>NC_136512.1:408645-778645 GCF_053919585.1 Euprymna scolopes | reverse complement strand
TTGGGTTAAAATGGCTAAAATTGACATTTTTATGCTTATTAAAAAAATTGATGCCTTGGACCTTTCTAAAACTTTCTGAAAAGTTGGAATCAACTGATTTCTATATAATTTTGTTTGTGTATACTTCGCGATAACTCTTGGGTGTGCTCCCAGGGTTCTTTAAGGGCTAATAAAAACACTCCATTTTTGGGACTATTTTACCATATTTGTCCAAAATTTTCTGTGTATGTCTATTTATCAGTTTTGCATGGTGCTAAACTCAAATTTAAATATGTTAAGGCCTTGGGGACTTTGGGGGCTAAATGGGGGTGGGGCAAATGATGAACTTAATCATTTCTTTTTTTTTGCATGGTGCAGAACTCAAATTTACATATTTTAAGGCCTAAAACTGCACCGTTTGTTCATTTTCACCAGGATTTGACGTCCCCTGAGGACTTTTAGGGCTAAATGGTGTGGAGGGATGAACTTAGTCATTTTTTTATGCCTCGTTCACTGTGCATTCACGGAGGACCATGCATGCTTCACTTATTTAAGATTATATTTTACTTAATGTTCTAAATTTTAAAAATGAATATGCTTTCGTATGCCTGTAACAAGTTGAAATTAGTTTTTTGTTTCAATGTTTTATGTGACGAGCATGCACAGAAACACTCAAGAATTGTATGCCAATGTCTTCCCTTGTGAAGCAACAATCTACTTGGGTGCAGTAAAGTTATTTATGATTTTTAAAAAATGAAGTTTTTAGAAAGATTCATAAACTATAATTTAAATTGACAAAATTTATGATTAATACAAACAGAAGTTGCGATGCACATCTATATAAACAATGATGTATTGCAAGGCAATCACAGCGTCACACGTGTGTGTGTGTGTGTGTGTGTGTGTGTGTGTGTGTGTGTGTGTGTGTGTATTGTAGTCTGTATATGCACAGAACACTGATTATGATTTAACAATGTATATATGATCTAATAGATTTTATAAAAAGTAATTGTCTGTTTGTATGTATGTCAGAAAACATAAACAAACAGGCAAAATTGGTATTTTTTTTATTAGCGTTGCTCCAGATGAAACAAATTATTCATTATTTGACCCTAAACTAGTGCAGATTTCATCAGGAGAGGTCGGCTTTTTAAACCAATTTATATACTAACTAAACGAAAGTAACTGTTGATTTTTTTAACAAGGAATTATATACCTTATACCGATTTATTTTTTGAAGAAACTATAAAAAGGAGTTTTTTGTATTAGGGTTAGTTGTGTGTGTGTGTGTGTGTATGTGTGTGTGTGTGTCCGTCCGTCCGTCCCCCGAAGAAGGAATGAGCTTGGTAGAGAGGGAACTGGGGAAAGGGAAGGAAAAACTGAGATAGATAGAAATATGTTACACCTTTGACCCAGGTAACGCCCGGTAGCCTTGCTCCTCTTTAATAAGGAAACCCTTATCAAATAAAGTGTATAGTAAGGTGTTAATTTGGGCAGGAAATGATCATTTTAAGTATTTTTTTTTTTTAGAAGAATGGACCATCTTATGGAAATTACTGCACAAAGAGAAAAGTAATGAGACTGGCCAATGAACCTTTATAAACTATTCTGCCGAGTGGCACGACGAAAATTGTCCACATTGGAATCTTCAGTGACCTTCTTCATTGCATGTTCATCATGAGTTTTGGTTATTTTATGGTTTTTTTTTTTTGGTTTCTGTTCTGCTAACGTTTGTTTTATATACCATACTGGCCTGGGTGCCTGGCGTTGCCCAGGTGTTTGTAGGTGTGTGTTGAGCTGGAAAAAAAAAGAAAGTGTTAGTAGGCAGGCAGGCTCGAACCTGTGACGCGAAGGTGAAAAAGAAAGTGACGTCTTACCGCTACTCCATGACGCGACCAGAAGTGTAAAGCATTCAAATCAAACATAGTCAATCAAAAAGATGACTTGCAGAAATGGCATTGCTTTTAAACCTCCCACAAAGGTCCTTCTTAATGTGGGGGAAAAGCAGCTCCCCCCCCCCAAAAAAAAAGGGGAACTGTGGCTATATCCAAATAAATAGTAATTGTCTCAGTATGAAGTGTTTCACTTACATTAACCAAGGACGAATTACAGAACAGATACTACCCGACCGGAAGGTCAGACAGTTATGTTTACATCGATTAGTTTCACTTTATTTATACGAAAAAGACAAACACTGGAGACGAAAGCATGGTGAGAATTTTTTAAAACTCGATCAAAAAAAAAGATAGAGACGATGTCCGTTTGCGAATCTGAGATATTACGATCTAGGAAGTATAAGAAAACTTCTGGAATCTAACCGACGTGAGAACCCCAACACAAAAAGCCTTTCATGGACATTGTTTGTATATGGTATATAGATTAAAAAAAGGAACCAACCAGTCACTGCTGTTGTTCCTTTTTATCTATATACCATATACAAACAATACCAGCTTGCTACTATATAATATATTTTGTACTTTAATAATTAATATTAATGATAGCCTATTTTTTATATAATACATTGTTAACCGAATGATAGCTCAATTCATGAGCGAGGGAAAATAATCAGTATTATTTTACCTAGATCCAGCAGGACCTTCTTACAACATCCTACATTAATGATAATAAGAGTTTCTGTTTACTTCTTTCATGTCTATATACCTATAATGTGTGTGTGTGTGTGTGTGTGTGTGTGTGTGTGTGTTCAATTTCTATAATGCATGCGCATGAAAATACATTCTCTAGATCTTCGTCATAGTAAGAATGTTCATTAATGAGTCAGGAAACTGAAGTTCAGTCCTTGGTTGAGTAATACCAAATACTTAAAAATAATCGTCCTTGATACCCCCTTGCTAAACATTCAGGAGAAAATCAAGAGAAAATGGAGTAATCTTGGGATTAGAGTGACATCCTCCCGTACACCTCGGTGAAAAGGGAGCCTTCAGGTCATCCTCGACTATAGTTGACCACTTAGCATATATCTTTATATGTATGATTATGTTAGACTGCTTGTTACCACTGTTGACTAAAGGAAGTGTCTATCCGGCATGTGTATGCAGTATTATGATGATATATGAAAATGAAACCTGGCAACGGCGGGTCTCCCTTAGTATATATACATACATGATTTTGAATCAATATTAGACCACCCATTAAATCATGCCGCCAAGAAAGGAGTAACCTTACCAATTAGGCTAATCCAAATGCATTTAGGTAGGTTCACGTTGGATCAAATAATCTTCCTGAAACATCCATTTGCTGATTCTAAACACGGTCACACCTCTTGGCCACTCAGCTTCATCGCTCATTGAATTGGTCAACTCATATTTGCCCTTTCCTAACTTCTCCTTCTCCGCCATTCTACTCTGCCAAACCCGAACCAAATATTTCCTTGTTCGATCAGTTTGCATGCTCCTCGTTAGACCTCCTTCTATTTCCTTATCTCTAATCTTAACCTTCATTCTTTTTACTCTCCTCGTTACTTCATCAATCTGGACATGACTCGGTCTGTTCTTAATGCAATCTATGAAACCGTTGTCGGATTTAAATTTGATTTTGTCGACAGTAACATTGCAGCACAAGATGCAAACCATCTCATCGTTTTTGATTGTACAATATTACAAACATTATATAACCTATTGCAGGACTTGTAGAAATTCCGCGGTGCTTTCTACATCGAACTGTATAATTTGGTATTGATAATAATATTCCTTTTGAAATAATGTCTTTTGGTTTTTTTTTTTTTTTTTTTTTTTTTACATAGGCATCACCACATTATCAAGGCCAAGAGGCCACTCAAGGATAAGGGTTAATGAGTGTACAGTAGAAATTGGACAATATAGTAATCATTAGTAATGAAAATTTCGTAAATTTGATAACTTATATGGAACGGCTCATCAAGAACTTATTTACGTTAGACTTGAAGACAACCATATTGTAGTCAGCAGGAAAACGGAAGACAATTCCACAGGCGTGCAGTTCTAAGAAAGAAGCTTTGTTCATGGAATCTACGTTTAGGTTTAGGCACAGATAAAGAGTGGGGGGGGGGGAATTATTGATAGTGTTTACAGCTAGACGTTAATACTATCAAGAAAAAAGAACTTTTTCTTCATCCGTAAAAATAATTGTAATTTTCAACTTAATATTCTTTAAATAAAACGAATATTTCTATTCCTTAATTATTTAAAAATGTAGAAAATATAATTCTTTTTAAAAGAATAAATATTCTTTCTCTTCTTACTATAAAAAAAATCGTCAGCTAAAGATTGCACGAACCAATAAAACGGCATTTTCTACATCAGTATGTGTAATTCGGTATTAATAATTATATTCCTTTTGCAATAATTTTTTTTTTTTTTACATAAGAGTCACCACTTATCAAGGCCCAGAAACCACTCGAGGATAAGGGCTAATAAGTGTATAGTGGTCAATGGGACAGTGACGCAATAATTGTTGGTAGTGGAAATTTGGTAAATTGGATTACTTAAGGGGAACGGTTCATCAAGAACTTGTTTACATTAGACTTGAAGACGACCATATTTTAGTCAGCCGGAGAGCAGGCAAATGAAAAAGAGTTCTACAGGTGTGCGGTTCTAAGAAAAAAGCTTTGTTTATGGAATCTACGTTTAGGCTTAGGCACAGATAAACGGTGGGGGAAATTATTGATAGTGTTTTTAGCTAGACGAGTATTTCTCATGAAAGTTTAGCGAGGGGGGGATAGATTGGAGCTCAGACGAGCACTTGCCATGAAAATAATGACAAAGCAGAGATAGGCTCGCAACGTCTCTTCTGTGAGAAACAGGTTGCAGGTAAGAGAAAAGGACATCCCCCATTAGGCTACGAAGTCTATTTTGAACTCTGTCAAGGCAGGATAAGGTATATTTTTGCAATAACAAATGTCTTTAGGGTCAATACTATTAAGAAATGTGATGACGGTGTGGAGAGCCATATTAATAAGCGTGTGCCCGCTGTAGAAAAAGCAGTGGCACTCGACCCTGGAACCCTTCTGATGCAAAAGCAAGGCGTATGCAAATTTAGGAACTGTCCGGCGGTTGAAGTGGCAGCATAAAAAGACGAATCTTTTTGTTCAACGGATGTCTTTCATTTTTTGGGGACATCGTCTGTTCGAGTGAATTTGCTGTAGTAGTAGTAGTAGTAGTAGTAGTAGTAGTAGTAAAAAGAAGAAGAAGTGTGCATTAAATTTATCAAGAACCTTCAAATGTGACATAGATTTACTAACCCAAATATGGCAATAGTACTCCATACATGGTCTGATAATAGATTTGTAGAGACAGAGAATGGCCTCAGCTGTGAGAAAGTGATTAGAGCGAATGTGCAAATGTTTAAGTTATTTTTGTTTGTGAGTAATTATCCGTTTGAAAAGCTAAATTTTGTTAAATGTTCAGTGTGTGAAAACTGTTAGAAATGAATGTGTCTATATATTTGTTTCCTGTCAGTGTGCATATGTGTGTGAGATTCTGAGGATTGGGTATTATGTGTGTAGCCTTTATTTTTGTGTTAATGTGTATGACAAAGCTGTAAAGTTGCTTTAATATTATTTGTGTGTTGATGCGTATGACAAAGTTGTGAAGTTACTTTAATGTTATTTGTGTATATATGTGTATGTCAAAGTTGTGAAGTTATTTTAATATTATTTGTGTGTATGACGAAGTTGTGAAGTTATTTTAGTATTATTTGTGTGTAAATGTGTATGACAAAGTTGTGAAGTTACTTTAATATTATTTGTGTGTATGACAAAGTTGTGAAGTTACTTTAGTATGATTTGTGTGTATATGTGTGTGTCAAAGTTGTGAAGTTATTTTAATATTATTTGTGTGTATGACAAAGTTGTGAAGTTATTTTGATATTATTTGTGTGTATGTGTGTATAACAAAGTTATGAAATTAATTTTATTTATGTGCAGCTTTTTTAATATTTATTTTACTTCCGTTAGTTTGCAGAAATCACCCCCCCCCCACCGTCTTCTGGGGTGAACACTTGATTTTGTTGTGGATTAAAATTATTTCTGATAACATTTTTAAGTATAGGTGCTGTTCCGTTAAGGACTACAATTCATACTTCGCTGTTGTTCGTTCTTCCAAAGATTGTGTCTAAGTAATTGGAAAAATTATTTTCATTAGACCAGTTGCCTCTTTCACGACTGGTATAATCTTTATCTCTTTTAGGGACCATGTCATTTTCAAGATATTCTTCAGGTCCTGATATTTCATTTTTTTTTTTTTTTTTGTCGTGTTCAGCTCTTTTAATGTCATAGCCATAGTGACTTCGATAATGAGAGCAGTCCTTTCAGGTTTGTTCCAGATAACAATATGGCTGCTATCTGTATTTCGTTACAGCTTGGTCTTCCATGGATTTTGTCTACGTATTTCTTAACGCTTTGTTTTCATTAGGTCAGTTGTTCCTACCACAAGCGGTATAATGTTTTTCTGCGTGCATATGCGTATAACAAAAATTGTGCTTTTCAAACGGAAAGGAGAAAGAAAGAAAAGGGATAGCTGATTATGCTCGTTCGTCTCACACCAAATTCTAATCTATTACACAGGTCCTTCAGCTAGTTGTTGAACGATTACATTCATCTTTCTTGGGTTTCATAAACAATGATTCATGGAGGCGGTACATAAATATATTCCTTGCAGGTCAACTGGTCACTGAAAAACCCAATGCGTGCCAGACAGATCCGGTCATGATGACTGCAAACAAAGGTATGATTGTTATTGGCAATCACGTTGTCGCACTATTTGCATTATTGCTTTTGTTCCTCAGACGAGTTCTCCGGGTATCCTCAAAGGCAGAGACAGTTCCGTAGACAATGAGTCCTTATCCCAGTCAGCAATTGTATCTTTGCCAGAGTAGCTTTGATTATAAAGACTCCTGCTTGTTCCAACCCCGTTGGTGACAAAATTGCTTAAGTGTATGACAAGAATAGAAAGAATGGAGTGCCAATATGAACTCTCAAGGTATAAAGTAGTCTAACATATCGATATTTTTTTCTTATCATTTTTTTTTTTTTTCAAACTAGGGATCGGGCATCCTACCGCCTGCTATTTCATACATTCCAGCTGGGAGATCTTTTTTTTTTTTTAGATTCTAGCCGTCCCTTGAAGTGCAATCATTTCTCTCTCTCTCTCTCTCTCTCTCTCTCTCTCTCTCTCTCTCTCTCTCTCTCTCTCTTGCACTTTGTTCACTGGGTACATTTGCCAAGTAGTTTTAAAAATTCTTTTTCTTGAGTCCGGTTACTCCTATAATTAGTGGAAGTATGGAGATCTTCCTAAGATTCCAGTTTCTTCTTATGTCGTACATAAAACCTTGGTATTTTGCTATCTTTTTCCTGTCAGTTTTGTTTAACTCAGCATCATTAGAGACATTAACTTCTAAGGTTGCTTTTTTCTTCTTGTTCTATATCTGGAAAGATGGTGGGATCTTTCTACCGCTCCAGAAGATATCTCACTACTGATGCAATTCTCTATCTATATAAAAGCCAAGTACGTCCAAGGATGGAATACTGCTGCCATATCTGGGCAGGAGCTGCTAAATACAGCCTATCCTGCCTTGACAGAGTAGAAAATAGACTTCGTGGCTTAGTGGGGGATGCCCTTTTCTCTACCCTGCAACCTCTCTCCCACAGAAGAAACGTTGCGAGCCTATCCTTGTTTTATCGTTATTTCCATGGCAGGTGCTCGTCTGAACTCCAATCTCTGGTCCCCCCTCGCCAATCTTTCACGAAAAACACCCGTCTAGCTGAATACACTGTGAAAAATTTTCCCCACTCTTTATCTGTGCCTAAATCAAAACGTGGATTCCATGAACAAAGCTTCTTTCTTAGAACTGCACGCCTGTGGAACTCTGTTCCGTCTGCCTGCTTCCCACCTGACTACAACTTGGATGTCTTTAAGTCCAATGTTAACAAATTCCTAATGAACCGCCCCCTTAAGTAAACACTTCATCAAATCTCCACACTGACGTACTGTACTTGCAATAACCCTTATCCCTGAGTGGCTTCCGGGCCTTGATAAGTGGTGACCACCGTGTAAAAAAAAAAAAAAAATCACTATGTCAAGTTTAGCATCTCCATTTTCTAGGTATGTAGCTGTAGGAATCGCATAGTCAAATATTATTATTACTTGTACACACTAGGAGTTCTCACACTGGTCATCCTCAACGATTACTCACTGGCAACAACCGGTGGTGTCCTCTGGAGTCTGGATGATGACACAAGTCTCCCCAGATTTCCAGTACTATCTACCTATTTTGATAACCTTTGCAAATGAATTTGGATTATTGACTTCTCATTGGCGATGACCATTGGTCTTCACTAGAATTTGGGTGGTAATAACCCTCCTCAAGGTCCCAGTTCTCTTTGCACTCATCCAGTGGAGATTTGGTTAGTGCATTCTCTCCTCAATCTTTTCAGCCGTGATAAGTGATGACTCCTTTGTAAAAAAAAAGAAAAAAGTTTCGATATGGCCGGTTAGCATTTGTCGCTTACATGGATTAGTTTTCGCATTTGGAGGTTTTCTTTAAGATTTCAGTTATTTTCAGCATTACTGTCTGTTGTATAGTTTCAGTCTTCCTTTTGATTCCAATTTCTCCTAATCTTTTTTTCTAAGTTCCTTGGGACTGTTCCTAACGCTGCTACAATAATTAGCATTATGTTGATTTTCTCCATATTCCATATTCCTTTCTGTTTTCTGGCAATTTCCGCATATTTTATTTCGTTTTTCTGTTTCTTTGATCTTCACCCTGTTGTCTGCTGGGACGGGAAAATCTACAGTTTGGCAGTTTCTTTCCTTTTTGTTAATTATTATGATGTCTTATTGATTAAATGAGTTTATCTGTTTTTATCGCCATGTCCTAAAGGATTTTGTCGTTTCTATTTTTCAGGTTTGCGTTTGTATCATTTGCCTGCATATTTGAGGTGCAGTCGTTTGCAGAGCTCTCAGTGCACCGCCTTCCCACACAGTCGTGCTTTATATTATTTTTGGGCTAGTGTGCTTCATTTGCTTATGTGGTTAATCGTTTCGTCTTTTTGGCCACAGAGTCTACATTAATTGTTTCCCTGTATTTTATCTATTTTAGCTTTACTGTGCTTAGTTCTAATCCTGATGTTCTGTGCAACTGTCAGTAAGATTCTGATTTCCTGTTCATGCTTCCTATTCCTTGCCATATCCATGTATTTTACTGATTCTCTTCTTTTGTCATTCTTATGAATGATCCATGTAGCTCTTCTTTTTTTAATTTTTTTATTACATTTTCACCCCAAACAAGGCACATTGCCACTTTGATGTAGGGGGCTACTATCAGGGACATAAACTACAGGGGTACTATGTAGGGAGTTGGGCAGCAAGATGTCTGTTCACATTATACTTGAACTTCTGCATGTTAGTACAGTTGAGGAAGCAGAAACCCGGAAGGGAATTCCAAAGTCTAGCAGTTCTGGGGAAGAAACTACTGGAGTAGAAAGCTCTCTTACATGTAGGGATCTCTATTGTGTAAGGGTGGGATTTAGCTGTTTGTTGGGTTTGTCGGAGGTATTTATGTCGGGGGAGTACAAGTGCTTGCAGTTCGTCGGAGCATTCACCATTAAAATACTAGGAGAACAGGCAGAGGGATGCAACATTTCTAGTAGCAGATGCACCAGGTCAAATGTGACAACAGTACTCCATACATGGGCAAATGGTGACCTTATAGAGACAGGATAGTTTCCGGCGCTTTCCATTTTTATTTTCTAGTCTTTTTGTTTCTGATTTCATCGTTTCCTGTATTGTTCGTGACAGTGTCTCTCGCTTTGGTGACGAATCACTTATTATTATTATTCGTTTTTTTTTTTTCTTTTATTCATCGCAAACAAGAAACATTATCATTTGGAATGTAAGGGGCTACTATCTGAGACCACGTTTACAAGGGATTATGTAAAGAGATGAGCGAGACGTTGGTTCACTTTACATTTAAACTTCTACACGTCAGTACAGTCAAGGAAGCAGGTAGCAGGGAGGGAATTCCAAAGTCAACATTTCAAAGAAAGAAGCTGTTAGAGTAGGAGGCTTTCTGACATCTAGGGACATCTACAGTGAAGAGGTGGGATTTTGTTGCTAAAGGGTTTGTTGGGTGTATGTACGTCGAGAGGGTAAAAGTTCATCAGAGCACATTCTATTAAAATACTTGTAAAACAGGCACAGTGCTTCAACATTGCAGTAATGAGACAGGTTGAGGCGTTGTTGATAATACAGGACCTATTAGGTTGAAGACTCTTTTTGGACCCTGAGAGACTTCTGTTCTGTTTCTTCTTCATATTATTATTATTTGTCTCTTTTCTTCTTCTTCTTCTTCTTCTTCTTATTATTATTATTATTATTATATCTCTTTTTTGTTTCTTCTTTTTTTTCTTCTTCTTCTTCTTCTTCTTCTTCTTCTTCTTATTATTATTATTATTATTATTATTATTGGTGCTTTATATTACAATTGCGAAAAAATATTGAATTTCAAGTAAAACAAATGGTACCTACGTAATTGTCAGGTTTTAAACATCCAAAAATTACGAAAAACGACAAGGTGGAAAAATAATTATTAATGAAAAACAATTCCTATAAGTTTAATACAGTTCGATAAAGTTGCATGCTGGGTTAAACATATTGAGCCACGTGATATAAGCAAAAGCGGAAGTAACTCAATTAAAACGATTTGTAGAAGACAGTATTCATTCAGAAAACAAAAATAAACATTATATATAGACATAATTTGTAAATTAAAAAAAAATAACTTTCGTTTTAAAAACTTATCAAAATTACTTTTCCAAACTTGGCATAAGATTTCTGAGAAATTGAAAACTTAATTACCTTCCCTGTTAACTCTTCAATTCAAATTGAAATGATAATGATGCCACTGAGCATCCTCTTGAAGTGAGAAAAAACTGGGGTATAACTTTGGATCTGGTGACAGACGCCTCAACCATCTACTGTTTATGGATGATTTGAAAATATTCGGTAGAAATGAAAAGGAAATGGAGAGACTGGTAGAACTTGTGGGGGCATACTCAGAAGACATTGGGATGGAGTTTGGGATTAGTAAATGTGTGGTGCTGGTGATAAAAAGAGGAGTAAAGGTTCATTCGAATGGAATAGTGCTGCCAAATGGAGAAATCATGAAAGAAATAGAAGATGCAGGGTATAAGTATTTGGGAGTGCTGGAAGGTGTAGGCATCATGAACAGAGAAATGAAGGAGAAAGTCAGGAAGGAGTATCTTAGAAGAGTGAAACTAATTGCAAAGTCGAAACTATAAGGAGGAAACCTAATGAAAGCAGTAAATGCATGGGCAGTCAGTGTTTTGAGATACAGCGTGGGAATTTTAGAATGATCTGACAAGGATTTGTATGCCATGGATATCAAAACAAGAAAAGTTTTAGCAATGTTTGGTATATTTCACATTCGAAGTAGCGTAGCAAGGCTGTATCAAAAGAGGAAAGACAGTGGGAGAGGATTGAAAAGTGTAAAAGATAGTGTTAGAACTGAAGAGATGTCATTGAAGAAGCATATGGTTAGAAGTGAGAAGTGGATGCTTAAGGTTGTGGCCAATGAAGTGGACGTATGTGAGACCAAGGCTTATTATGTGAAACGTATGGATAGAGAAAGAGGAGAGGAACTGGCTAGGAAGAAAATGCATCGAAGGTTCTTCCAGGATATAGCAGAAGTGGCTGATGAAAGATCATGGCAATGGCTTAGAGCTGGGTATCTGGCTAAGAGTACTGAAACTTTTGTTTGTGCAGCACAAGAGCAGGCATTAGGAACACGATTGTTCAAAAAAGTGGTTCTAGGAGAGGAAGTTGCTGCAGAATGCCGGATTTGTGGTAAGACCTCAGAGTCAATTGCGCACCTTGCAGCAAGGTGTAATGGACTGGCCCAGAGATAGTACCACAAAAGACACGATCGCATGTGACTCCGGATATATTGGGAGGTGTGTAAGAGGGTTGGGGTGAAGTGTGCTGGAAAATGGTTTGAGGAGGTGCCTGATGAAGTGAGAACAAGTGAGGATGGCAAGGTAGAGGTATGGTGGAACAAAAGTGTCATAACGACCAAGCAATTGGAACATAATTGTCCGGATTTGGTCGTCATTGACAAGGTCTCAAAAAACTGGCAGATTGTAGACTTCTCAGTACCCTGGGACAGGAATGTGAGAGAGAAGGAGAATGAGAAGTGGAGCAATTATGCTCCATTGGCCTTGGAGATAAGGCGTATACACAGGGTTAAAACACAAATAATCCCGGTCGTAGTTGGTACACTAGGAGTAGTATCAAGTCGTATGGAGGCAATTGAAAAAGCTATAAATCCCCGATGTTTTAGGCGGCCTTCAAACCTCTGCAATTATAGGTACCACCAACATCCTTAGGAAAACCTTTGATCTTTGAAGCTCCTGGTTTGAAGCCGGGATTAAGGGAAATCCTCTGGAAATGAATCCCATTTCTTTCCAGAGAGACGTTCATAAACGAAATCAGAATTATTATTATTATTATTATTATTATTATTATTATTATTATTATTATTATTATTATTTACTCACTAGGAGTAGTCACACAGGCCATCATCAAAGATTTCTCCTTAATAACAACTTGTGGTGTTCTCTAGAGTCTGAGTGGCAACGAGTTTCCTCAGATTTTCAGTACTCTCTACGTCTTTTAATAACCTTTTCAAAAGAATTTGCGTTATCACAACAGCCACTTACCATTGATTTCTCGTTGACAGTGACCAGTAGTCTTCACTGGAATGTTGGGAACAAAAAGCTTCCCTAAGGTTCCAGTTCTCTTGACACTTATCCAGCGGAGGTCTGGCTAGTACTTTCTCTTCTTGTCTTTCCATCCTCCTTGACCAGCCTCATTTATTTGGTGTGGTGTCAGTTTATGGTGACTTACATGCACACAAAAATAAAGGGATGGAGTGGCCAGAATGCAAGGGCGCATGAGGGTACCTTACGATTATACCATTTTAGTTTCCATCATTCCATGTGATATTCCTTTGTGTTTTACATCTGTAGCCGTTACTGTATGTTCAGTTTGTGTCTGTAGTTCATGTGTGGTATTAGTCTCCGCATTCTAGGGTTTTCCTTAATATTTCTGCAGTTTTCATTATTGTTATCCGTTGTCTTTTCAGCCATCCCTTTGATCCCAGTCTCTTAGTTCTTCTTCTTAGTATTATTATTTTTATTATTATTATTATTATGATTACTATTATTAAAACACGACGAATATCGAGAGAAGTTTTATCTTCTTTTTCTTGTATATTAGTTTTTACTTCTCATTGATTAGTTTTATCTTTTCATTGCCGATTAGTTTTTTTTTTCTTTTTCCTTATCGAGAGAGAGAAAGAGAGAGAGAAAAAAAAGAAAGGGAGTTTTATCTTCTTTGTTTATCGATCAGTTTCGTTTGAATAATTTCTAGTGACGCATAGCAACTCAATTGTGAGGTGATAGCGAACGAGCGAAACCTGCTAGTTCTTCATAAAAATCAGTTGAAATTATTAACACGCGTTGTTTCTAAAAATTCACACGGAATTCTGCCTTTCGGAATAATAAATAGACTATGCTTTCACTTATGAGAATTTTCGTCCCGAAATGAGACAAAACCACAGATGCTGGTAACAATTGACATCAACTAACGATATTTCACTGCAATGATACATCAATTGTTGCCAACATAAGACCACGATGGTGGTGGTGGTGATCTTAGTGACAGTGGTGGCGGCGGTGGCTCTCACTTTCAATATTTGATTACGGGAGATCTTGTTGAAAGAATCGATTTTCTGTTTTTGGGAATGTGCACATAAAAGAAATGACTAAAATATCAGTTCTTGACTAAAATATTTTCCGCTCTATTATATATCAGTATCGTTATCAACTATCATTGGATATACGTACGCTTCATTGGAATTTATTGTTGAAAGGCTCTACCAATCAAGATGGGAATCCCTACTCTACTTCGAGCCATGTCGTCATTACTATACTAAAGTCTAACCCTTCCTCACTGCAAAAATCAGGACAAACATATTTTTCAACAAAACACAAACAGCTCCTCGACTTCTAGGACCCCTTTCTGTCCCTTAGACCCACCTCACCTCTCTATACATTTAGATATGCAGAGATTTGTGTTAAGGAGTATAATGATTCGGAATAATATTTATCATGCAACAAAATCGTCTTGGAGGCATAATAACAAGCCTTTTTTACTCGACTTTTAGAAAAGAATTTGTGCCAGTAATTTAAGTATCATACATACATAGCCATACACATACGGCCAGTATAGGCATTATTTTTAAACATAATTTTGGTCAAAGAATGTGGATTTATGATTTTCGAAGGCGAGAAAGAAATATCAGTAATTAAGGGAAGAAAAACAAGTATACTATACAAGTCTTGGAGTTTGGAGATAAAAACATAGTAGGTAGCTCTTCTGTACAGGTGACGGACCTTATAATTTTGCAGACAAAGAGTGATAGATCATTCTCATGTTGACATGCAAAAATTATGTGCTGGAATGCAAAAAGATTTAATATTTTTATGGAGCAATTTTGGCTTTTGATTGATTGCTAACAAAACGTTGCTAAATTTGATTCACCAGTTCCTATCGTCAGTATTTAGTAGTAAAACCTCCCAACGTTCAGTGATCTAACCCTCATTATATTTATATTCTGGTGCTTATCTCTATCTTTACTATTATATAAAAATCACTTTATGTGTGTGTGAGTTCTTTCCTCATAGATTCCGAAACGGCTGAGTCTATCTTTGCAAATTTCACACAAAGGTAATTTATGTCTGGCAGTGTTCTTAGATATGTTTTGTACAGAAATTCATCTGATGAGTATCGAAAATCGAAAAAAATCTGATCCTAAAAATAATCTTTCTCTCTTATAGATAAAAAAGAAGAATTTTTACAGGGACATATTTTATCATAAACCGACCAAAGGAAATAATAAAATCTCATCAAATAATTTCTTCTTAAAAAGAAAAAACAGATTTATTGTCATCTGGAGATATAGCTCAGTAGTAGAGCATTCAACTACGGATCGAATGATCCCCTGTTCAAACTCGGGTGTACCTCATCATTTTATTTTAATTTTTTCTTATTAATGAATTCAATTATGATAAGAGGTAGAGGTACCATTTAAAATTGTCGCAAATCATTTCTTTATTTGCACATTTTAAAACTAAACATTAATCAGAAGTGACTTTTCCAGGGCATTCATCGTCAAGCCCAAATATCAGCTGACGTGATATTGTAAACAAACACAGACGGAATTTGATGAACGACATTATCATTATTAATTTTTTTTTATTATTTATTTATTTATTTATTTATTTATTTTTTTTTTTTTGTGAATTAGTTCCCCGAGCAAATTATTCCTCATAATATATAATAATCAATAGAGGATTGATTCTATAATAATACATACGCATTTATTTTAATCTGCATAAATTAAAATATCATGTTTAAGCGTATTGTACGACTAGGCAACGCCAGGCGTCTAGCTCATATACTCAATATATTCATAAAAGTCTGGAATCAGACACAGAAGAACTTGTTCAATTTGCATAGGGAGGAAAGGGGGTTCAGTTATAGCAATTATTTCTCAAAGAGGTTAACCAATGGGTATGGTTTTTCTTGTCTTAGGTTTGTCGCCTGCAGCATGCATCAAGGCACTGGATTAAACATGAAGCAGTGCGCATGTTTGCATATCTGTCTGTTTGTCGGTATACATCGTTTTTATTTATTTATTTGTATAATTTATTTTTTTTGTGTTTGTCCGTATAGCTATTTGTTTGTTTGCCTGTTTATTTTCCTGATACTTCTTTAGCTGGGGATCCATATCGGTCTGAATGTTTTTGATTGCGATGTATGCAACAGAATTAGTACCAACATTGAATGAAACAACTTTTTCATTTTGATCCCAGACTTAAAATAAGGGTAAATTACCTCACCCCCCCTCCCTCCGAGTTAAGAATAAATCAATAAATGAATCAACTTTATTTATTTATTTATTTATTTATTTATTTTACGAGGGAGTCACCACTTATTAAGGCTTAAAGGCAACTCGACGGCCAGAGTTAACTTTTGTATAAATTTTTGCGACTTGAGAGACTGAATTTTTGTTTAATCGTAGCCAACCTTAATTGGCATCGCCTCTATGGATAATGCCTTCTCTCAGTCTAATAAAAAACATATTCTTAAATTTTTATTTATTGGGAAAATACGATGACATAAATGACAAAGTTTTATGGAAACAAAGTTTTATGCATTTCTGTTTGCATTTGTTGCAATTTATGTGTTTTTATTTTTTTCTGCACTTTTTTAGATTACGATTGATTATATTATTTAGATTCTTCGGACTATTGTTCTCATCTTGTTATTTTCACAATGTTTCAGTCGCTGTAACCGTTGACCTTTTTCACAGGTCTATCTCGAACTCGTGAATCTACATTGAATTTTGAACAGAACTCTTTATTTAATTTGCGGCGGTCACACTGAGGATTGCACCATTAAACTCCTGAAGAGTGAAAATACAACTGAATATTAACAAGTACTTTATAAAGTAAACCACAGGTCCTTGCGGAATAAGAGCATGCTACCACTATAGGTTAAAAAAAAAAGAGGATTGCATTCGAAATTCTGTGCAGACGTCTGAGTTTGACAGTAAGATTCTAGAATTCGACAAGAAGCACCAGAAATAAAACCCTAGGAATTCGTAGTAACATCTCTGCATTTCTTTCTGCATAAAAAGAAATTGTATTTGTCTAGCGAAACGGATGAGATGACTGGCGGCCGTCCATGGAATGTAGTGACCAATAGATGAGGAGAAACGGTGACGGCAAATGTCCCCACATATAAAGAACTATATTTATTTATTTAATGACAGCGTAACATGGCTTGTGTGTCTGTTATAATAACTACTAATCACATATTTATTAAAATTTCATGCAACATTCATCTTCGGATAAAGAAGTAATGACGTCACGTTTTGTCAAGCTGAGAGAAAATTTTGTTCAAATCTGTCTGTGAATGGAAGCCATGCAAGAGAGCGCCAAGAATGGGAATCTGTTGATGGGAGCAGAACTAGAGACATTGAATAATGTGAATCTTTTATGGAATGTTCATGACGCAGTTGGGCAATAATATAAGCTGAAAGAAAACTTTGATAATCGACAAGATTGAAATAACCCTCCAAATATTTCTGTTTCCATGTAACTCATCTTAGTTAAGTAGATGAGTTAACTAAATAATTAGTTAAGAGAACCTTAATCTCTTTCTCCATTGTGAGTCAGTTCTCTCCAGAAATAAAACCTTAGAAACTCGCAGTAACGTCTCTGTATTTCTTCCTGCATGAAAAGAAGTTTTATTTGTCTAGCTAACCTGATGAAACGACTGACGGCCGTCCATGGAATGTAGCGACCACTACATGAAGAGAAACCACGACGGCAAATATCCCTACATATAAAGAACTTTATTGATTTATTTAATGACAACGTAACATGGCTTCTGTATCTATTATAATAACTACTTATTTGATGTTTTTTTTTAAATTTCATGCAACATTCATCTTCGGATAAGGAAGTTCCCATTAAATTTAAGAAGTCAGACAGATATCAATCTGTTTTATAGTTGATGCATTGTTAATGGAATGAAATCTCCCAGACAAAATGGAAAACTGTCAAGAAAAGCTAAGATTACACTTGCGTCTCATATTCTTTATTTTAACTTTGTAGAATTTATATCTATTAATATTTAAAAATCAATATCCAGTTTTTCCATCATGGCAAAGTTTCTTTAATTTTGCTTCAACATGTAGTCTTTGTACATGTGCAAGACAATGTACTTATAAGAGCTATAGCTATGATATTAATGTGGGTGTACCTCAGGGGTCTATCCTTGGACTTTCATTAGTTTTTATATTCATAAACGACCTCTCTGATAAATTGTATCCGAGATGGGAATATTTGATGATGACACCACACTCTATAATAGACATGTGGGAACGAATGTACACATATCCAAGGCAATGGCACTTAAATCTTATAGAATGATCTTTAGTCTGTAGTGGAATGAGGCCGTAAACGAGTGATAAAATTTAATGCTACTAAGACAAAGAAGTTTATTCTTTCCTTTAACAATTACAAGAAACCTTTTTAATCATCGATTACCATAACTAATAACACTCTACCTAAGAGCTCATCGTTCAAACTCTTCCGCCAGATATCAATGTTTTATGGTCAATGAATTGTTAATGGAATGGAATTGTCCAGACGGGATGAAATCTGCCCCAATAAAGGGTAAGATTACATTTGCTTCTCATAGTCTTTATTTTAATTTTGTAGAATTTAGATTTGCTAATTTTTCAAATTAAAGAAGTGAGTGAATCCGAACTAAGCCGAGAAAGAAAGAGTGTAGTAATTAGAGCCATTTGCATTTTAGTGTTCATTCAAATCATATCTTGATTCAGTCACTACGGTAGTATTTATATCTACTAAGTTTTTAAAGTATTCAGCTCTTTCATCATAGGATATTTTTTTCATTTCGTTCCAATTAATAATCCTTTGTATTTTTTTTCTTTTTCATTTTACTTCAATTGAAGTCCTCAGAAATCAAGAAACTTCTTTTTAGAGGTGAGGCTAACACTTGATCCTTACATGAGATGCATAGATATTCGTGTGTTCCATTGAATTCTACTTTAACTCTGAAATCTTGAATTAGTAAAGAATTTTAGAACATTAATTTTCCTTTCACTAATTAACCAGTTAAATGTGTTAAAATTTCCTGGTAGTCTCTTGGTCTTACAGGATTCCAGACCAAGAATTTATCTAGTCTGGTGGAGTATATTGCTAAGTGTTGTTACTTGAAATAATATCACCAGGAGAAAGTGCACCATTCCTCATATAAGAACTTGCGCAAAGTTGAAATTGAATCAAATCTAGCATGGTCAATGCTCATGCTAGTGGATACCGATTATGATGAGCAGTGATGTCTGCTCCAGCATTTCAGAATTGGTCTCTAACATCACCTAACTCTTGTGTTCTTATGTATGAAGGGATGCAAAGTATGAAGACAGGTACTCAGGTTTCAGCATCAAATGCTTTCATCATGTCCAGTATCTTGTCTTCGTCTTGTGTGAGGGTCAGCACATCCTATATGTTCAAAATCCAGGTGATAGTGATCGCCATCTAGACCCCAGTTTTTTGTCTCACTTTACTTCAATTAAAATTCTCAGGAAACGAAGAAACCTTTATTGGGGACTACCACATGATATACAGCATAATCACAGTGACACACCAGTTCTCGCCAGATCACTGAAGTTAAGCAACATTAAACCTGGCCAGTACCAGATGGGTGACCATTTGGGAAGGCAAGGCACTGTATGTACCACAAGGTAAGATACCAGGTTGAGAAACTGGCGTGGTCTATTCTTCTCTCAAGCGTAGATGAGACTCTCTTAAGCCACGGTAAGCACACCATCTAGTGATGGCATTACGATAAAAAATGCCCTTGATAGCCCTGGCCAAACATCACGTATTCAGCTACCGACAAGATTTGAATTACACTACAAACTCATGTCATGAGTTCAATCTCGGCTACGACCATGCTGGATGGATGGATGTGATCTCTACATGAGATGCGCAGATATTTGTGTATCCATTAAAGTTTTTATTTACCTCTCAAATCTTGATTTATTATTTTTTTTTTTACTTGGGAGTCACCACTTACCAAGGCATGAAGGCTACTCAAGGATAATGGGTTAATGAATGTATGGAGTAGTATAGTAATCGTTAATGGCGGTGTAAATTGGGTAGAATGTAATTATTAATAGGGACAGTTCAACAGGAACTTGTTTACATTTTTTTTTTTTTTTGCTTCAATCGAAGTTCTCAGAAATTAAGGAGCCTCTTGTTGGGTCGAACACTTGACATCTATATAAGATGCATAAATATTCGTGTATTCCTTAAAACAAGGAAACCCTTATTAGGGCTAACATTTGATCTCTTCATGAGATGCACAGATATTTATGTGTTCCATTAAAGTTCTCATTTACTTCTCAAATGTTGAGTCAGTAAAAAAAGCAACGAACATTAATTTTCCTCTAATTGACCAGTTCATTATGTTAAAGTATATGTTTCTTTTGACCTCTAAGTTTCAGCAGATTTCAGACCAAGAATTTATCTGGTCTGGTGGAGTATCCAGCTTAGTGCTGTTGCTATAGGTAATATGAATTGAAGATGTATCATTCCTTGTATGATCTAGTGTGAAGTAGCCATACTGAGGGATATTATTTAAACCTTTTATCTATTTGCCTGTCTTGTACTAAAGTTATTAATATGACACTATCGCTTCCTATATATATATGTGTGTGTGTGTGTGTGTGTGTGTGACACTATCGCTTCCTATATATATATATATATATATATATATATATATGTGTGTGTGTGTGTGTGTGTGACACTATCGCTTCCTATATATATATATATATATATGTGTGTGTATGTGTGTGACACTATCGCTTCCCGGGGAGAGTTACTTGGTTGAGAAACATCCTGGGAACGCAACCAGTTCCCTGGGGGAATAAACAATATCCAACGATAGGCACATGGAAAGAGCAACACAACGGGTCGAGATGTCGTCGGCCATAACCGGCTGGCATGGGTCGCTTCTTGTCCTCATTGCGTCGTTACAGGCATCTTTCCGTTGTCAGCATTAATGGCATGCTGAAATCGAATGCTTATACAAAAATAGCGAACAAATGCATTTTTATAAAAATATAATTTATTTAAGATTTAACAATGAGGAGCATATTTTTATAAAGACCCGTTGAAACCAGGCGCATGCTATGTTGTGTCCGCTAGCCCCAGAATGCAAGCTTCAACAGTTTTAAAACAATCGAATTATATTTAATTTTCTCTTTCTTCATTGAAAAAGAGAGAGAGAGAGAAAGGGAGTGAAAGTGAGCTGAAAGAGAGAGAGGGAGATGTTTCATCGCCCATATTTTGTTTTTCAAATTATAATGTGCACTAGTACATAAACACCTGTCAATCTTCATGTGCCAACAGTTTTAAACATTTAAAAAAATGTGTCCTCACTGAAATGTGTGTTCTCTTCCACACAAGTACAGACCAAGTTAGGCACAAGGTTCATTAATGTAGAAGCCCCCAGCTCCCTCAAAATGGGCGCTTTCCATTGTGCTACACTAAAACTTTATTTTAATTATTTTTCTTTTCATTTTTTTCATGCATCTTTATTCCTGTATATTTTTATATGTTAACATATTGTAGAGGAACTGAACAACAAAATTAAAAAAAAACAAGTGAAGCATAGATGGTCCCCCGTGAGTGCACAGTGAACGAGGGCATAAAAAAATGACTAAGTTCAGCATTTGTCGTCCCCCCCCCCTCCCATTTAGCCCCAAAAGATTCCCAGGGAACGTCAAATCCTAGTGAAAATGAACAAACGGTGCAGTTTTAGGCCTTAACATATATAAATTTGAGTTCTGCACCATGTAAAAAAAGAAATGACTAAGTCCATCATTTGCTCCCACCCCCATTTAGCCCCAAAAGTCCCGAAGGCCTTAACATATTTAAGTTTGAGTTCAGCACCATGCAAAACTGATAAATAGACATACACAAAAAATTTGGGACAAATATAGTAAAATAGTCCCAAAAATGGAGTGTTTTCATTAGCCCTAATGAGCCTCTGGGCACACCCAAGAGCTATCACGAAATATAGACAAACAAAATTATATAGAAATCAGTTAGTTACAACTTTTCAGACAGTTTTATAAAAATCCAAGACATCAATTTTTTTTTGATAAGCATAAAAATGTCAATTTTAGCCATTTTAACCTGAAAGGCACCCCTAGAGGAGTAACCGGAGTTTTCCAAGCAAATCCATTGTTACTTTTCTACTTATATCATGTTTAATGTTTGTGCAAAATTTTCAAAAATTCCACGATATAGTTAAAAGTTAGAGAAAAGTGCGGACAGACAAAAGAGCGAACAGACAAGGATGAATTTACAGGTCCGCCCTCCTTTTGGTGAGGGACCAAAAATAGGATGAACAAAAGAAACACTGAATAGTTTACCTGAAGATTCAGAACTGGCCGGAAGTCAATTATTAATTTGCGACCCATATCACAGAATAGCTATTTTTTTTAGTACTAGCAGTTCAGGCCGGCTTTGCTCGGGCCCTATTTACTGTCCATAACTTTATGTGCATATGTATATATATAAGAAAAGTTGACTCATGTCTAGGTACCTTACACCTAAAATTTCAAGTGTTTAGACTCAAAATTGGTGGAAGAGTTTGGTAGAGTCTGCAAAGGTCAAGTCTTTCGACTTTAACCTCTTGGCAGCCAAATTTTCGCCTAAAAACTGATTAAAAACTTGCTGTATGTCTGTATACCCTTTATGTAAAAATTCAAATGTTTAGACCCAAAATTGGCTGAATATTTTGCTAGAGACCGCAAAGGTCAAATCTTTGGAACTTTGACTCCTTGGAAGCCATATTTTCGGCCAAAAACCGATTAAAAAGCTTGCCCTATGTCTGAATACACTTTATGTAAAATTTCAAATGTTTAGACCAAAAATTGGCTGAGTAATTTGGTAGAGACTGCAGAGGTCAATTTTTTTAACTTTGACCCCAATTTTGATCCCTTAACATTTATTGTTTTGGGTTCAACTCAAATTAAAAGTTAGATCCATGTTCAAGTAACCTACACCTAAAATTTCAAGTGTTCAGACCCAAAATTGGCGGAGGAGTTTGGTAGAGTTTTCAAAGGTCAAATCGTTGAACTTTGATCCCTTAACAGCCAAATTTCTGGCCGAAAACGGATTAAAAAGATTTTCCCAAATCTCACTACTGCTTATGTCTCGAGTCTGTAGACTGAAAATTGACAGAGTAGTTTGGAAGGGAAATGTACACACACACACACACACACACACACACACACACACATACAGTTTCACTTTTATATATATACTAGCAAAAGTACCCGCTTTACTTGATTCAAAAACAGCCTACAGAAAATGGACTGATTTATGAAAGTATGATAGGTTATGAAAAGGAAGGGTTGTAAAGAGATAGCTTCGAATTTGGGGGTATCAAACCCAAAGCAAAATATGATGAAAGTAAAAATAAAATAGATAAACGACATAATTTATTATACCATACCTGTTCACACTGAAACACTTATCACAATATTCTGTGGATCTATATTAAAAAAAACTTGTTAAACTTTGTGAACTATTTCCATTCTATGGAGGTCAGGCGCGAACGAACACCCCATAATTTTATTATACCATATTTCTTCAAACTGAAACATAATTACCAAAGTATACTTACGCAGATAGATATGAAAAGTCTTTATTAAAGTTTGTGCCTATTTCCATTCTATGGAGGCCAGGCGCGAATGCAGACCCCACAATTTTATTATACCATCCCTATTTAAGTTAAAACATACTTATCAAAGTATCCTTATTTACATCTATATCAAAAACACTTGTAAACGTTTGTTTTTTTAATTTTTTATTTCCATACTTTGTGGACCAGGCGCGAACGCAGACCCCACAATTTTAATGAACCACCGTTCTGCCAGATCAAACATACCCATTCCTGTGTCTCGATACATCTTCTGTCATTATATGTAATCAGTTTTTTAAAATAGTCAACCATATAGGAGCCTATTCGTGACCAGACACGCACACACACAGACATTCAGCTTTATATATATATATATATATATATATATATATATATATATATATATATATAAAATATACGTCCCTACAAATAAGGAGTAACATAATGCATGTAAGGAAGTTAACTCTCAACACTTATGAAGTGTAATCACCATTAGGATAACCACAACTATTATCGCTAATGATAAACTGCTAATACTCTACTGTATCAATATTTTATTTCAAGTTTTTTATTATTTCTTGTTCTTTTTACAGCCACTAAAAAGGATTGTATCATCCGAAACTCTAGGTTATTGAAAATGATATTCAGAATTGAAGACTTTAATAGATAATGGAACAATTAATAGAATAATGCATTTAATATATAGATTCATATTGTCCCCCACAAAAGGAAAAAATATATATATATAATTTAAATAAATGCAACAAGAACCAATTCATTACTTAAATAAAATAAAGAAATTTGAATTTAATTTCATTCCCTTTATTGCAGGTCACATTGATATTTTCTACAGCATAACCATCAAACAACATTACCGATCCACATCGATTTCAAGAGATTCGAAACACCTTACATTTGATAAAAAGGTCTTTCCCCGAAATATATTATGGAACACGGTCACACACATTAAATCACTGTGTAGGAGCTTTGATCAATCAAGATTTACTATATATATATAAAAAAAAAAACTTGTTCGTTTCCCTTTTCGACTCTGACATATTTCCATTTCGTGTATTCTAATACCAATTTAAAACAAATCTTACTTTCCACACATTAAAAATATACAGGTTATTTTCTATAAATTATGTTTGGAATTTATGTAACTATTCTGGACTTTTACTCAAATTTTAATACTTGATTTATATATACAAACCCAAGCATGTTTTATGGTGACTGGAATGACACCTTAACATTGATCTTTTTTTAAAACTTATTTCAATAAGTTTCAGGTATTTCATTCATTCGTAGTGTCCTGCCTGGTACAGGCATTGACAGATATGGCTCTCCATCTATCTTTCTCCCTCGAGATATTCATGAATTCATTGTTGCTCATCATTTTTGATGCTGCCCAAGTGTTCAGACTGTCAACGTATGTTTCTCGCTGTTGTCCTCTGCTTCTTTTATCCACAATTTTTCCTGTCAAACTAATTTGTTTTATTACGTTTTTTTCTGTAGGCATGTTCCATAAACCTTATCTGTCTTTTTTGTACTGTTCTTATTAGAGACTTTTTTGTGTTTGCCATTTCTAATAATTCTTGGCTTGTTTTCTTTTCTGTCCAAGATATCTTCAAAATTCTCTTCAGGAACCAAGTTTCAGTTGCCTCTAGTCTCTTTCTCGTACTGTTGGTGATTATCCAGAACTTAAAATTGTATAAAAGAACATACCATACATACATTCGGAGTCTTCTGAATTTGGTGTCTATTTTAATGTTTTTGTTGGTCATAATTGATGAAATCTCTTGAAGGTGACTTTGGCTGCAGCGATGCGACTTTGTATTTCCGTAGTGCACCTTCCATCATTACACGGTTACAATAATTAAATGAAAGGCTAATATAATTAAAAATGAATTTAAAAAAAAAGTAAAATAAAAAGTAAAAAAAACAATAAGATGAAGAATCTTAAAGAACACTTCACTCTCGATGTTACAAAACCCACTCGCTTTCTTTGTCTTGATGAAATATTAGCTATTATTATATTCTCATTTTAAAAATAAATTGCTGAATCAAAGAGATGAAATAGGTATCAATTGTAGGCACTTAAAACAATTTACTCTGGATAAATATGGTAATAACCTAATGAAAAAGAACAGATCAAATACGTGTACTAAAGATTTCCTTTTTTTTTTTTTTTTACACTAAATGCTATAAGTAATTTCGTGGATAAATGTTAAAGGAAAACCAGAAAAAAACTTGGAGCTTGATCACATCTTTGAAAACATTTCGTAAGTTTAATTTTAAAATATTAGATAATCATTGCTTTTTAATTTGTCCTTGTACTTAAGTAATGGTCGGCCTACTGTCCGGTGATCGCTGTCAAGTTAACTGTACATCAACACTTTTGGAATTATATATACATATATATATAGAGAGAGGGGGTGAAGACAGACAGAAAAAATGAAAAATAAATTTGAATAAATTGTAATATTTATTGATCTATCAAGAATTCAAACAAGGAAGTATAATTAGTTGATTGATTTATATTTTAAATTGTTATTCTATTGAAAATGGCTTTTATTTTTTGTAAAAAAAAGTTTCTCTTATTTTTTAATATTTTTTAAAATTTATACTAATCAGTGATGTATTTTTTATTGTTTATACTTTGATGAAAAGAGCGTAACTTCGAAAATTCATGGATTAAACATTTTTCATTATTATTGCTTGAATCAATTTTATTTTTCATCATCTATTTTTCCTATTTCTTTAATTGCTCTACCTAGTATATTATTTTATTATTATTATTATTTTGATATAAGTATTATCTTAAAATAACAAACCTATTTATCTTTGTAACTCTTTCTCCTCCCTCTCTCCCTATACGTGGTTTTTGACATAAAGTTGAACATCAAGAGACGGCATTATTTTTGCACCAACCTAACATATGCTCCTACAAATAACAAGCAACATGATTCATGTAAGGGAGTTAACTCTCTATCAAGCACTTAGGAAGTAGAATTACCATTAGTCTCTTACACATCTATTATTATTAATGATGAACTGCTAATATTTCTCTGTATAAATATTTTATTTTATTTACCTTTATTTTTTATTGCAGTCACTAAAAAGGATTATATCATCCGAAACTGATTGGAAATGACGGCCAGAATTGATGATTTTATCACCCGGCTGGGAGATTCTGGACGATTTCAGCTGGTTCTGGCTTTCCTTCTAGCACTAAACGAATTCCCCATCTTCTTTAACAACTTAGTGAATACCTTCTACCTCGTCCAGGTACCTCACCGCTGCAAAATGTCTGTCGCTGATGACTGGGCAGCAGACAACAGCAGCATAGGGAGTGCAAGAAGCAGTAGTATAAACAGCGGAAGCAGCACAGGTGGTGCCTATATGATCGAAGCCAACCATGACAATGAATGTCTTTTGTATATGGTCAATATGAGCACGGATCAGAACTACAGCATGTCGAACTGTGTGGAGGGATGGACATATGAGCCGGTGGACAACGAATGGACAATATCGGCAGAGGTAAGTGTTGATGTGCGATTTTATGCGGTTTTATTTTTCAGTTTGTGGACCATTCTACATTTTAATCCTATAGATCAGGGTTTCCCAAAGTCCAGGACACCATGGAGCTCATGAACAGGGAAAGATTTTTCACGGAGCACTACCAAGATATTTTCTAAAATAAATATGAAAAACACTAATTTCAAATTTTAACTTATACTTGTTCATTAGTTGTTCCTGTTCGTGATTTTACTATATTTTCGTGTTCACAACCATTTTTTTTGTTTTTGATTAATCAAAAATTGTATTTTTTTGTTAATTTATTTTGTTAATTTTCTTTTTCATGAACTATCCTGAAACTCTTTACACCTGTAGTTTTGTATCATATCTCTTTCCAGTAAAAAACGATCAATAATCAAATATCAGCAGCCATTTTCCATATAAAACATTTGGTATTCTTTAAGAAAGGGCTTGTGGAGCCCCTCAGCTTCACTAATGGAACCCCAGGTCTCCATGGAGCCCACTTTGGGAAACCCTGCTATGGATAATTATTGACTTAACGGCTTTACTATTTATATAAAACAAATTAAAGCATGACAAATGTATGACAAGACACAAATGCTCCTGCTAATTTTGTTGTTGGGTATTATTCCTGATGATGATTTTGTTGGCATTCGTTTCCCTGGTATCTCTCTATTAAGAATTATATTAAGAAGAATATCAAGTACTGATAGTAGGGACCATGAGAAGGTTGCCAACCTTCTTAAGTGAAAGTGTTTCTATGGAATGAAGTAGATTCAAACTTGACACACTCGGGTTGTCAATCCGTGTCATTAACCACTGAGCCATCTACATCTTCCTGCTCCTGCTGATCCTTTATTCATATGATATTTAGTCACGATTTTATTTTTCAGTTTGCAAATCATTTTACATTCCGATTCTATAGATAATTGACTTGATTTATTTAATTCATGTACATACTCTAAAGAGCTTAGCCACATGTTTGAAAATAAAATGTAACAGGCACATATGAGCACTTGTAAAAATATCACCAGCAGCTGAAGGATAGATGTCTAGCAAAGGTATTAGCAGTAGCAGCCATTTGAGCATGTATGCAAATTAGCAAGTGTGCACAAGCTTGCATCACAAAAAAAGAAAAAAGGACAGCATGTGTTCGAAAGAAGCAAAGTGCACAATGGGCGAGATGGACGTGTGGCCCCATGGTGGTGGTGGCGGCAAGAGACTTTTAAGCTGGTATCGAGATGGCAGGGTTTTCTTAATCTCATTACAGACAAAATGAACAGTAACAAAAAAAAAAAAAAAGCAGGTATAGTTTGGAAAGTAACGATAATAAATGCCTTTTGCTAACATAGCAAAAAAAAAAAGCACAGTTGAATTTATTTATTTTTGCTTGCTTATTCCTTTGTGACGGTATCGGACAGCCTAGGAGGTATCTGAAAAAGATTTGAACTGTAACGACACAATTAAAAAGTAACAGACACGTTACAAAAATTCTGTCATTTATTACGGCTTTCAGTTTTTCAGCTTTCGGGAAGAGCATACCAGTCTAACTCTGATTTGATCAGTCTACATTCCAGTACCGTCGATAATTATATATGATTTATTATTTACGTATAACAAATTAAGGCATGACAAATGTATGATAAGGCATAGCTGCTCCTGCTGATTTTATATTCGTGTTATGTTTAGGCATGAAAATTTAAGGCATGACATATTACACCTGCTGTTTTTTTGTTTTTTTTGTTTTTTGATTTTTGTGAAGCAGATAAGCCCAAACTATGGCCAAAGTCACAAAATTTAACAACCTAAATAGGAGAAAGCATTCTGTGATCACCTCTGAACCTTAATTCTAACCCCTCTAATTAAATATAGACACGTCTTTTCTTCTTGACGTATCGCCTGACGTATCGCCACACATAGTGAGAGAAAAATTAAATTTAAATTAATCGCATAAAGAATGCAGTGAATAAATAAAAATAAAATTAAACCTTAAATAAAATACAAATAAATGTATAAATACATGGATAAAATAAATAAATAAAATAAAACAAAAAATAAATAGAATAGAATGTTAACACTGGGCCTACATTATTAAGCATAAAAATTTAACAAGAGATTTAAAAGGAAAATAAAAAAAATCATTCCAGTTTCATTTTAATTACTGTGAAACATCTCATGTTTAACACAGTCCCCGAATGTATGCTTGAACTAAAGTCGACCACATATCTGAAGAAGATTTTTCCTGAAATATTATACAATATGAAACTTTCATCAGACCACACTGAAACAAGTAAGAATACAATACAATGTTAAAAGTATAAAATAAAAAATGCATATATATTATATTAATAAAAGGTGAATCTGCATAGCTTGTTCCACTTTTATATGTTTTAATTTGCTTTAGTTTGTGTTGATCCGTTACACTTCTGCATTGCCTTCTATAAATCATCTTTATATACATACTAGATGATGCTTCAAACAAAACTACAGGTTGGAGAAGGAGGGGGCCAGTGAGAGAAGGGTATAAAATCATAGCACTCCTGAAGCTAAATCTGGGTCTCTTTGGACTTGTGGACTGGCGCCGAGTCCTACTGCCACACCCAGCGTCTGACAGTGGCTAGCTGATTGCACCGGGGGATCACAACACTCTTGGGCACATCCAAGTACACTTTGGTGTTGATTTTCAAGCTGACTTCGAACATGTGAGGTGGCATGATATGGCCGTCACTTGAAATCACACCAAAGACTATAACTGTGGGTCGTCTGATGCGTTGAGGTGTGTACTCAAATGTTGAAGCGTCCAGATTTGCATTTTAAGGATGCTGGCAATGGTCCTGTTGTCATAGCTTTGATCGGTCGAAAGCATGAGTTGTACAGCGGCACATCTCCTATCTTGCTCGTTAAACATTGTGTCACTTTAAGACATGATGGAAGGTTCCCATCGCTCTTCAGATTTGTACACAACTGGCCAACTAGTAGATGATCTTCTACAAAAAAGAAAACCGGTTTTCATCAAATGGAAATGGAATCATGTTGTCTTTTCTAGAGTGACAATTTTATCGTTCCACCTTTTGTGTGTGTGTGTGTGTGTGTGTATATATATATATATATATATATATAGTAATAGAGGCCACATACAAATTTATTATGTCTAGACTATTAGCCAGCATATTATGCAACTTTTGAATGCCACCTTACACACATTTATCCGCTATATTAAAATCTTCATGACCGCAAAGATCTACAATGGAAGTAGCTGTCATTTTTCCCTCTAAATAAAAAGTACTACTTCCACTCCACACCAGGAGATATTCTGCACTGTGGTCGTATATAAGGTTTCACCCTAATTTTGTGGCTCATATACTTATACGCATATCATAATCTTTCCTTTTTACAATCCAAAAAAAATAATGATTTCTCCCTCCTCACATTTCACAAAATTTCATTGGCTGACAACTAAATATTAGTTCATTCCGGAATGAATGAATCCTCATTCAGAAAAGAACGCCCTAAAGATTAAAACAAACATGGTTTCCCTGTTTAGATTAGGCAATCATTTCAGATAAAATACCCCAATTACAAACATATTAAAATATCGAAACATGTTCATAAGCCACGACTGCTTTCATTTACACAATAAATATACCATACATGTTAGCTGTTCGTACACAGCTATAATAGCGTGATACATATTTTGTGTTTAACTACAGCATACATAATGTTTTTTCTGACACAGGTTGATAGCCATTATTTCTTTTTTCCATTTCTAAAAGCTTTTTTTTTTTTTTTACAAAGGCATCACCACATTATCAAGGCCCAGAGGCCACTCAAGGATAAGGGTTAAAGAGTGTACAGTAGAAATTGGTCAATATAGTAATCATTAGTAATGAAAATTTGGTAAATTTAATAACTTATATGGAACGGCTCATCAAGAACTTATTTACTTTAGACTTGAACACAACCATATTGTAGTCAGCCGGAAAGCAGGAAAACGGAAGACAATTCCACAGGCGTGCAGTTCTAAGAAAGAAACTTTGTTCATGGAATCTACGTTTAGGTTTAGGCACAGATAAAGAGTGGGGGAAATTATTGATAGTGTTTACAGCTAGACGAGTGTTTCTTGTGAAAGTTTGGCGAGGGGGGACCATAGAATGAAGCTCAGTTGAACACTTTCCATGAAAATAACGATACATCAGAGACAAACTCGCAACATCTCTTCTGTGAGATAGAGGTTGCAAGGAGGAGAAAAGGACATCTCCTACGAGGCTACGAAGTCTATTTTGAACTCTATCAAGGCAGGACAAGTCCTTTCTAGCAGCTCCTACCCAGATGTGGCAACAGTATTCCATCCTTGGACGTACCTGGCTCTTATATAGGTAGAGAATAGCATCAGCAGTGAGATATCTACTGGATCGATAGAAAGATCCCACCATTTTTCCAGCGGCCTTGGCAACAGATTTGATATACGTGTTCCATTTAAGATCAGGAGTAATGGTCAAGCCCAGAAGCTTGTCAAAACTTGAGGCCTCCTGAAGGCGAGAGCCATTCATTTCAATTGATGACAAATGTGAATTAGAATGTTGATGATGTAAAGAGAGAAGCTTGGTTTTAGATGCATTAAAAGTAACCAGCCACTCCTTTCCCCATTGTACTACGTGCTCAAGATCAGAGGAGAGAGAATTGGAGAGAACTTGGTCGTTTACTGTCTTAGATGTGGTACCATAAATGGTAGTGTCGTCAGCATAAATGTCTACAAATGATGTAAGGATATGATTTGGAAGATCATTAATGTAGATCAGGAAAAGAGTTGGGCCCAGGATGGATCCCTGAGGGACACCGGCATTAATACTGTGAGCTTCTGATTTTTGCCCCTCAACTACTACTCTTATGAACCTATCAGAAAGAAATGATTTAATAATTGAGAAGACTTTTCCAGCTATACCATAGCTAGCGATCTTATGAAGTAAACCTTTATGCCATACCCTATCAAAGGCTTTAGATATGTCAAGAGCAATTGCCCTAGAAAGATTGCCACCGTCGAGAGATTTGCTAATCCTATGCGATATAACTGTAAGGACATCTGCTGTAGATCTAGCAGAACGAAAACCATATTGAGTGTCACTAAGAAGGTTATTTTTGTTGAGATGTTTGATTACTTCTGTATTTAACACAGATTCTAGCAACTTACTCATGACGCAGAGGAGACTTATTGGCCTGTACTGAGAGGGGGATGAGCGATCACCTGAATTCTTAAATACAGGGCATACTGATGAGATTTTCCAGGGAGATGGGAAACTATTCTCCTTAAGACAACGTTTAAACAGTTTTGTAAGTATGGGCGCTAATTCAAGTTGAAGTTTTTTAAGTACTATAATTGGAATACCATCAGGGCCAGTTGCTTTACTCGAATCAAGGTTTTTGATTAGCTTCGCAACATCACGTACAGATATACGTATATCACATAGCGTGTTTTCTGATACAGGAGGAAATATTGGAGGTTGGCGGTCTTGGTCGCAAAGGGTAGAATTAGCTGCAAAGTTCTTGACAAAGAGTTTGGCTTTGTCTGATGCTGACGAGATTACCTCAGGTCCATTGATAATAGTTGGGATGGAGCACACGCTTCTATTCAGGATTCTGTTTGCTATTTGCCAAAACTGGTGGGAACCAAGCCTCTGCTCAGCTACTTTGGACTTAACAGATTGAGCATACAACACTCTTGCGTTCCTTATTACTTTCTTACAATGGTTGCTGGCAGTCCTGAAAACGGCTTTAGTTTCCATACATCTATTACGTTTGAAGCAGTGGAAAAAGTGATTTCTGTGCGCAATGGCAGCAGCACATTCTGGAGAGAACCATGGCTGGCTGTTAGGTTTTTGCTGAAACTTTTTAGAGGGTATGAAATGGTCAATACCTACAATTAACCATTCAGTTAGGTCTAGTACTATAGAGGACACATCCTTTTTAAACATGGAATGCAGAGGTAGATCAGATATAAATGTACGGAAGCTATCCCAGTCAGCCTTAGTGTATCGATATACTGTACGATGAAGAGGTACGTCTGGGGACTTATTACATTTCATTTTTATCTTAATTGATACAACAGAGTGGTCGGAAGATCCAAGAGGCGACAGAACAGAAACTGAACATAGTTCAGGGCAAGTTGTGAGAAAAAGGTCTAGTAGGCTCGCATACTGGCCGTCATTATCGGGCACACGGGTAGGTTCCTGAACAATCTGAGTGAGGTCATAGGCAATGGAGAAATCATGACAGAACCTCCCCTCATCATCGGTCTTGTTTGAGTGGGTCAACCACTCGACGTTGTGAACATTGAAGTCTCCACATACGTGAATGTTAGCTGAAGGATAAGTAGAAAGGACTTGGTCAATTTTCTCAGATATGCTTTGAAAGATAGTAACTCCGCTGTTGTGGGGGCGATAGAGAGTAAATATAAATGCAGTAGTGTGAGCTAAAGCAACCCGGAAGCACATATAGGGTAAGTTAGGATCTTCCCTGGAGATGTCCCTCCCACATGGAAAGCTATCTTTAATATAGGCACATATTCCATGCCCATGGCGATCTTGGGGGTCAGATTTAGAAGTTAAGTTAGAGTATCCTGAAATTGCAAACTCATCTAGGGAAATAGCCTGTCCAATGCCAGTTTCACTTAAAAATAAAAGGTCTGGTTTAGTCTCCTGTAATTGGGTTTCAACCTCTGGAAGGTTAGAACGAAGACCCCTGATGTTGGAGAAGGAGACATGGTAGTAGGGGTCTACGTTGGAAGTTGGAGAACCGGGTTTAATCGTGTATTTTTTCTTGAAACTTGTCATGATGAAATTTTGGAATTTGTGGACTAGGTCGACAGATTTACTTAGAGCAGGACAGAGAGGGGAAATTAAGAGAGAAAAAGAAACGAAGAATTTTTTTTTTTTATTTGTAGCTAATGATAAGGTAAAGCCGTAACAATTACCCACTAGTATGACATCGAGAGGCCCCACCAGATTAAAAATAAACACCATTGATTGGCCGATTACTGCAATACAGACCCGGTATTTGTGTGATTTGGAAGCCTTTAAACTGCCTAACACATTTGATTTCTTCTATTGTAATACTGACTAAAATTCTTTCCTTCTACACTAAATAAAAAATTAAAAACAACTGATTACGCTACTATTGCAGTATAGACCCGGCTTTTGTGTGAGTTGGAAGCCTTTAAAACTGTTTGAAGCATTTAATTTCTTTTTCCTTAGTACAACTGACTAAGAGTCTTCCATTATACACAAAATACCAAAATACCAAACTACATTACTACAGTCAGAACACAAATTTTGTGTGATTTTAAAGCCTTTACACTATGATTTATTTGAACATTTAAAATCAAACACATTGATTATTATAAATAAAATGTTGGTTTACTTTTCACTTAGTTATTGTTCTTGAGCACAAATTTTGCAGAATGATGTTTTTTTCCGTGTTTTTTTTTTTTTTACAAAGGAGTCACAACTTATCAAGGCCCAGAGGCCACTCGAGGATGAGGGTTAATAAGTGTACAGTGGTTAATGGGACAGTGACGTAGTAATTGTTAGTAGTGGAAATTTGGTAAGTTGGATTACTTAAGGGGAACAGCTCATCAAGAACTTGTTTATGTTAGACTTGAAGACTACCATATTATAGTCAGCCGGAAGGCAGGCAAATGGAAGAGAGTTCCACAGGTGTGCAGTTCTAAGAAAGAAGCTTCGTTCATGGAATCTATGTTTAGATTTAGGCACAGATAAAGAGTGGAGGGAATTATTGATAGTGTTTTCAGCTAGACAAGTGTTTCTTGTGAAAGTTTGATGAGAGGGAACCATAGATTGGAGCTCAGAGGAGCACTTGCCATGAAAATAACGGTAAAACAAAGACAGGCTCGTAACGTCTCTTCTGTGAGAAAGACGTTGCAGGGAAGAGAAAAGGACATCCCCCACTAGGCTACAAAGTCTATTTTGAACTCTGTCAAGGCAAGATGAGACCTTTCTAGCAGCTCCTGTCCAGATGTGGCAACAGTACTCCATCCTTGGACGTACCTGGCTCTCATCTAGATAGAGAAATGCATCAGCAGTGAGATATCTACTGGATCGGTAGAAGGATCCCACCATTTTCCCTGCGACCTTGGCAACAGATTTAATGTATGTGTTCCATTTCATATCAGGAGTAATGGTCAAGCCCAATGATTACATGTGCTTTGTATTCTAATTATATTTTATTAACATTGACCAACAAAACTAAGTTATTGGTTAAATTTTGCAGTAGATACACTTCTGTTTACATTACGTGATTTATTGGTGTCCACCGAACGAGTTCCTTTCAGTGATTACATAGTTCCTCTTTGCTTAAAGCAGTCATTTCGAGGGCTGTAACGTCGTACGTTCATCGTAGAGCGGTCGGTTAAAGTGTTTCCGTTCTTTGCACTTCCTTTTACAACTATCGTCACACGTTCGATCCTGACTTCTGCAGCTATTTTTTTTTTTTTTTTTTTTGTATGTTCCCCATAAATGGGGTCCTGCTGCTATTTACATTGTTTTTAGGGCGTGGATTATTATTTTTTTTTATATACATACATATATTTTGGGGAAACGCAAATACATCTGACACAAAAATAAATTGTTTTTCCTAATCCACCATAATTTTCTTTTCTTTTAGCGATATATATTCATAAATTTCTGTGCATACTTTGAACACAATTATTAAATGTTTAGTTAAGATTTTTACAGTAAAATAGGTCACAAAACATAATAAATTATTTGGGCCTAATTTCCGCAATTTTGATTTCCTTCTAGGTATATATTGTCGGCTAACAATATTTCTTTCCCAACTATACAATAATTCTGTTTCTGTTGTCTAACGCTTACAATTTATAAAGGTTTACATTGTCTCTAGCTCTAAAGTGTTCTATTTATATTGTTTATAATAGAAACAGAATCCTGTATATTCTGTTCAAAATAAATAAGAATTGTTTATTATTATTATTATTATTATTATTATTATTATTATTATTATTATTTTTAATTCAATTTTCACCCCAAACAAGACACAGTGCCACTTTGAAGTAGGGGGCTACTATCGGGGACATAAGTTGCAAGGGTACTATGAAGGGAGATGAGTAGCAAGATGTCTGTTCACATTACACTTGAACCTCTGCATGTCAGTACAGTTGGGAAAGCAGAATGCCGGAAGAGAGTTCCAAAGTCTAGCAGTTCTTAGGAAGAACCTATTGGAGTAGAAGGATTTCTTACACCTAGAGATTTCAACTATGAAGGGGTGGAATTTAGCTGCTTGTCGAGTTTGTTGGGGGGGTGTTCACGTCGAGGGGGTACAAGTGCTTTTTTTTTTTTTACATAGGCATCACCACATTATCAAGGCCAAGAGGCCACTCAAGGATAAGGGTTAGAGTGTACAGTAGAAATTGGACAATATAGTAATCATTAGTAATGAAAATTTGGTAAATTTGATAACTTATATGGAACGGCTCATCAAGAACTTATTTACGTTAGACTTGAAGATAACCATATTGTAGTCAGCCGGAAAGCAGGAAAACGGAAGACAATTCCACAGGCGTGCAGTTCTAAGAAAGAAGCTTTGTTCATGGAATCTACGCTTAGGTTTAGGCACAGATAAAGAGTGGGGGGAATTATTGATAGTGTTTACAGCTAGACGAGTGTTTCTTGTGAAAGTTTGGCGAGGGGGGACCATAGATTGAAGCTCAGTCGAACACTTTCCATGAAAATAACGATACATCAGAGACAAACTCGCAACATCTCTTCTGTGAGATAGAGGTTGCAAGGAAGAGAAAAGGACATCTCCAACGAGGCTACAAAGTCTATTTTGAACTCTATCAAGGCAGACCAAGTCCTTTCTAGCAGCTCCTGTCCAGATGTGGCAACAGTATTCCATCCTTGGACGTACCTGGCTCTTATATAGATAGAGAATAGCATCAGCAGTGAGATATCTACCGGATCGATAGAAAGATCCCACCATTTTTCCAGCGGCCTTGGCAACAGATTTGATGTACGTGTTCCATTTAAGATCAGGAGTAATGGTCAAGCCAAGAAGCTTGTCAAAACTTGAGGCCTCCTGAAGACGAGAGCCATTCATTTCAATTGATGCCAGATGTGGATCAGAATGTAGATGATGTAAAGAGAGAAGCTTGGTCTTAGATGCATTAAAAGTAACCAGCCACTCCTTACCCCATTGTACTACGTGCTCAATATCAGAGGGGAGAGAACTTGGTCGTTTACTGTCTTAGATGTGCTACCATAAATGGTAGTGTCGTCAGCATAAATGTCTACAAATGATGTAAGGATGTGATTTGGAAGATCATTAATGTAGATCAGGAAAAGAGTTGGGCCCAGGATGGACCCCTGAGGGACACTGGCATTAATACTGTGAGCTTCTGATTTTTGCCCCTCAACTACTACTCTTATGAACCTATCAGAAAGAAATGATTTAATAATTGAGAAGACATTTCCAGCAACACCATAGCTAGAGATCTTATGAAGTAAACCTTTATGCCATACCCTATCAAAGGCCTTAGATATGTCAAGAGCAATTGCCCTAGAAAGGTTGCCTCCATCGAGAGATTTGCTAATCCTATGAGATATAACTGTAAGCACATCTGCTTGTAGTTCGTCAGAGTATGCACCATTAAAGTACTTGTAGAACAGGCAGAGGTATGCAATATTTCGTTGATGGGACAGAGGCTGAAGCTGAGATGACAGTGTAGGACCTATCAGGTTGGCGACTCTATTTTGAACCCTGTCCAGTAGTGAGAGACAAGTAGTAGATGCACCAGCCCAAATGTGACAACAGTACTCCAAACATGGGCGAATGGTGGCCTTGTAGAGGTACAGGATACTTCCAGGTGTAAGTAGTTTTCAAGCATGGTAGAGAGAGCCCACCTTCTTCGCAGCAGCCTTGGCAATACTGTCAATGTATCTATTCCAGTTCATGTTCCCTATAAATGTTAGGTTGAGGAGTTTAAAGGAAGTACTTTCGAGAAATGTGTTCTTGGCCATTGCTATTGGTGGGAGAGAAGGTTTCTTGTAATTATTGAAGGAAACAAGCTTAGTCTTGGCAGTATTAAATCTGACTATCCATTTTTGTCCCCATTCCACTACAGATTGGAGGTCATCCTCTAGTGTTTCTGCCATTTCCTTAAATATGTGTTCATTTGTTTTCCCCTCGTGGCTGTTATAGAGAGTGGTGTCATCAGCAAATATTCCCATCTCAGAAACAATCTTATTAGGGAGGTCATTTATGAATATCAGGAATAATAAAGGTCCAAGGATAGACCCCTGAAGCACTCCCGCATTTATATCATATTGTTTAGATATATGACCATCGAGGACAACCTAGATTTTTCTCTTATTTAACTACATTATGTATTCTTTCAGTGATACCATATGATCTAATTTTTCTTAGAAGACCATCGTGCTATACCCTGTCAAAAGCCTTAGATATATATATATATTATTCCTTAATTAGAATTCATTTTTGAGATGAGTATTATATATATTAATTTATTTTTATTTCGGACTATTATCGGACTCATCTTTATTAGTTGTTGTTTTTCATCTTTTATTGGTTTATTTATTCACAACGTTTCGGCCAACTATTCCTCTGGCCTTCATCAGGTGGTAACCGCGACAGATAGGAACTTTGAATCTCCTAACTGCATTCTCAACCATCACTGCCATCCATAGTTGTTGTCGTCTAACCACATTTTGGCCAAGTAAATCTCTGGCACGCTTTGGGTGGGATTGAAACCGCTATCTTCAGACAATGTTCATCTGGAACTGTAGAGATTCAACGTCTGGCGCAGTTGATAGAGACGTTGAATCTCTACAGTTCCATGCCGGTTCTCATAACATCATTAAGTTAAGCAATGTTAAGCATGCTCAATACCAGATGGGTGACCATTTGGGAATACCAAGTGTTATATATAACAGGATATCAACACGTCCCTGCAAGAACTGCAGAAACATAATGCTGTCATTTCCTTTAACCAGAATATCCATGGTTCGCTTGCAATTTTTATATTTTCATGATATTTCCTTCTTTGGAGAAAGCTGGTTCAATTCGCCTAGGGTGAATGTCGCTGTCCATACATATGTGGGTCCGTTATCGTTCTTGTCTGACGACAATGACGTTTCTCTTCACTGTTGCTGTTTTCTCTAGAGCTTGCTATTGTTACAGGGGGGAGGGGGGAATTGCAAATAGCAGAAATAATTCTGGAGAAGATAATCCGCTATCGGGCAAGCAAAGATGATGTCAATAGAAGCCGGTCCCAGGAACTCATCGATCTTAATGATGGCAGCCAGGCTAACCTTTGAAGAAAAACAAAATTAATTCTAAAATGCTACTGGACGCATGAAAACGCTGTTGAAGTGCAAAGAGTTTAGGAGTGTGTATACATTTTTTACACCCTGTACTGTGAACAGATATGTCGCTGTTCAACTCCCCACTGTTAGATATGATCCCAAATAGTAAATCCTTGCATCCAAGTGGCAATATGCCTTGTTTAGGGTGCAAAAATAAAATAAAACATGTATATATGTCTTGTACTGTATTGCAAGATCGCCATGTCAAATATTGAAGCTTTGTTGTCGATATTAATAGTTATGGATGACAACAAAACATTCGCAGGTAAAAAGAGCAGTTTTGTTGATTTGAGCAGCATGGGTGAGTTAAGCATCTCACCTTCTCACAGCTGGAGAAAAAGTACAGTAGTGAACACTCCCGTTTATAAACTCCAGAACCAGCGTTCTGCTTGCATAAGAGATTGTTTCTAATTGGTTAATTAGGAACTGAAATTAGGTGTTTGCTCCAATCAACGCCCAGCTTAGATGCTGCTGTTGTTGTGGTTGTTGAGCATCTTTCATTTAATCTCCATGAATCAGATGGTTATTGTTGACATTTATTTCCTCGATATTTTAGTTAGAATTCTTTTCAGAAAGACATCAAGTACTTTCAGGAAGGCTGCAGTCTGAATGAAAGTGTTCCTGTAGAACGGACTGGATTCAAACTTGGCAAAGTAAAGTTGTCAGTCCCTGACGTTAACCTCCACCGTCACTTCCATGACGTTGCTGCTGCTTGTTTATTTGTTTGTTGAGCATTTTTCATGATGATGATGATGATGATGATTTTTTGTTGTCATTCGTTTCCCCAATGTCTTTCTATTAAGAATTCTTTCTAGAAAGATATTCTTAGAAAGATATGTGAAGGTTGCCATCATCCCTAAATGAAAGTTTTTCTGTGGAACGAACTGGGTCCAAACTTGGTACACCCAGGTTGTCAGTCCACATCGTTAATCACTTGCTGCTGCTCATACTGGCACTACTACGTCTCTTAACTAAATACTTCTATTTCATTGACCATTGTCCTTGTTAAGTGGTGATATACAATAGTATTGTTATAACCATAAAAAGGGCACATATCTCTAAATAAAGCAAGTTAAAAGTGGTTGCCCTTTGCTCTAGGTTTCGACACTTGATGACTGGAGAGTTCTAGAGAGCAGCAAGATGGTGTCAAACCAGACATTCAATATCGTCATGTAAATAATTTAATGTTTCTACCGTGAATAAAATGAATTAAATTAAAAATAAGCCTGCGTACTTTTTATCATATCATTATTATATTATGTATACGTTTTATTACGATATCATTATTATATTATATATACTTTTTATTATGATATTATTATATTATGTATACTTTTTATCATGATATCATTATTATATTATATATACTTTTTATTATGATATCATTATTATATTATATATAATTTTTATTATGATATTATTATATTATGTATACTTTTTATTATGATATCATTATTATATTATGTATGTTTTTTATCATGATATCATTATTATATTATGTATACGTTTTATTATGATATCCATTATTATATTATGTTGATATCATTATTATATTGTGTATACTTTTTATTATGATATCATTATTATATTATGCATACTTTTTATTATGATATCCATTATTATATTATGTTGATATCATTATTATATTATGTATACGTTTTATTATGATATCCATTATTATATTATGTTGATATCATTATTATATTATGTATACTTTTTATTATGATATCATTATTATATTATGCATACTTTTTATTATGATAACCATTACTATATTATGTTGATATCATTATTATATTATGTATACGTTTTATTATGATATCCATTATTATATTATGTTGATATCATTATTATATTATGTATACTTTTTATTATGATATCATTATTATATTACGTATGTTTTTTATCATGATATCATTATCATATTATGTATACGTTTTATTATGATATCCATTATTATATTATGTTGATATCATTATTATATTATGTATACTTTTTATTATGATATCATTATTATATTATGTATGTTTTTTATCATGATATCATTATTATATTATGTATACGTTTTATTATGATATCCATTACTATATTATGTTGATATCATTATTATATTATGTATACGTTTTATTATGATATCCATTATTATATTATGTTGATATCATTATTATATTATGTATACTTTTTATTATGATATCATTATTATATTATGCATACTTTTTATTATGATATCCATTATTATATTATGTTGATATCATTATTATATTATGTATACGTTTTATTATGATATCCATTATTATATTATGTTGATATCATTATTATATTATGTATACTTTTTATCATGATATCATTATTATATTATGTATACTTTTTATTATGATATCATTATTATATTATGCATACTTTTTATTATGATATCCATTACTATATTATGTTGATATCATTATTATATTATGTATACGTTTTATTATGATATCCATTATTATATTATGTTGATATCATTATTATATTATGTATACTTTTTATTATCATATCATTATTATATTATGTATGTTTTTTATCATGATATCATTATTATATTATGTATACGTTTTATTATGATATCCATTATTATATTATGTTGATATCATTATTATATTATGTATACTTTTTATTATGATATCATTATTATATTATGTATGTTTTTTATCATGATATCATTATTATATTATGTATACGTTTTATTATGATATCCATTATTATATTATGTTGATATCATTATTATATTATGTATACTTTTTATTATGATATCATTATTATATTATGCATACTTTTTATTATGATATCCATTATTATATTATGTTGATATCATTATTATATTATGTATACGTTTTATTATGATATCCATTATTATATTACGTATACTTTTTATTATGATATCATTATTATATTATGCATACTTTTTATTATGATATCCATTAATATATTATGTTGATATCATTATTATATTATGTATACGTTTTATTATGATATCCAGCGATCCTGGCGTCACATTTCTCCGAACACAACACATATAAAAATTCCTCTCATAATATTCATAATCCTTCGACTGACAATTAGTCAATCTCATTAACCATTATCCTCTAGTGGGTTTTGGCCTTGATAAGTGATAATCCTTCACTTAAGGAAAAAGAATGCTTTGTAATAAATAAAGTTTCTATTATGGCTTTCGCACGTGAATCTTGAGTGACAAGAGGGATCATTAGGTTAAGTGATTTCTTGTCAAAAACGTTTCACACAAAGATGGGGATTTTATGGTTATGACATGACCAGATTGTTCAGTTAAAGATTTGAAATTTAGGGAAATTGTTTCTGAAATGCTGCTAATTGCAAAGATGTATTTTCAATTCAAGGCAAATAGTAGTGATGAGGTGTGGTTAAGACCCATTCCAGTAAAAAGAAATACATCATTGAACGCTACACAATTTCAAAAAGTTATTTCATTTCGGGAATAGAACTGTAGCAGTCATTAATAAAATAAGGATTTACTTTCGCAAATCAATGTCCCTGCTTAGCGATTTCGTCACACACTGACCAATCAGCTTGCAGGACGCATTGATTCCATCTGTTCCTTAAGAAACTTCTTTAGCGTCTTTGAGAATCACAGATGGTAAGCAACGAGAACTCAGGAAGTATCAAACAAGGATATCCCTCCCTCTCTCCTGTCCTTGTGTACTGGACACGCCAATATTGACAAACTTTTACCTCTTCATTTTTCTCCTTCAGACAACTTTCAACATTTTAGCCACTGAAATAAACACTTTCATTTTTGTTTTAAAAGAGATTTTATTTTTCCATGCTGCGTTTTTGTTTACCATTTCATTAACTATTAATATGTAACGATGCATCTCTAAAGAATTGAATACACAGATAAATAAATTCGATGCTTTTGAAAATATGCTGCATCTCGTCATATAACTAAAAATAAACACTGCCTTGCAACAGCTGTAAAAAATTTGATAGCTTTGTAATAACAGTTATTTGGAATATGATTGGAAAATGATTTAACTCATAAAAAAAGGGAGATAAGTATAGGCTGGTAGAGATAGATAAATAAGACTAAACTAACCAGATTAAACTAGACTAAGCTAGATAAATTTTTTTTCTTCTATTTGCCACCCTCATAGTCTGGGCAAAGCCTAATTTAGTGTCCACCTATCTCATCATCAACCTTCCTCTGTCGTTTCTCAGCAATTTCAAATTTAAATGTGACAGTGTTGTCGTCGGTCATTAACACATATCTGAATCATTTGAGTCACCATTCCCTCATTTTGTTCTTGATTAGGTGTCTCCAAAGTTTTTGAACTGGGCACCATATTACTGACATTTTAGAGTTACGCTGGCCAAAATATTAAAAAAATGACATGAACGTGTTTTATATGCTTTATCTTTTTTTATTGAAACTGGTTCTCCCAAACCTCATTTTTTTAATCATTTTCTGAACAAAAAGAAAATCTACCACACTATTGTCACACATTTCTATTTAAAAAATGTGTCTTGAATATTTTTACCTTTTTCATCAGAGCTCCGCTGGCTGGGCTAAAGACTTTAGTGGGCCATATTTGGCCCACTGGTCATAGTTTAGAGATCTCTGCTCTTAATGATGGCACCTTCGGATGTCATCATTACAAATAGGGACGAACACTGTAACTTCTGAGATTCAGCAGAGCATTTTGGTTTCCATGACGTAAAATCTTCCTTCTGCCTCATTCATCGGCCAGTACTCAGATCTACTTCAGATGTACACCACCACCACCACCACCACCACCGCATCCCTGCTGCTGCCTCTATTAATGATCGTTGCTGCTATAGTCTATCTTTCAACAATCAATCCATCTCACTTACCACTCCCCTCGAATAGCTTTTGGTCTTGATATGTGTGATCCTTCGTTAAATAAAATGTGAGCAGATGAATGCCTGGAATCCAGTAGGATGCTCTATCCTCAGCTAGAAGAAAATGAAAAAAAAAATTGAAAAAAAAAAAAAGTAGAGGATTGTGTCAGGAATGAAATAGCTTCTGGAGCAGTAGAAGGATACAACCATTTTGCAGCAACCTTAGCAATGGATTTGATGTAAATCTTCCATTTCATGTCTCGAGTGAAGGTCAGTCCTTGCCAAAATATTAATTTTAAACAAATAAATATTTGTTTATTTTACATAATGTTGCATTGTAATTTGGTTTATAAACATTTTTCATACACCTTTTATTTTATAATTTAAACAACGCTTACATCATAGAAAACACAACTCTGACTTTCAATCCTAGAAGCTTATCAAAGCAGGAAGGTTCTGTAAGGAGAAAGCCATTCATTTAAAGTTCAGCAAGTGAGAACACGAGCATTGGTGGTAGAAGGAGAGAAAGTAGGTTTTAAACACTAAAAGTTACCAGCCACCTTTTTCCTCATTGCACAACATGTTTCAGGAAGAGAGAGAGCCAGAAAGATCTTGATACTTGATGATCTTTGAAGTGTTGCCATAGATAGTTATGTCATTTTCATAAATGTTAATGAATAATATAAAATGTGATCTGGGATGTGATTAACACAAATCAAGAAAAGAGTTGGACCCAAAATGGATCCTTGAAGCAAACCAGCATTGATACTAAGTCCTTTAGACTTCTACCCATCAACGATTACTTTTATAAACTTATCAGAGAGAAAGGATTTTATGGTTGAGAAGATATTTGAAGATATTTTATATCTAACAAGTTTGTCAAACAAACCTTTGTTCCAATAGATTTGTAACAGAGCATGGACACATATGGCAGCTGTGTGCGAGATGACGTTACAGCAAGGAAAAAGGAAAAATATTATAAAAAGAATGTGTGCACAAACTGAGGATCATGTTAAAGAGGTGGAAATAAAAGTCTGTTGTTCTAATGGAAAAAAAATGAGCCGTTATTACTTGTCTTCTGTTCCTTGCAACTTACTCTGCATACGTGTAGGTTCCAAGTGTGGATATGTAATGACTATGTTATAGATTGACTGGCCATGTGCAATAATATCACAGTCAGCATGTCAGCTGTAGATTTTGCAAGATGAAATCCATATTGCTTGTCAATAAGAAGATTGTTTTTGCTGAGATGGCTAATAACTTCTTGGTTTATTACAGGTTCAAGCAAATTACACATGATGCACAGGAGACTGATTAGTCTGTACCGGGATGCAGAGGACCTATTTCCAGTATTTTCAAATACTGGTCAAACCAACAACTCTTTCCAAGATAATTGAAAGTATTTCGTCTTTAGCGACAGTTTAAGCAACTTTAAGCAACAATTGAACAACTTTGTAGGGATAGGAGCTATTTCGGATTGTAGTTACTTAGTAATATGACTGGAATGTTGTTCGAATCATTTTGCCTTGTTGATATCAAGATTTTTAATAAGTTTGGTGATATCATAGACAGTTTTTTAGATGTCGATTAGAGTTTTTCAATCATAGGAGGAAATTGTGAGGGTTAATATCCCTGATCGCAAAGTTCTTTGCAAATGCTGAGAAAATCCATTAATGTTGATTGGTATAAAGGTTTTACATCTATTTGTTATTTTCAAAATCTCATCAACCACGAGATTTGATGGGTTAAGCATTAGACACTTTATGGTTTGTTTACTTTTTTTTTTTTTGTTCTTTTTATTGTTTTTTTTTTTTTGTTTTGTTTTTTTGCAATGGTTTCAGACAGTTTTAAAGGAGGCTTTGGTTTAGGTTAGGATTGATACCTTACATCAAATATGTTTTGTCACACTCAGGATTCTGTATGAAATTTCAAACTGAACCATTTATTGAATCCAAGAAGGTAGATTGCTCTCATTTTGTCGGCCATGATCAAGTAGAAGTCTTAAGTAATGCTTAATTATATTCTTAGCATAATAATATAATATATGATTATTTAAAACTTCTACTCAGTCATGACTGACAGGTTGAGAGTAATATACCAAGGCTGGCTGTTTGGTCTCTGTTGGAATATTTTGGTAGCAGTAGTAAACCACTCAGGTATATAATGCATCATTGTGTGTGTTTGTGGGAGGTCCTGTCTATCAACTTGGACAACACCATGTTGTTATTTATTGGTAGTCAAATAATCCATCTTCTTAATGGATACCAAACTGTACCAGTTTGTTGTTCAGATCAGATTTACTTTAAGAGACGAACAAAACATCATCTGTATTCAGGGCCAATGCAGGTCTCTGATCATAGCATCTATGACAAGAATAAAGAGCAGTTAGGACAGGGTCAAGCCTTTTTTTCCCCATTGAAGGTGGGTGGGGGATGTCACCACTTATCAAAGCTCAAGGTCACACGAGGATAAGAATTAATGAGTGTAAGGGAGCCGGTGAGACACCATGATTACCAGTAATGCTGGAACTTGGGTAGTGTTTGTTTATTTAAGCAGACGACTTAATAGCAACTTGTTCATGTTAGACTTGAAAACAGTCATGTTATGGTCAGCTTGGAAGCAGACCTGCAGTACTGTGTTCCACAGACAGCCAGTTCTAGGAAACAAACTTTGTTCATGGAATTTACATTTCGTTTTAGGCACAAATAGATAACAAGAGAAATTGGTAAAAGTTGTTGTAGCTATATAACTATGACTGTAGAATGGCTGCTGCAACTGTGCTGCAGGAGGGATCTCATAAGTAGAAGCTCAGTTGAGCACTTGCCATTAAAATAATGATGAAGTAGTGATAGACTCATGACGTCTCTTCTGTAAGAAAGAGAAATGAGGGTGGACTTAGAAGTCAGTTTAAACCCTATCAAGGCAAGAAATGGTGCTCTAAGCAGCTCTTCTCCAGATATGGCAACAGTACTCCATGTTAGGTTGTATTTGGCTCTTGTACAAGTAGCGAGATATCTTGTACAAGGAGTGAGATATCTTCTTGAGTATTTGAATGATTCAACTATTTAACCGGTGACTTTGACATGGAAACAAATCTGATGCAAGTCTTCTATTCCAGGTCAGGAGTAAAGGTCAGACCCAGAAGCTTGTCACGGCAGATATGAGAAAATGCTTAGACACACCAGCAATAGTTTGCACCAAACTTATCAGAGTCGCATATACCAGGTCACATCATGTGACACGTGTTCAAAGTCCTTTTCCAGATCAAGGAAGGCAATATGCATCTTTTATAGCACACCGGGTAAAGCTTGGGTGCATTTTAATTGTGATGGGGAAATCCTTAGACATACCAGAGATAGTTTGCACCAAACTTCTCAGAGTCACGTATAAAGTTCTTGATACCAACAGTAAACCACTGAGATATATCGGAGTCAATGCAGAACAAATTCTTTTTGAAAACGGATTCAAGATGGATTTCAAATATAAAGCTATCTCAATCAGTTCTTGAATATATGGTTAAACTAACAATTTTTTCGGTAAATTCGACACACTGCTGTAAAAAACTTTTAACTTCAAAACTTGACACTGTTGACAAAACTTCCAACTCTAAAACTCAACACTCTTTCAAGTTAACTTGCACACGCCTACATACGTAGCACACATATTCTTCCAACTCGTTCCCCTGTTCGTTTCACGTCCATTTTCATTCACCTGTCTCATTTGCATAGAAATTGTGTTGCTCAAGTGACCGTCAACCATAAAACCAGCTGGGTGTCACCATTTTAGCCTTTTTTTTTTTTCTTTTTTTGTTACATGATTGACTCTTTGAAGCACATACACATGCTAGCCAAGTAAGTTATGATTTTCTCTACAAAATATTGATAAACTTTTGCAACTGAAAGGAACATCAAGGAACTTTCTGAATTTTGTGTTGATCTTAACTGCAACAATTGAGTGGTTGGAAGATATCAGAGAAGGCAGGACAAAATGTAATTATACAATAGCTGTCCATGGTGGGTATTTTTTTTTCTTGCTTGTTTCTGACATCAAAGGAACTTCACACCTTTTCTGGAGTGATTTCCATACAAAAGCAAAAATCTGAGATAGAATTTTTAAAAAATGTATGTTAATCAACGGCAAATAAAATAATCTTCTAAAAAAAAAATCACGATTTTTTTTTGTTGTTCAATACTGATATTAATTTTTTTTCTCATTTCTTTTCTACACATTCTGTTTTCTAGTGGGATCTTGTATGTGACCATTCCTATCTCGGTTCGCTTGTCGTCACAATCTACTTTTTAGGAGTGATGGTTGGCGGACCATTGTTTGGCTTTTTGGCCGACAAATTTGGCCGCAAACCCATCTTACTCCTTTGTCTCTACGCCCCTATCGTCCTGGGCTCCATTGCAGCTTACATTCAACATTACGAGATCTTTGCAGTCCTCCGTTTCCTCACAGGAATCTGTATACAGGTAAGACACTTTGATTCTATTCTTGAGTCATTTTCTTGAGGTTAATGCAGTATCCGTTTTGTTGCCATGAGACCATCCTCCCTGGCATTACCTCCTTTTTGAAGGGGAAGGTCATCATAATCATATTGTATATTGAACATGAATCCTTAAATCATTGCAACTTGTTAGTGCCCACTTATTTGCATACTAGCTGGACGCCTGACGTTGCCCGGTCGTACAATATGCTTAAACATGATATTTTAATTTATGAAGATTGCGTATGTATTATTATAGAATCAATCCTCTCTTGAATATGGTGTATTATGAGGAATAATTTGCTCAGTGGACTAATTTGCAAAAAGAAATTTTAAAATGATAATAAAATTGTTGTTCATCAAATTCCGTCTGTGTTTTTTTACAATATCTCGTCAGTTGATATTTGGGCTTGATGATGAATGCCCTGAAAAAATTCCGATTAATGTTTATTTTTAAATATGCAAACGAAGAAATAATTTGCGGCGATTTTAAATGGTACCTCTTCTTTTATTGTAAATTGAATTTATTAATAAGATCTGTAGTCGAATGATCTACCACTGAGCTATATTTCCAGATTTCAATAATTCTGTTATTTTTAAAAAGAAATGATTTGTTAAGATTTTATTATCTCCTTTGCCGGTGTAACATAAAATATTCCCCTGTAAAAATTGTTTTTTATCTATAAAAAAAGAAAGACTATTTTTAAGATCGGATTTTTTTCGATTTTCGATACTTAGCAGATTAATTTTTGTACAAAACTTATATAAGAACACTGCCGGACATATAAATTAGCTTTGTGTGAAATTCGCAAAAGATAGGCTCAGCCGTTTTGGAACCTGTGATGAAGGAACTCACACACAAAGTAACTTTAATATAATAGTAGAGATATCCTATCTGATAGGACATCATTTCTTCTATCCATTGTTCCCGTAGGAGACAATACCTCCTTTATACCTTGTATTACTTAATATCAATCCTTAAATCGTTACAACTTGACGCAACATTAATATTTAACAACAAAATGGTGGGATCTTTCTATCGATCCAGTAGATATCTCACTGCTGATGCTATTCTCTATCTATATAAGAGCCAGGTACATCCAAGGATAGAATACTGTTGCCACATCTGGGCAGGAGCTGCTAGAAAGGACTTGGCCTGCCTTGATAGAGTTCTAAATAGACTTTGTAGCCTCGTAGGAGATGTCCTTTTCTCTTCCTTCCAACCTCTTTCTCACAGAAGAGATGTTGCGAGTTTGTCTCTGCTTTATCGTTATTTTCATGGAAAGTGTTCGACTGAGCTTCAATCTATGGTCCCCCCTCGCCAAACTTTCACAAGAAACACTCGTCTAGCTGTAAACACTATCAATAATTTTCCCCACTCTTTATCTGTGCCTAAACCTAAACGTAGATTCCATGAACAAAGCTTCTTTCTTAGAACTGCACGCCTACAGAATTGTCTTCCGTTTTTCTGCTTTCCGGCTGACTACAATATGGTTGTCTTTAAGTCTAACGTAAATAAGTTCTTGATGAGCCGTTCCATATAAGTTATCAAATTTACCAAATTTTCATTACTAATGATTACTATATTGTCCAATTTCTACTGTACACTCTTTAACCCTTATCCTTGAGTGGCCTCTTGGCCTTGATAATGTGGTGATGCCTATGTAAAAAAAACAAAAAAAAAAACAAAAAAAAAAAAACAATCGATGTTGATTGAGAATCATTAGTGTACAACATACAAACGTTGTTCAAATTATTTAAATTACTCTTTTTTTTTTAGATTGTAAATCTTTTTATTTATTTATTTATTTACGGACTGTTATCCTCATCTTCATAGTTGTTTTTGTTACACCACGTTTCGACTAACTATTCCTCTGGCCTTCTTCAAATGTCTAATCGTCACGGGATAGGAAGGCTGAGTCTCTTAACTGTATCCTCAGTAATTATTACGGCTATGACAACAGCATATTCTTTTCATTGTTTTGATTGTTTGTGTGTTTATTTTTGTTTTGCAGCATATCAACCCTTTTCAGGTTATTTCATGCCGAATCCAGTGATTTTGAAGAACAATTTTTTTAATAGAGTATATTTGTTTTTTAAGTCAGTTTCTATTTAACCCATAGTTGGGACCCTAACATACTACAACTCCAGGTCAGAGTGAATCTGGGAGCAATAGCAAAGGGTGGCTCCACACTCCCCAAAGCCCGCAAGCTGGGGCCTCACCATCGGATATAGTTTAAGGTCATATCTAGGACCGCATTGTTTTGACTCTTGAATGTGTATCCGTTTATATCTTATATGCTTTTATATAGAGTGATGTGGTTCTCAGTTGATTAACTGTGTCTCACTGTGTGGGATATATACTCGAGAGTCAAAACAACGAAAATAATATGCTGTTGTCATAGCCCTAGTAATTATTGCCTTCCATAGTTATTGTTGTCTCACCACGCTTTGGCCAACTAACCCTCTGACCTGCTTTGGGTAGGATTGAAACCGCTATCTTCAGACAACGCTCACCTGGAACCGTACAGACTCAACGTTTCTATCTACTGGTTTAGAATTTTAGTGTTAAATTACTTTTTTTGTTTTTAGATTGTAAATCTTTTGTTTCAGTATTTTTTAGCTGAGGATTGATGGTTTGTATAATTTCGATTATTTGGACTACTGTTTTTATCTTGAATATTATTCTCACAACGTTTCAGCCGATGTAACCTCCTTTTATTAAATTAAGAACAAAGTTCTTGTAGAATTTGGAATTTTAATTTCAAATGATGTATTTTAAAATAAGTTACCTGTCGACGAAGCTCCACGACACTTCCAGAGTTGCACCAAAAGAAGGTCATGCTTACTGTTTGGTGGTCTGCAACCGGTCTTATCCATTAGTTTTTTTAATGCAGGCGTAACCATTACGGCAGAGAAGTACTGCCAACAAATGAATGAAATGCATCAGAAACTTCTACAACACCCAGCATCAGTCAACAGAAAAGACCCAATTCTCCTCCATGACAATGCCCGACCCCAAGTGGCTAAATCGACTCTGCAGAAGTTGAACAAACTGAGCTACAAAACTCTGCCTCAGCTGCCATACTCTCCAGATCTCTTACCTACCGACTACCACTTTTTCAACCACCTCAACAACTTTCTCCAGGAAAAATATTTCAAAAACCTAAGCAATATCAAAAACGCCTTTAGCGAGTTCATCACCAGCAAAACGCAAGATTTTTACATTACTGCCATAAATACATTTGTTTTGCGTTGGCAAAAGTGTGTTGATTCTGATGGTGCTTATTCTAATCAATAATATTTTGTTTGAGCCAAGATATGTTCATCTAAATTTAAAAGTTAAAAACCATAAGAACTTTCTTGTCAGCCTGATAACACCTTTATGTTTTTTACAAAATGTAATAATTTAATTTAATCTTTAATTTCTGTTTATTTATTTATTTATTTTTTCACAGGGTTTGCAAACCACAACTTTTGTGATGACGATGGAATTATTTCTGACCAAGAAGCGCGCTCGAGCGGGGACATTTATTGAATTAATGATTGGAGTCGTCGTTATGGCACTGGCTGGGTTGGCCTACCTTCTACGGAATTGGCGGCACCTTCAACTGGCCATTAGTCTTCCGAGTCTCTTGGCCCTTCCTTACATCTTGTGAGTAGCACACCACCTCTCTCTCTCTCTCTCTCTCTCTCTCTCTCTCTCTCCCTCTCTCTCCACACCTCTCTATATTACCACCACTATCTCTATAACTTTCATTCTCTATATATCACTCTCTCTCTTTCTCTCTCTCTGTACCCACCTCTCTCATGTTATTACTCTCTAGCATTCTTTCCCTCTCTCACGTTCTTTTTTCCTCTAACGTTTTCTCTCTCTCTCTCTCTCTCTCTCTCTCTCTCTCTCTCTCTCTCTCTCTCTCTCTCTCTCTCTCTCTCTGATATACCGCTATTGATATATAAAAGACACTTTGTCCGTGCGTGTGAGTTTGTTCCCTATGGATTCCAAAACGGCTGGGACAATTTTTATGAGATTTCGCACAAATATACTTTGTGTCTGGTAGTATTCTTAGATAGGTTTTGTATCAAAATGCCTATGATAAGTATCGAAATCGTTAATTGAAAACCAAAATATCAGATTAAAGGAGGAAAAAACCGATTTAGAACAAAATTAACACTTTATAGAGCCTAACATCACAAACGCATTTGAGAAGTATTATCACTGAACAAGCAGAAAGGTCGGTCTGGCATATAAAATCAACAGTAGGTTCTGTACAGTGCAATGTAGATTACAATGTATTATGGATTAAGTCATTGCGAGAAGGCATGTGAAATTCCCTTCCAGTATACTGCAGTGGGTCCCCAGCTAAAGCAGGCAATCATCCATTTGCTTGAAAAAAGAACAAGCAATTTCACTCGTTTCAATGACAATAAATGTATTGTGTGGAACATTCATTGACTCTCATCAATCCCGGGCAACGCTGGGTCTCCCTGCTAGTATATATATCACTCTCTCTCTTTCTACCCATCTCTCATATTTTTGTCATTCTCTCTATCTTATTTTCTCACAAATTTTCCATCTTATTTTTTATTTTTTTTACAAAGTGGTCACCACTTATCAAGGCCCGGAAGCCACTCAGGGATAAGGGTTATTGCATGTACAGTACGTTAGTGTGGGGATTTAATAAAAGTGTCTACTTAAGGGGGCGGTTCGTCAGGAATTTGTTTATGTTGCACTTGAAGACATCCAGGTTGTAGTCAGGTGGGAAGCAGGCAGACGGAATAGAGTTCCACAGGCATGCAGTTCTAAGAAAGAAGCTTTGTTCATGGAATCTACGTTTTGATTTAGGTTCTTGATTAGCTTGGCGACCTCATGCACAGATATTTGTATGTTACCTAGCGTGTTCTGTTATAGGAGGAAATATGGGGAGTTGATGGCCTTCGTCGCATAGGGTAGAATTAGCTGCAAAGTTCTTGGCAAATAGTTTGGCCTTGTCTGATGCTGACGATATGACCTCAGGTCTCTCTCTCTCCCTCATATATATATATATATATATATATATATATATACTAGCAGTTCAACCCGGCTTTACTCGGGCCCTATGTATTGTTCGTAACTTGATGTGCATATATATATATATATATATATTAAAAAGTTTAACTCATGTCCAGGTAACCTACATATAAAATTTAAAGTGTTTAGACCCAAAATTGGTGGAGGAGTCTCGTAGAATCTGAAAAGGTCAACTCTTTTAACTTGGACCTCTTGGCAACGAAATTTTTGCCCAAAAATTCATTAAAACGCTTGCCCTATGTCTGAATACACTTTATGTAAAATTTCAAATGTTTAGACCAAAAATTGGCTGAAAGGTCAATATTTTTAACTTTGGCCCCAATTTTGACCCCTAACATTTATTGTTTGGGGCTTAAATCAAGTTAAAAAGTTTGATCCATGTCCAAGTAACCTACATTTAAAATTTCAAGTGTTTAGACCCAAAATTGGCGGAGGAGTTTGGTTGAGTTTTCAAAGGTCAAATCGTTGAACGTTGCCCTTTGATAGCCAAATTTCTAGCTGAAAACCGATTAAAAAGATTTTCCCAAATCTCAATACTCCTTATGTCAAATCTCGAGTCTGTAGACTGAAAATTGACAGAGTAGTTTGGTAGGGAAATGTACACACACAGGCAAACAATTTCACTTTTATAGATATATAGATATATATCTCAGCTAGATGAGAAGAGATTAAGAAAGAGAAGAAATGTGTCAAATAATCTTTGAGGTCATTTCCAGTGCCATTTCAGTTTGTTGACGTCTTCTACCTCAAATCTTATTTCAAAAATTGCATAATTATATTTGCAATTGGTATTTTGTTTCTCTTATTGTTTTGTTTTTCTTTATTTTGTTTTTTTTTTTTATCAAAATTTAAATTTTATTGCTGTTGAAAATAGCATTTCATTTCGAAGTTGTTTGAGAGATACTTATCTAAGGTTAACATCTGCTGTGAAGGTCAACAACCGGATGACATTATTCAATATAGTTCACAGATTTTTTTTTAATCAAAACGCTTAACTCATTTGTACTCTGCTAAAAAAAACTACATTTTTTTATGATGATCATGATCATCAATTCTACATTTACTAACCCAAGCACTCTAATTCATCATCATCATCATCATCATCATAAGTTTTAAACCAAATACTCTCATCATCCATCATCATCATAATCAACTGTTCTACATCTACTAAGTCAAGCAGTCTTATCATCATCATCACTATCATTTCTACATTTACTAATTACTTAAGGAGAATAAAAAATGGCGGTGGTTTACTTTCAACAGGCGCGTAACTTTCGCTTCCCTTTATTTTGTCTTTTAGTTCTCACATTCCAGGAGCGATATTTCTGACAAAGAGGGAAGAATTGTTGTTTTTTGGGTCACAATCTATTCCATCTTACGCTTATCCTTCACAAGGTTTTAACCTTGAAGAAGTATTTTTTTAACTCCTTACATTAAATGGCTTCATGCCTTGTCTGGATCGATTTCCATTAAAAAAGAAAAATGTCGAGCACACTCATCCATCATCATCATCAATTTAACGTCCATTTTACATACCGGTATGTGTTGTGTGACTTTTAGAAGTTGACTTCCAAACTCTCGACTGGTATCTTTAACTGAGGCAAAAAATTTTGTAGGCTGAATACGCTTCTTGATGCCAAGCATATGGTTTATCGAGACACCATCTCTAGATGTACACTTCACCTGCACTATAAATATGCATATTCATGTATTGTTTCTCTACATGACGAGTATAGCATCTCCGAATACTCTCTTGATAAAGTTGGACATATTAAATTGATATGGACACGATTCACTTATAAACTAATTAGCGATCATTATGAAATCATCTTCATTATCAACTATTTTACATTTACTAATTCAAACACTCTTATCCATTTCATCATCATCATCATCAGTTTAACGTCCGTTTTAGATGCTGGCGTGTGTTGAATGACTTTTAGAAACTAACCTCGAAACATTTATTTTTTACTTGACTTGAGAGTCACCATTTATATCGTCCCAAATGCCACTCGAGGATAAGGGTTAATGAACGTATAATGGTAGTGTAGTAATCGTTAATCGTGTAAATTAGTTATAATTTAATTATTTATGGGGATGGCTCAACATTGGATTTCAAGGCTACCATGTTGTATTCAACTGGGAAGCAGGCCAGCAGAACATTGTTCCACAAGCAAGCAGTTCTTGGAAAGATGCTTTGTTCATGCAATCTGCATTTAGATTTAGGCACAAATAGGGAGTGAGGGAAATCGTATAAAGCAGTTGTAGCTAGTCAAGTGTCTTTGTGAAAGTTTGGCAAGGGGAGGGGACCATAAATTGGAGCTCAGACGAGCATTTTCGATGAAAATGACAATAGAGCAGAGACAAGCTCGCAACATCTCTTCTGTGGAAAAGAAGTTGAAGAGAGAAAAGAGCATCACCTACTAAGTTTTGAAGCCGGTTTTGAACTCTATCAAAGCAAGATAAGGTGCCCCAAGTAGCTTCTGTCCAGATATGGCAACAGTACTCCATTTTAGGACGTACTTGGCTCTTATACAGATAGAGGATTGCATCGGCAGTGAGATACCTACTGGAGCAGTAGAATGATCCAACCATTTTTCTAGCGATCTTGGCAACAGATTTGATGTATGTGTTCCATTTCAGATCAAGAGTGAAGGGCAGTCCCAGAAGCTTGTCAAGACATGCAGCTTCCCTAAGACAAGAGCCATTCATTTCAATTGGGGTATGATGGGGATCAGAGCGAGTATGATGAAAGGAGAGAAGTTTAATTTTTGATGCATTAAAATTAACCAGCCACCTTTTTCTTCCATTGCACCACGTTCTCAAGATCAGAAGAGAGAGAATTAGAAAAATCTTGGTCATTGCTGGCTTTTAAAGTGTTGTCATAGATTGTGGTGTCATCAGTGTAAATGTCTACAAATGATCTAAGAATGTGATTTGGGAGATCATTGATGAAGATAAGAAAAAGAATTGGCCCCAGGATAGAACCTTGAGGGATTCTAGCATTAATACTATGAATTTCTGATTTCTGCCCATCAATGACTACTTTATCTCTGGTTTGGTTTCTTTGAAAGATTTCTTTAACTGAGGAAAAATAATTTTATAGGCTAAAGAAGCCAACGCTTCTGTTCTGTTTGCTATTTGCTAAAACTGGTGGGAACCAAGCCACTGCTCAGCTACTTTGGATTTAATGGACTGAGCATATAGCTCTCTTGCATTTATTTATTACTCTTTTACAGTGGTTGCTGGCAGTCCTGAAAGCAGCTCTAGTCACAGTGCATCTATTATGTTGGTAGCTATGGAAAAAGTGATTTCTGTGCGCGATGACAGCAGCATATTCTGGGGAGAACCATGGCTGGCTGTTAGGTTTTTGTTGGAATTTTTTGGATGATATGAATCGGTCTATGCTTACAAGTAACCATTCGATCAGGTCTGATACTATGGAGGACACATCCTTTTTAAACATGGAATGTACCTATTTACAATGCCTCCCCACGAGACAGAGTTAGATACCAGGGTCGGTTTTTAACGTGGCGGAATGTAGGGGTAGATCAGATATAAATGTATGGAAGCTATTCCAGTCAGCCGTAGAGTATCGATATACTGTACGGTGGAGAAGTACGTCTGAAGACTTATTGCATTTCATTTTTATCTTAACTGATACAACCGAGTGGTCGGAAGATCCCAGAGGGGACAGAACAGAACATGAACATAGCTATGGGGAAGTTGTGAGAAAAAGGTCTAGAAGGCTAGCGTACTGACCGGAAATATCGGGTACAGGGGTGGGTTCGTGAACAATCTGGGTGAAGTCATAGACAATAGCGAAATCATGACAGAACCTCCCCTCATCATCTGTCTTGTTCGAATGGGTCAACCATTTCACATTGTGGACATTGAAGTCACCACAAATGTGGATGTTAGCCGAAGGATGAGCAGACAGGATGTGGTCAATTTTCTCAGATATGCTCTGAAAGATAGTAACTCCGCTGTTGTGGAGGCGATAGAGGGCAAATATAAATGCAGTGGTGTAAGCAAGTGCAACCTGGAAGCACATATAAGGTAAATTAAAGTCTTCACTGGAGATATCCCTACTACATGGGAAGCCATCTTTAATGTAGGCACATATTCCACGCCCATGGTGATCTTGGGAGGTCAGATTTAGATGTTAAGTTAGAGTATCCTTTAATTATGAATTCGTCTAGGGAAGTGGTCGGAACTATTCCAGTTTCACTTAGAAAGAATATGTCCGGTTTTGTCTCCTGTAATTGGGTTTCAACCTCTGGAAGGTTGGAACGTAGACCCCTGATGTTGGAGAAGGAGACATGGTAGTAGGGGTCTATGTTGGAGGATGGGGTTCTAGGTTTATTTGTGATTTTTTTTCTGGAGATATTTCATGTTGAGGATTTGGGATTAGTGGAACAGGTCGACAGACTTGGTTAGAGCAGGACAGAGAGGGAAAGCAGGAGAGAAAAATATAAGAAATTTTTTTTTTTTTTTTTGTAGCACATGATAAGGTAAACCCGTAACAATTACTCACTAGTATGGCATGGAGAGGCCCCACCAGAAACTACTGCATGGTCCAGAATCCATTCACCAGATGGCAATACAGCAGCCACAGTACTTTGCACCTGCTGATAGAACAGCCTCCTTAGTGGTTAATCCAAGGTTCGGGTCTCTGACTATCAGGCGGATAATGTCAGCCCAGATGAAACGTTTACCTCCAGCACCCTTACTAGTGACATGGCCACAAGGATAGACATAGAAACAGAAGATTTCCGACATCTCAGGCGACTGTTCACGAAGTTCTGCCATCCTGGAAAGCAGCTTTTTCTTCACCCTTTGTCAGAAAAATCACTCATTCGAAATGGGGACTGAGGGACAAATAAGGAGAAGCGAGGGTACCGAGAGCTGCCAATAATGCATCCACAATGCGTTGTCTATTAGAGTTTATTTTACTTATAAGTAATATAAACTCTAATTAATTATTTCAACCATTTATATGTAAATTCAGCAATACAAAACATTAATGTTATTCTTTATATTTTTTCTCGTGTTCTTTTAACAGTCTTTTACCTGAATCACTGCGCTGGCTTCTCCTTCGAGGTCGCTTCAATGAAGCAGAACTCGTTGGGAAAAGATTCAGCTTCGTGAACAAAGTGGAATTTCCAAAAGAACTCTTTGAACGAATCAAGGAAGAAATGTCGGCAGATGATCCAACACGGATGACACGTCAATATGGATTCATGGATATTTTCTCAGAGCCCAATATCCGAAGAATAAGTCTAATTATGTTTCTCATATGGTAAGTGAAAATTATCTATATTTCTCTTAATCTGTCTGTCCGTTTCACTTTTTCTCAGAAACTACAGAGCCGATCTGGCTGAAATTTTGTATGGATCTTTGTTTTGTTTATTTTTGTTGTTTTTTCTTTCGTTTTTTTTTCTTTTTGCGTTTTTTGCTACTGTTATTTCACCCCAAACGAGGCATAGTGCCACTTGGTCGTAAGAAGCTACTATTTGGAATCAATTCGACAGGGACACTATGTAGGGTGTTCAACAGCTAGATGCCTGTTTACATTACACTTGAACTTCTGCATGACAGCACAGTCAAGGAAACAGAAACCCGAGAGGGAATTCCAAAGTCTAGCAGTCCTAGGGAAGAAACTGTTAGAGTAGGAGGCTACCTGGTGTCTAAGGTTCTCTACAGTGTAGGGGTGGGATTTTGCAACTTGTTGGGTTAATCGGGTGTATTTATGTAGAGGGGGTACAAGTGCATTGAGTTTGTTGGAGCATATTTAATTAAAACAGGCGCAGGGATTCAATATTTTGGATATGGAACAAAGGCTGGAGTTTGGTTGGCCAAATAGTAGATGGTCTTCAACCAAAAAAACGGTTTTCATCAAACGGAAATGGAATCATGTTTTTTCTAGGGCGACAATTTTATCGTTCCACTCCGTACATTTACCATATGGTAGGTATATACTGTTTCTTATGTGGGAGGTGAATATTATCATATATATTATATGATAGATTTACATTATTATGTTTGTCATATGGTAGGTTTATAATATAATATTTCTTACGTGATAGGTGCATATTTTATATATAGTGTGGTATGTGTAAATTATTAAATTTATAATATGGCAGGTATATATTTCTCGTATGGTAGGTTGTATGCTATTAGGCTTGATTTTGTGAGTACATGGAAATATTTAAATGTCTGGCGAAAAAATATAAATATTATGAATGTACCTAATTGATTTGTTTTATGGCATATCAACCTTTTTTTTTTTTTTTGGCTTATTTAATGCCAGCTAATGTGATTTTATTTCATATTTGAGGTTCTTAATATTTTCAAATATTTAATAGATCTTATTTTGTATATAGATCATTTGTAGATGAATTTCTTTCGGATATTTATATTTTGTAAATAAACAGTCCGCACTTATTTTTTACAAGGGAGCCACCACTTATGAAGGCCTGAAGGCCACTCGAGGATATGGGTTAATGAATATGAGGTGGTAATGTAGTAATCGTTAATGATGTAAGTTGGGTAGAATTTGATTATTTAAGGAGACGGTTCAACAAGAATTTGTTTACATTGGACTTGAAGGCTACGATATTGTAGTCGGCCGGGAAGCAAGCCAGCAGAACAGTGTTACACAGGCAGACAGTTCTAAGAAAGAAGCTTTGTTTATAGAATCTGGGGTTAGTTTTAATTATAGATAGAGAGTAAGAGAAATTGTTGATAGTGGTTGTAGTTGGAGTGATTTTTGCAAGAATCCGACAAGGCAGGAGGGACCATAGATTGGAGCTCAGACGAGCACTTGTCATGAAAATAACGATAGAGCAAAGAGAGGCTCTTCTGTGGGGGGGGGGGAAAGGCTGCAAAGAAGAGAAGAGGGCATAGAAAGTAGAAGATTTGGTATGGTTTGCGCATATATTTGTGAGAAATGGGTTTTGCTGAGTCGATAACACCCCTAATAAATTACCGACTATGCACGCTGATCCATGAGAATGGAGACAGGGATGCAGGAAGTAATGAAGGAAAGAGGTTGTCTGCTCCTGACTCCTGGCAAAACACTCATTCATCCTTGCTTTAGCAGGAGCCACCGTGGTGTCCGATTTGTCATGTCATATATAGTGAAACACTTTTGATAAGTGTTGATTTTAACCCCATGTCACAAAAATACAACATTCAGAACCATGAAGGAATTGATTGATGACATCAGGGTTGAATTTATAATTTCCTCCTTGAATACTCTGGGCTTATATACCAAAATTTGATATTTGTAATCTCTGTAATTGAAGATAATAAAGAAAGAAAAAGAATAAAAAGGTTGAAATACTATAAACAAAAGGGAATATTACTAGTACTAGTAATACTACTTAAATCGTAGCTTGATAACGAATGAGAGATAGATGGATAGATAGAGATATAGCAAACAGAAAGAAACTTAATTTGGATTTTTCCTTTTTATTCTTTATATTACATCGGTTTTGCAAACTCATTTCCCTCCTCCCCCGATTCCAAATATCTATCCCAAGCTCAATCCTTAGAAAAAGCAGATTGCACGAAGTAATATTTAATATTTGACACGACTGCAAGGTAACGTGGCGTTTCTGTACAAATCAATTAATATTGATTTTTAGATTGCAATCAACAAGCAAGATTTTGTATAATGTAATGTATTTTTTCAATGCATATTTAATGTACGTGGAGCGTTCCAAAAGTAATGCCTCCTATTCTTTTATTCTGCTCGAATTGGTTATTGTGGATTGCAAATTGCATGGTTATGATGACTGGACTTATTCATTTATGACCTGAAAGTTTCATCTCTATTGCACATACTGACGATGTGAGACTCTAAGAAAGCAGCCCGTCATGGACGTGCATCAGAAGCAGAGGTGCATCATTGATTTCCAAGAAAAAGGGCATTAAGAAATGCTAAGTGATAATCAATTCTAATTGACAGTATTCTAAAGACTGGCAGTTCAATCCGCAGTACAAGCGATACTAGAAATATTATTTAGAATTACTTAAAACTTCTACTCGGCTGACGGAAAGAGAACAATCTACCCGTGCAGATTAAATAAAAAGTTCAGTTCAAAATTTTATATAGATTCCCGAGTTTAACAAGATGCAATCGAAGCAGGTCGGAGGTTACATCGGCTGAAACGTTGTGAGAATAACATGCAAGATGAAAACAGTAATCTCAATAATATTTTTTTTTTCTGTGAGTGCTGTCTCGGCATATTCTGGCAAGTTACGTAAACTGCCGGAACATGGGGAAACACCAAAGCAGAAGACGACAGTTAATAAATTGGAAGAAGTGGTCCCACAACATTGCAACTGTGTGAAATGTACAGCGCAAGTGTGTCATTGGTTCAGAATACACCATGATCGATTATAAAAATTTCTCACAAGTTTTCTATATTTACAAAAATACTTCCTTAGCAATCCTCGGCAGATAACCGAAAATCTTTTTTAAAAAATCGCCGAAAATCATTTCTTCATTTGCATATTTTAAAATTAAACATTAATCAGAACTGACTTTTCCAGGCCATTCATCGTCAAGCCCAAATATTAGTTGACGTGATATTGTAAACAAACACAGATTGAATTTGATGAACGACATTATTATTTTTACTTTTTTGCAAATTAATCCACCGGGAAAATTATTCGGGATTAATTCCATAATAATACATACGCAATCTGCATAATTTAAAATATCATGTTTAAACGTATTGTATGACCGAGCTACGCTAGGCGTCCAGCTAGTAATATATATATATATATATATATATATATATATATATATATATATATATATATATATATACTAGCAAAAGTACCCGTCGTTGACTGGGTTCAAAAACAGCCTACAGAAAATGGACTCTGATTTATGAAAGTATGATAGGTTATGAAAAGGAAGGGTTGTAAAGAGATAGCTTCGAATTTGGGGGTATCAAAACCAAAGCAAAATATGATGAAAGTAAAAATAAAATAGATAAACCCCATAATTTATTATACCATACCTGTTCATACTGAAACACTTATCACAATATTCTGTGGATCTATATTAAAAAACCTTGTTAAACTTTGTGACATATTTCCATTCTATGGTGATCAGGTGCAAACGAACACCCCATAATTTTATTATACTATATTTCTTCAAACTGAAATATAATTATCAAAGTATACTTACGCAGATAGATATGAAAAGTTTTTATTAAAGTTTGTGCCTATTTTCATTCTATGGAGGCCAGGCGCGAACGCATACCCCACAATTTTATTATACCATCCTTATTTAAGTTAAAACATACTTATCAAAGTATTATTATGTGCATCTATATCAAAAACACTTGTAAACTTTTTTTTTTAATTTTTAAATTTTTTATTTCCATACTTTGTGGACCAGGCGTGAACGCAGACCCCACAATTTTAATGAACCACGGTTCTGCCAGATCAAACATACCCATTCCTGTGTCTCGATACATCTTCTATCATTATATGTAATCAGTTTTTTAAAATAGTCAACTATATAGGAGCCTATTCGTGACCAGACACACACACACACACACACACACACACACACACACACACACACACACACACACACACACATTCAGCTTTATATATATATATATATATATATATATATATATATATATATATAAAATATATATGGCAATTAAGCTACACAGAATATTCCAAGTTTCATCCACCCTAGGATGCATGAGCCTGATGAATCCTAGTGTGGATGAAACGCAGAATATACTGGGTAGCTTAATTGCCATATATATTTTATAACTTACTGCCAAGCTCTACCTACGTATTGAGCACTGTTGAAGTAAATACTTAAAGTTTACGCATAAATTTATACTTTCGTATATTAATTCATGTGATTAAATGAAGTAGTCATATATATATATATATATATATATATATATATATAGTCATCCACAGCTCATCAGTGCGGCTAGACAGGCAACTACCTCAAGCCAGGATTGAAACCCGACCGTTTGTGCGGCAGTCAAGGCTCCTAACCATTACGCTATTGGCGGCTGCTTGAACGAGTAGTGAGTTTAACGATATTTTTATATCGTCTGAGATACCTCCGCTCGATTTGTTTACACAAAGAGCGTCGCTTATATGCTAATGGTAATTCGTGTTTCACTTCTCAATATGCTCAACTCAAGGTGAGGAGCACTATAGTCATCCACATACAGTACTGTTTCGCTGTTTCACAGCTCATCAGTGCGGCTAGACAGGCAACTACCTCAAGCCAGGATTGAAACCCGACCGTTTGTGCGGCAGTCAAGGCTCCTAACCATTACGCTATTGGCGGCTGCTTGAACGAGTAGTGAGTTTAACGATATTTTTATATCGTCTGAGATACCTCCGCTCGATTTGTTTACACAAAGAGCGTCGCTTATATGCTAATGGTAATTCGTGTTTCACTTCTCAATATGCTCAACTCAAGGTGAGGAGCACTATAGTCATCCACATACAGTACTGTTTCGCTGTTTCACAGCTCATCAGTGCGGCTAGACAGGCAACTACCTCAAGCCAGGATTGAAACCCGACCGTTTGTGCGGCAGTCAAGGCTCCTAACCATTACGCTATTGGCGGCTGCTTGAACGAGTAGTGAGTTTAACGATATTTTTATATCGTCTGAGATACCTCCGCTCGATTTGTTTACACAAAGAGCGTCGCTTATATGCTAATGGTAATTCGTGTTTCACTTCTCAATATGCTCAACTCAAGGTGAGGAGCACTATAGTCATCCACATATATATATATATATATATATATATACCAAGTTAAAGGTATTCAGGAGGAAAACCCGTGAATTAAAAACGAGGTTATTAAGAGTGCTCAATAAAAATAATATACACACATATATATATAGATGATATACATATATATAAATATATAAATAAAGTTTTAAAAAATAAATAGCTTACCCCTTAACCTTAACTGAAAGAAAAACGAAGTAAACAACGAAAAAATATAATGGACAAAATTATTTCGTTCTCCACCTCTCTCAAAAAAAAAAACTCTTTGAAACAGTAAGATTTATTATGAAAAATAAAATAACAGTTTTGATTTGTTGATACACATTACAGAAAAAATATTTATTCATTAAATTTTTTGTAGGTTGATTTTTTTTTATTTATTGCATTTCCATTTTCTTCATTAGAATTACTATACAATAAATGTTCTCGATCATGATGTTTTCTTTTGTTCTAGTTTTTTAAAATTTGATCAGCCCTCGGCATATTCCGGTGGTTTACGTGAGCTGTCCAAATATGCTGGCGTAAGATTCACACAAAAAAAGTAATTCTAGGAAATCAATGACGAATCTTTGCTTTTGAGACATGTCCATAACAGGAGTTGCTAATTTTTCTTTGCATCTGAGCAAGTTCATGATTTTATAAAAATAGGGAATAACAGGTTAAATAAGTTGCACTAAGATATGGACGAGTCCATTATTATATAGATTTGTCTCCGGAGATGAGTATGTATGTATGCTAGCGGTATTCATGCTAAACAGGTTTAACTGGCTTTCCCCAAAGAAGGAAGTGGCAAAGGAACATTAAATTAACAAGCAATTCCCAGTTGTATGTATATCTTGTTTACAGGAGATGACGACGTTAGGGTTTTACAGTTCTTGAAGAGGTGTCGATGTTCTCCTACATACAGCACTTGGTATTCCCAAATGGTCACACAATTGGTACTTTGATGATCTAATGAAAACCAGTGTCAACGTGATTGTACCAGAGAGGAGTAAGTTCATTTGTTATAATTTTTGTATTTGCTAATTTATTTTATTTTTCTTGATTTTTTTTTTCCTCAGGCTAACTGCATCGCTCGGATACTATGGGATGTCTTTGGAAATATCCAACCTAATGGGAAACAAATACCTGAACCTTTTCCTTGGAGGATTCTTGGAATTTATAGTTTACTTACTATTATTTTTCTCTATTAGCCGGTAAGTACGAGTAATGTATCTGATTTATCTATTTGCAAAATTATATATATATGATTGATATGTAGTTTGCTTGAAGCATTGTGTGGGATAGGTATGTAGTAGAGATTTAGAAGGCTATCACAATGTGAGGAATGAAATGTAGTCGTTGTTGATGAAAGGAGACGAAAACAAGTGGCGATTTACAAATCAATAAGTACATACATATATGTCTATATGTACATATATTTATTCAGTTGTATTAGATAAAAATATCTTACTTGTTATGTCTGCGACAATATCCATTATCTAATACAACTGGATAAATATATGTATATATAGACATATATGGATGTACTTATTGATTTATATATATATATATATATATATATATATATATATATATATATATTTAGATATATAAGCCCACAAGAGCCATGACAGTCAACGCACCGGAAGTCTAAGACTCGAGTTTCGCCCTCATTTGGGCTCATCAGTTAGACACATCCGAACTCAGGATTCGAAACTCGAGCATCTTGCATGCGAGGCAAGCACTCTACCAACTGAGCAAACGCCCCGCACACAAGAATTTCTATTAACCAACACAGATCAAGCAAACCGCGCCGAAATTCGACTGTGAAATGAACCTACTTCGTCTCGACAAGGGACGCGGTCATCCAACTAGCTAATAACCCCAAGCCGATGTCTCGCAAGTAGGAGTTTTAACTCGAAAGGACGATGCCATCCAGCAATGCTAACCAAGCGAGCAACTTATGATAGGATTTTCAGAATGTGAGAGATTGTATATAATAAATTCCACATTTTATATATATATATATATATATATATATATTTCTCACTCTCTCTCTCTCTATATATATATATTTGTGTGTGTGTGTGTGTGTGTATGCATACATATATATATATATATATATATATATATGTACAGAAATTCATCCGATAATACCGAAAATCGAAGAAAACATCCGTCTTCTTTTCTCCTAGATAAAAAAGAAGCATTTTTACAGAGAAACATAATACGTTACACCAGCTAAGGGAGATAATAAAATCTCAGCAAATTATTTCTTCTTAAAAAAAAACAAATTTATTATCATCTGGAGATATAGCTAATTGGTAGATCATTCGACTACAGGTCGAATGATTCCCTGTACAAACGTGGGTGTACTGCACCATTTTATTTTAATTTTTCTTGCTAATAAGTTCAATTTTCGATAAAAGAAGAGATACCATTTAAAATCATCGAAAATCATTTCTTCATTTTCATATTTTAAAACTAAACATTAATCAGAACTGACTTTTTCAGGGCATTCGTCGTCAGGCCCAAATATTAGCTGAAGTGATATTGTAAATAAACCCTGATTGAATTTGATTAATGAAATTATTATTTTTTTCTTTTTTGCGAATTAGGCAATTCATTATTAGCAAATTATTCAGGATTGATTCCATAATAATAGATACACAATCTGCATAATTTAAAATATCATGTTTAAGCGTATTGTACGACCGGGCTACGCCAGGCGTCCAGCTAGCACATACATATATATATATATATATATATATATATATATATATATATATATATATATATATATATAGCAATTAGAAGTAATCCACTTTTTAGAAGCACCGAGAAAATTAAATTCAGAACATAAGATTAGAAAGAACCACCACGTACAAATGTGTATTTTATTTTTATTTTTTTTTTTAACTAAACAAATATTCATCTATTTAAAGTTTAAAAATTTTCTGCTTACAACAAACCCCTCATCAGGAATTTTTTTAAAAAACAATTCATTCTTCTTCGTTTTTTTTTTGTTTTTTTTTTTTCCTTACTTGCCATGGTGTCGTTTAACACAGTTTATTTGTTGAAGAAGATGATTGTGTATTGTCCAGTCCAGTAGGTAGGTGCCTATGCATGCGCAAATGTGTAACAATTAGAAGTAATCCACTTTTTAGAAGCACAGAGGTTAGAAAGGACGATTACGTGCAATTTTTTTTTAAATAAACAAATATTCATCTATTTAAAGTTTCAAATTTGTGGGTTATAACAAAGCCCTTATCAGGATTTTATTTAAAAACAATACATTTTTTAAATTTTTTTTCTTACTTGCCATGGTGTCGTTTGGCACAGTTCATGAACGGGCGCCTACTCACTAGACTGGACAAGACACAATCAGCATCTTTGACGAATAAACTGTTCCAAACAATACCACAACTTACAATTATACAGTTTCAGTTTTCATGTGATGCTCCTTTGTGTTTTACGTCTGTAGACGTTTCTGTATGTCCAGTTTGTGCCTGTAACTCATGTGTATTAATCTTCACATTCAAGGGGATTTTTTCCTTAATATTTAAATCGTTTTCATTATTGTTATCTACTGTATCCTCTCAGTCATCCCTCTGATTCCAATCTCTTGCATTCTTTTTTCAAACTATTTTTGTATTGTTCCTGGCGCTCCTACTATTATTGGTCTTATCTTGATTATTATTCTTATCATTGTTAGTAGTAGTAGTAGTAGTAGTAGTAGTAGTAGTAGGTTGGTGCAAAAATAATGTCGTTTTTATCAGATCTATATACGTAAAAAAATGACATTATTTTTGCACCAACCTAATAGTAGTAGTAGTAATCTCTCAAGGTAGGAAAGATTTCTCTGTGCAGCATCTCGACAGATATGGTAGGGTTATTCCATTTTTGACGTATCTGACTCCTATATTGGTAGAGGTGTTTGTATGTGTTTATGTTTGTGTATGTGTGTGTGTGTGTGTGTGTGTGTGTGTGTGTGTGTGTGTGTGTAGGAAGATAGCCACAGAGGCGGACAGAAGCATAACATGATAGGTAAACACTGCTATAGTGACCTTTCGTCATCCTCAGCTTTCATCATCCTCTCTCATCTACGCTAAAAGATTTCCAGCACCTCCCCAGTAGGGGGTGCAACTAAGCAGGAATATCCTGTGCAGAGAGATGCTGATAAATATCAGCTTCACCGCGAATCTAAAAGGTTAAAGAAAATAAAACAATAATAATAAAAAAAATAACAACTGCTCAGATCTTTAAAATCAGAGATGGTATTTCTCTTCCCCACCCCACGGCAGGAAAATGTGACACAACAGTTGGAAAGCAGCATCATCTCCAGCAGTGCACATTTTTCCAGGTACTTGTTTACATTGGTGATTTTTTTTAAACCAACGCATTTCAGGTGCAAACATTATGTGTTTTACGTATCATGGCAAAATTAGTATAAATTCCAAAACTTACAAAAAATAATCCAGTAAAAAAATAATTACAAGTAAAAATAGAATTTACTAACTTATTACAACATACATGTTAACATGTAGATGAGGTGGTTTATTCTTTGTTCTATGCATGTAAACATGTATCTGGCATTACATTTCCTAAGTATGTAATTGAGTAGCATCATGGTTATGATAAAAGGTTTTAAAAAAGAAAATACTTTGGAATTTCGTCCCAGCTTCCTGCTTCTCTAACTGTACTAACCCGCAGAAGTTAAATTTTACTATGAATAGACATTTCGCTGCTCAAAAGCCCACATTCCCCTATTAGATACGATCCTAAATAGTAGCCCCTTATGTCCCAGTGTCAGTATGTCTTGTTTGAGGTGAAAACAAAACTGGCTAGATAGAAGCAAAGTTTGATTTTTCCGCTATTTTGTTGCGATTTTGAAAATCCCACTTTCTCTGTTTATATCTGTATAGATTTGGATTTTAATCAAGTCGGCGCTAATGAAGCGATTCTGAATCAGAATTTACTCTTGATTATAAGCAGGTTTTGCAAATATACTCAGCTTTCTTTCATTGTGGGATTAATTGCATTAAAGAGTATGTTGTACCTTTGTTGAAGGAGAGTAATGAGTTAGAGAGATGAGCTATTTTATCTTGGAATTGGGAAGATAAATGAGGAAAAGCAGAAGATGGTATACATGTGGCACAATAATAAAGAACCTCTTTTGAGGGAGCCTCAGCTCTTATACCCAACCTTTCTTGTCCTTTTGAGGAGACAAGTAAAATTTTCCAAATGTCTTGGTGAAACACTGAAGAACGCTGCCTCTTGCTTAGCCAAGGTTCTTGACAGAGAGTGGCAGCAAGAGATGCAATAGAGGTTGACAGATACAGGTTGACACCAGGATTTGAAAAGCAAAAGTTTTGTCCAACTTCTTGCGATTCAAGACATCCATGTTTGTTGGCTGTCATGGCTCTTGTGAGCTGCGACGTTGTTTGACTGTGGGAATATATATATATATATATATATATATATATATATATATGCGTTCCCCCTCTGACTTAAGACAAATTCTAGTGGATAACACAAATATAATACATTCCAAAACAAATTTTAAAAAGTTAAAAATACCCGAAGCTATCTACATGAAAACTCAACAATATACAATTAAGAATATTGCATATCGAACCAGTAATAATATTTTAAAATGCTTAGTTTAATACTATTTTCATCCTTCAACACTAATTTGGATACACGAAATTTAGGCCATTAATGTCTCCTCCGAATCTTCTGAGGATTTGCTTCTAGCATCTGTCCACAAACGTTCACTTTGTAGCTGCTTTTGAGATTCCATTCTTTTCTTCAGCTTTCTTGTTCATTTGATTTTTTTTTTCACCCAATGATGATTCGACGAAGAATCGAAAACGTTCGTAACACATATGGAATTTATATTCATGTTTTTTGTTGTTTTTTTTTTGTTTTGATTTTCACACAAAAAAGGCAAGAAATATTGAAAAAATTAAGAAAAGGTATAATTACATAGAAGCTCTGTCTTATTTTTAACAATGTTTTCTTTAACGAAAAAATCATGTTTAAATACACTATATATATATATATATATATATACACACGGCACAATCATGTCGACACACTAGTTCTCACAAGATCACAGAAATTAGGCAACGATGAGCCTGACCGATAACAGATGAGTAACCATTTGGGAACGCTAGGCGTTGTATGTGCTCTCTGCTTATCTCTGCATTGTTTCCACTCATCCTGAACTTAGATATACTTGCAACTGGAATTAAGGTAGTGTTGACTCAGGAGAGGTGTGATTGGAGATTGTGAAACTCATGCCACAATAATTTCACATGCAGACACCCTTCAGTGGTATCTATAGTCTGACAAGATTGAACGGAGCCGTTTATATATATATAATAAGAATTACAGTTTAGTTTTGCCATCTTGGATCATTTTGGTAAACTTAAGTAAATTATAAATATTAAAGAATTAATATTTATAAAGTAATCTGAACCAGATGTAAAAGCTCGATAAAACCAAATAGGAGATAGAGCTTATAATAAGAACAAGTAGTTAATAAAGCATGTTAAAAAACACTTTGGAAAAGAGTTAAAAACATATTTAATTTTAAAAAGGAAACACTAAATAAGTGGATAGTCCTTAATCCGCGGAGTTTCAAAGAAATACTTTCCTTCTCATCAGAGGGTAGGATTTAGCAAAATGCGAGATCGGATTTTGCTTGCAAAAGTAATAAATGAAATTACAAGTAAGTCATAGATCTTACTTGATAACAAAAAGTGAAGCAGAGGGAATAGGGTGAATAAAAAAGTGATTTCACTTGAATGGATAGTCTGATGAAGGGTAAAATTTCCAATGACGGTAAAATCCAAAAAAAAATCTTTATATTTTTTGTTTCTGTTAATAGGTTATCTCGGAAACACTTGGTGGCAAGTTTTCTTTTAATTGGAGCCATTTGCTGTGTTACAGGACAATTAATACCTTCCAGTAAAAGTAAGTCACATCTGATTTCCTTTTTTATTCCTGATATTCATAAACGAGCTCTCTGATAAAATTATGTTTGAGCGGGTTTATTTGCTGATGATACAAGACTCTTTAAAAGACATGAGGGAAAACAAATGTGCAACCAAGGCAATGGCAGAAACCGCAGAAAACGACTTTCAGTTCATAGTGCGAAGGGGCCGTAAATGGATGGTAACATTTAATGCTGCTAAGACTAAGCTTCTTTCCTTTAATAATTATAAGAAGCCTTCTCAACCACTAATAGTCATGACTAATAACACATTACCTGAGAACACTTCCTTCAAACTCCTCGGCTTAACATTCACATGCAATATGAATTGGAATAATTACATTGAAGACGCTGCATAGACTACTGCAAAGAAGGTGAGCTCCCTCTATTATGCTAGAAAATTACTCCCACCAGAAACTATCATATATCTATACAAAATCATAAATTTCCCATATATGGAGTATTGTTGTCACGTCTGGGCCGGTGCATTCACCATTAGTCTCCCTGTCTCTCTCTTAGAGAAAGTCTAAAAACGAGTCTCAAAGAATAGGTCCCGCACTATCAACCATGCTCTAAACCCTGGCCCATCACCGCAATGTTGAATTCCTGTGCCTGTTTTACAAGTATTTTAATGCTCTGATGAACTCATTGCACTTTTATCCTCGGCGCACATACTCCTGTCTACCCTGTTTAGCAACAAAATCCCACCTCTTCACTGTAGATGTCCCTAGATACCGGAAAGCCTTCTATTCTAATAACCTTTTCCCTCAGACTGCTAGACTTTGGAATTCCCTCCTTGCTTCCTGCTTCAATGATTGCACTGACATGAAGAGTTTAAATGTAATGTAAACTGATATTTTCCTCATCTCCTTATATAGTCCTCTCTAAACATGATCTCAAATAGTAACTCCTTACGTTCCAAAATGGCAATATGTCGTGAACAAGATTTAAAACAAAGAGGTATACATGATATCTTGATTCGAATAATCAAGCCATTATCCATACAAAGAATTTGACTGCAAAATTAACAAATCGATTTTTTTTTTTTCAAATCGAGAAATTATACTTTCAAAAGGACGGACATTTCAAATCTAGAATATCTAGCAATAATCTATAATAATAAGTAGAGATCTAGGTAAAACTTGCGGAGTATGCTCTGTTTTACGGTTGCTGTAAAAATGGAACGGAAATTTAAACTTTGTTCCGTTTTGATCTTCTTTTTTATTATTGTGACTCCCAAAAACGAGAATAATCGAAAGAATAACATTTGACAATCGTACTTATATATAAAATGAGTAAATGGTAGTTTGCTTGAAGAATTGCTGGTAAAGTTGCTGGAAGTTTTAAAAGCCAAAAGCAATGCGGAAAGGACCGGAATCTTGAGAGTAAAGAAAAGAAAAACACCTTCTCTTTTCAAAAAGAAAATAAAAGTATATTACAGATGGCGATGTGCCTGCAAACAAGGCACATCGCCATCTGTAATATACTTTTATTTTCTTTTTGAAAAGAGAAGGTGTTTTTCTTTTCTTTACTCTCAAGATTCCGGTCCTTTCCGCATTGCTTTTGGCTTTTAAAACTTATATATATATATATATATATATATATATATATATTTAAAAAAAACGAAAGATTTTTTTTATAAAAATAAAATTTTATTAATAAAAACGAAATAATTTTTAAACGAAAAAAGTTATTTGGTATTTTTTTTTAACATAAGTCCAACTCACCTTTCACATTGGAAACGTCGACTTTTATAGGTTTTCGGGTATGCTTACAACGAATAAACACCTCAACCTCCTCATGTTAAAAAGGGCCTTCGGAATAGACACCCCCCCCAACCTCCTCCATGTAAAGAACGGCTTTCGGAATAGGCACCCACAACCCCCTAATGTTAAGAACGGCTTTCGGAATAGACACGCGAACCTTGTCAGCATACAGGAAAACCTATAAAGTTGACATGAGGAATGTGAACGATGAGTTGGGCGTAATGTAAAAATGTACTGAATTTAAAACGGAACAAAATTTAACTTTGTGCTCCATATTTACAACAACCGTAAAACAGTCACAGAGTATCCAACAACCGGAAGTCAGACTGTTGCATTTGTGCTAAAGTTGAATAACCTTTGATCGAGAAATCGTCTAAGGAAGCAGTTGAGCCAATGCCAGGTTTGCAAAGGAACAATAGGTCAGGTTTGGTTTTCCATAATTGGATTTCACCCTCGGGAAGGTTGGAACGTAGACTCCTAATGTTGGAGAAGGAGATCTGGTAGTGGGGGTCTATGTTGGAGATTGGGATTCTAGGTTTAATCTTTTTAAAATTATTTCTCTGTTCATGATGAGGTTGGGAAATTTTGTGATAATGGATGGCAGAATTGATTAGAGAAGGATATGAAGAAACGAAAGAGGAAGAGAGAAAATAAAGATTTTTTTTGTTGACCAATAACGAAGGAAAAGCCATAACTGTTCCCACTACGGTGGCATCAAGGGGCCTCACCAGATATTACTGTATAGTTCAGACTCCATTCATCAAATGGCAATGCAGCAGCCCCAGTATTTTGAACCTGCTGATGGAACAGCCTCCTTGAGAGTTGCATCAAATTTCAAGTCCCTAACTATTAGGCGAATAATGGCAGCCCAGTTAAAAAACGTTTACCTCCAGCAACCTTATTAGTGACATGGCAACAGAAGTAGGAATAAAGATAGAAAGAAAAAAGAATCATTAGAAGGAGGGCCCCTCCAGTTACTGTTCATACAAAACTGCCAACTGGGGATGACAACATTTTCTCCCCCCTTTGTCAGACACATCACTCATGGGAGATGAGGACTGTGGGACAAAATAGGAGGAGCGAAAGTTACATGGTTGCCAAAAAAAAAAAGCATCCACAAATGCTTTTCCTACTCTCCATGTAAAGTTTGAGATGAAGATTGATCATTTGGATTATTTGGAGTCTTTGAATGTTATTTTCACAGCATCTTGGTCGACATAACCTCAAAGCCTCTTCATGTGTATCTTGTTGAACTCGGAGAATCTTTCTAACTCTGGAATCCGTACAAATTTCGACCAGGACACTTCATGTAATTCAAGGGGGTAGCATGGTCTCGTCCTGTTAGCCACGATCGGGTAGAAGTCTCAAGTAATTTGCAGTTGTATTTTGAGTACCGCCCGCCCTAACGATTGAACCTTCAACCTCCAGAAGAGTGTCACTTACAACTGAAAGTATCATGTTTTGCATCATTTAGAAAAAAATTCCATATTTTATCCAAAAACGTTTTATTTCCAAACAATTGTTTTTACCCATTTCAAAAATAAACATTTTTTTATTGTATACAAAATTTAACAAATATTTACTTCTTCATAAATGTTTGGTAAATTTAGTACATCATAAATGTGTATATTTTCAGAATGGGCAGAAATAGTTGTTTGTAAATGTTATAACGATATGAAAGATGTTTTTCACCTATAACTACTTGTACCTTTCATCTATAACTGCTTTCCACCTTTTTGCGGCAAACCATTAAACATTCTGCGGCATACCCATGTGATACGGCACGGTGGCTGGGAACCACTGACATAGACAAAACAGAGTAAGCTGACGAATGACGTCATTTTTTTTCAAGCTGAGAAAAACAAAAGTTTTCCAATTAGTCTATCTGTGGAGGCCATATGACAGAAATCGGCAATAGTGCAGTCCGGTAGTGGATGAAAGGCCCGGAAGTGATGACAGATTGGCTGTGCAATGCTCGACTCGCACAGCATGACTGTTGATAACGCACGCAATGCAGCTGTCCAGACAGCATTGTGTGAAGTACTTCAAGACAAGCCATAATAATTCTTCCATGCATGCGTCTCTTTAGAGTAGGAATTAACCGGCCAATATGTCCATTATTAACAGAAGCAGGTTAATGTGGAGATTCATTAAATCTGCCCAACCCATTGTGTGTTAGATTCTGGCGACAAGAATTACAAACATTGAAGAAAATATAAAACACAGAAGCCATGGAGGAACCATTTGTACGATTGCGAAAGCGGATAATAATATCTTTGGGTTTGTATTACTATACACATAGATTCAAAAAAGTTGTCAAAAAACAAATATATAACAAATAAATGTTATCAAAGGCAAGATAAATTACTTTTCTACCTAACTGGATAATTTTCTAGTGTTTTTATTTAATGTAACATGTTTATTCAGCTCGAAAAACATACAGTTTACCGATGTATTGAAAAATTTTAAATGTCGCCCGACTCTCTCTTTCACACGGTAAGTTTGAGAAAAGGAGTAAAAGATTTAAAAAATATAAAAAATACTGTTAAGAACCCACCGAATATATGCCAGTCTATGTCACGGTAACATATATTGAGCGAGTTTCTAACAGTATTTTGTCTAGTTTTTTTTTTATTTTTAACTCCTATTCCCAAACTTACCGTGTGAAAGAGAGAGTCGGGCGCCATTTTTAGTTTTCCAATACATTGGTAAACACTATATGTTTTTCGAGCTGAATAAACATGTTACATTAAATAAAAACACTAAAAACATATCCAGTTAGGTAGAAACGTTATTTATCTTGCCTTTGATAACATTTATTTGTTATATATTTGTTTTTTGACAACTTTTTTGAATCTATGTGTACAGTAATACAAACCCATATCATTATATATATATAAAGATTTTACTTGTTTGTTCGTCAGTCACAATTTTTCAAACATAATAAATATATTGAGGAATCTGTTTCATTTTTAAATATTCGTATTATTATAGTTAACTAGACTATTTAGACCATTAAAAACGAGCAAACGTTATAGCTCGTTGACTTAGAATTAAGAACATCTTTAGTATCCTGTATTTCTACAAGTCCACAGTTTGCCCATGCATGGAATATTGTTGCCACATCTGGGCTGGTGCATCTGCCACTAGTCTCTCTTGCTCCTGGATAGGGTTAAAAAAAAAAAGAGTCGCCAACCTAATAAGTCCTGAACTATCAACTAAGCTCCAACCTCTGTCCCATCGCCAAAACGTGGCATTCTTGTGCCTGTTTCACTAGTATTTCAATCGCAAGTGCTCTGACGAACTCAAAACACTAGTACCCCCTCGACGACAATACTCTCAACAAACCCGACAAGCAGCAAAATTCCACTCCCCTCCACTGTAGAGACCCTAGATGGTGTTAAACCTTGTACTCAAATAGCTTTTTTCCCTCGGACTGCTGCACTTTGGAATTTCATCCTGGCCCTCTGCTTCCCTGACTATACTGACATGCAGAAATTCAAGTGTAATACCCAAGACAACTCCCAAATAGTAATTCCTCACAACTAACTGATTCTGTGCCTTGTTTGGGGCGAAATCACGAAAAAAAATTTTTTTAAAGGAATTAAAAAGTCTTTCTCAAACTATCACAGAGCTAATAAAGAATATACGATTTATTTTAAAATGAAATATGTATGTTATACGTTTGAAGACAAATTACAACGCAAATATTTCGTAAAATAAACATTTATTTGTTTAAAATTATTAATGATTTTGACGTAATACATCTCCTCCAGAATATTTTTTTGTGTTGTGTGCCGTGTTATTAACAGGAAAGGATTTAGCAGTAAAATCTGTTTTTCTTAAACAGTGATAATTTTTTTATGCCCAGGAGATTACGCTTGGCGCACATGGTTTGAATTGTTAAGGTTGTGCATATCACAGAGAACACAACCCTAACTATACTAGTTATTATAATAAATAATAAATTCTTAACAAATAAAATGAATGCCACGACTGAGAATTGAAACAGAAACCTTGAGATCTTCAGACTTACATTCTACCAACTGAGTTAATTGTGAAAAAATATTCAAAACGTAAACTTTTTAGCATGTTAAAAAAATTATAACCCATTGATTTAGAATAAGTCCTGTTTGCAAAATAAATGGTTGATTATGGTTAAATTTGTGCTCAATTTTTTATTTAATATTAATCTCTATTAATTATTATTAATCCCTAACTGTGCATCGAATGGATACCATAATATTTAGTTCGTTGCACCTTATCAATGGTCCATACAAAATTTCAGCCAGATCGGCCCAGTAGTTTGCAAGAAAACTTCTACAGTAAATGTGGTTTTGTATTGTAATCCATATAAATTCTTAACTGTGCGTTGAATAGATACCATAACAGATGCTATTTAAAACATAACCACAACAGACCAACAAAGATGTTGTTTAGAACATAAGCGTGACAGACCAACAAAGATGGTATTTAAAACATAATTGTGACAAACCAACAAAGATGTTATTTAAAACATAATCGTGACATACCAACAAAGATGTTATTTAAAACATAAGCGTGACAGACTAACAGATATGGTAGTTAAAACATAAACGTGACAGACCCAGAAAGGTGTTACTTAAAACATAATCATGACAGACAAACAAATATGTTATTTAAAACATAATCGTGACAGACCAACAGATATGGTATTTAAAACATAAGCGTGACAGACCAACAGATATGGTATTTAAAACATAAACGTGACAGACCAACAAAGATGGTATTTAGAACATAATTGTGACAGACCATTCCCAAATAGTATCCCTGCAAATTTGGTCCTCAATAGTAGTTCCTCACAACTAAGTGGTTCTGTGCCTTGTTTGGTGTGAAATGACAATAAAAAATTAAAAAAACAAAAAAAAAAAAAAAAGGAATTGCGGAGTCTTTCTCAAAATATCACAAAGCTAATGAAGAATATACTATTTATTTTAAAATGAAGGATTTATGTTATGTTATAAAGATCCTATTTAAAACAGAAGCATGACAGACCAACAACGATGTTACTTAACACATAACTGAGACAGACCAACAAAGATGTTATTTAAAACATAATCGTGACAGACTAACAGAGATGTTATTCAAAATATAATCGTAACAGACCAACAGAGATGTTATTTAAAACAGTATCGTGACAGACCAACAGAGATGCTATTTAAAACAGTATCGTGACAGACCAACAAAGATGCTATTTAAAACATAATCGTGACAGACCAACAAAGACGTTATTTAAAACATAAGTGTGATAGACCAAGGAAATGCTATTTATAACTTAAAGAAAATGCTATTTGAAAATTAAGTATTACAGATCAAGGAAAATGCTATTTCAAGCTTAAGCATGACAAACCAATGAAGACCCTTTTTATAACTTAAACGGGTAGATATAAACTCTTTTAGAAATGCATAGACGCGTCTTAGACAAATATTGTAGAAAGAAAAAAGAAGAGAAGAAAAACTTGTAAGGATTCATATCATCAGAGCATCACTCAACTAATCAGGAACTCTGACATTTTCCAAAGAAGGAGAGAAAAAAAACCACACACACACACACACAACGCAATGTCGTCTGCATTTCAAGATGTTAAATTTCACATGCAAACATTAGATATTCTTGCTCGTTAATTCCGGAGATTTCATATTGTGCCGTTTCGAAAACCAATATATGGTTTCCTATAAATAAAAATGGCTCTTGCTAGAATTCACCCTATATTAAAAAATAAAAAGTAAAGAGAAATCTGTGTGATGTACATACCAGTGATGAAACGAAAATATATTCTAAAAATCACGTAAATTGATCAAGTAAGACTTTTTTTTTTTATATATAAAGAAAATCACTTTTAAGCGTCTGACATCCGAATGACATTTCTAACATGTAACAGACCAAAGAAATTTTTTCTTGAATTGTAAGCCATGTTTAATTTCAGATTTTATTCTGTACAAGATGAAGAATTTTCAGTGGGTAGCTGTTCTGTACAGGCAAAGAGCAAATGATCTTGTGTTGACACGAAAAGCTTATGTGTTGGAATGCTAAAGATTCAATATTTTTATGGAGTAACTCTGGTTTTTGATTGGTTGCTAGCAGAACGTGGCTCCATTAGATTCATCAGTTCCTATTGCCAGTGCCTATAAATAGAAGCTTTCAGTTTTTGGTGTCATACCCTTCTCCTTATATCAAAATTATTGCAACAATTTTATTTCGAACTGAAGCGACAGACCAAAGGAAAATACTATTTCAAACTTAAGCGTGACGCTTACTGCATGGTTTAACGTCTTGTGTTACCAACAGCTAGAGTTGAACTCTTTTTGTCATTCAACAAAAAGGAAATGAAACGAGTTTCTTTGAAACAAAATTTTACAGTAGGATGCCCTTCATAATGACGCCAATGATTTTATTCTTAATAACCACGAATAACAGTTCCCACTCAACTGAGTCAGTCAGTCAGCTTTTATAGCAGCCGATACTCATCAAGCCCACATTTTACAGCATGGATCTGCATACATTCCATGGAGATACATCTGACCAGGACATATCCCACACATTCCCTCTGTGTATGCTGCTATTTGGTCCAGGATTGTTATTGAGTATTCACAGCTAACATCCATATCTTAAAATGGTTCTTCTATTTGCCACCTGCAAACCCGATGGATGGGAGAAGATCACTACACACCACAGCAGACCAAAGAAAATACTATTTTTAACTTAAGCATAACAGATCAACCAGAAGACAGAACTTTGATGCTTTTATTTGAAATTGATATGTGATGCATTGATCGATAGAGCCTTCTATAGAGGTGGACGTATCTTAGTGTGTGTGTGTGTGTGTGTATATATATATATATATATATATATATATATATATATATATAAGCAGAAGACAGGAAGGGAATTCCAAAGTCTAGCAGTTCAAGAGAAGAAACTAATAGTAGACAGCTTTCCAGCATCTACGGACCTCTACAGTAAAGGGGTGGGATTCTGCTCCGTGTCAGGTTAGTCAGGCATATTTATATTGAAGGGACACAAATGTTATGAGTTTGTTAGAGTACATCTCATTAATATACTTGTAAAACAGATATAGATATGCAACATTGCAGCAATGGGACAAGGGTTGGTATTTGGTTGATAGTACAGGACCTAATAGATTGTAGACTCATTTTTTAGGAAACCTATCTAGGATGGCGGGACTAGTGGTAGATGCACCAACCCAGATATGGCAACAATACTCCATGTATGGGCAAATATGTAATGTTAAAGAACGCATTCTTATTTCGTTCTTTCTCTCGTCTGTCGACCTCATCGAAGTGCCAAACAAATAAAAGAAAGACTTTGAACTCACTTTTTTTAATAGACGTTTTTATTTCCTGTCTGTGCTTTCCATTATACATAACAAATTTTGACAGAGCTGTCACCGTCTAGCGGGGAATCATTGTTGTCTGCTCTCTTTCTCCTACTGTTCATACCATCAGGTCTTTCTCACTCCACTCTCTCTCTGTCTTCCTGTTGCTGCTATCTCCGTGTGACTTTGCCAGTCCTGCTACCTCCTACTGCTCCTCTCTCCATTTCACTGCAGCTACTGCTGTCTACGCACATTATGTTATAGCACTTTGTAGAAATACAGAATACTGTCATGCGTATTTAGTTTCTAGCTTTGCAGTAGTCTTGGCAATGTCCTCGATGTGTTTGTTCCAATTCATGTTACCTGTGAATGTGAAGCTGAGGAGTTGGAACATAATGTATCTTTGTCAACTAAGCTCCAACCCCTGTCCCATCGCCACAATGTTGCATGTATTTTAATAGAATGTGCTCTGATGAACTCGTTGCACTTGTGCCCCCCCTCGACATACATATGCCTGACACTTTTTACTCTAATACTTTCTTCTCTCGAACAGTTGGACTTTAGAATCCTCCCTCCCCCCTGTTACCTGCTTTCATGACTGTACTAATATGCAAAAATTTAAATGAAACGTAAACCAACATCTTGTTAATTTTTCCTAGGCATGGTCATAAATAGTAGCCCCTTACATCCAAGTGGCGATATGCTCTGTTAGGGATGAACGTGAGTAAAAAAAAAAATCTCAGGTGGAGGTGTATTTTATATTTCTAATAAATATTATGTAAATAGCGAATCAGCAGGAACAGTTGTGCCTTGTCGTACGTTTGTCATGCCTTAATTTGTCGCCCATAAATAGTAAAACCGACAAACTAACACATCTGAAATGAGGAAAATAAGACAATAATTGATTCACCAAGTGTATTCGCTTTTCTCCTCCCACACAAACACGCATTAACCCTTTTCAGTTCTATCTCCTCCTCATCATCATCTTTTTCTTTTCTCTCTTCTGTATCTCACCAGAGACTGTCAAACGAAATTAAACTTCAAAAACAGCTAAAGAAACCCCCCTCCCTCTCTCTTTCTCTCTCTCCCTCTCTCTCTCTCTCTCATTTCTATCTCTATCTGCCTATCTCCAAGGGTCGTTCCCAAAGTAAAGCTTCCTATTTTTTAACTCGGAAACTAAAGGAAAATAGAAAGTGGATCTGGGGTTTATTTTTGGCAGCTGCGTGAATCTCGTTTCCTTTATTTTGTCCTTTAGTCCTCACATTCCATGAGCGATGTTTCTGACAAAAGAGGGAAGAATTGCTGTTTTCTGGGTAAGAATCTATTTCATCTAACACTTATTGTGGGCAAGGTTTTTGACCTTGAAGTATTATTCAGCTCTTTACATCAAATGGCTTCATGCCTTGTTTAGAGCAACCTCTATTTAAAAAAAAATTATTAAAAAAAACGTGGAAAGGCTACGAAAACTAGAACGGTACCGTTAAAACAAGCGACCTTTTGTGCTACAGCAATCGATGAACCCATCTCTTAACTGTGCTGACATCAACTGCATCAGATTCATAAATATTCAACAGGCACCGACAAATGTTTATCAGTTCAATTTTTTCAGCATTGAGGAATTTAATGACGCATCTCTGCTTCTGATGCAGGTCCATAACAGGAGTTGCGTTCTTAGAGTTTCAAACCGTCAATATCTGCAACAGAGATATGACACTTTCTGGTTATGTACGCATAAGTTCAGTCATCATAACAATGAATTTGCGATTTCTTCTGATCTATTTGGATGGAATAAAAATAGTAAGCATTACTTTTGGGACGTCCCTTGTATTCCCCCCCCCTCTCTCTCTCTCTCTCATTTCATCACACCCACAATTCAAAATCACTTCGCACCTCTAGCCTGTAACTCGTTTCTTCCCTCTTCAACGACCGGCTCCATTAGACATAAACGAATTTACAGCGTACATTCCTTCTGCAAAATCTATGAATCTCTCGAAACAAATCAACCGTACAACGAGGACGAATTGGCGCCTTATCTAATTATGAATTTTAGCAGAGACGCAGATGGGTTGCATAAGATTAGTTTTATGAACCAAAGACTCTTCGTATTATTTGGATGATTCAAACTACTGTTCTTATCTTGGGTGTTATTTTCACAGCGTTTCGGCATATGTGTATCTTGTCGAACTCCTGAATCTTTTTGCCAAACTCGGGAATCTGCACAGAATTCCAAACGGATCCCTTTGTTTAATTCACGGGGGTAACATGCTCTCATTCCGTTAGTTATGACTAGGTAGAAGTTTGAAGTAATTTGCAATTATATCCTTAGTATCACCTGCACAGAGGATTGAACCTTTAACTGCAAGAAGATATTTAACCCAATCAGAAATACAATTTTTTCTTTTGTATTATTAGGATTGTCCGGACTACTGTTCTCATCTTGTTATTTTCATGATATAATAGATAAAGTATGAGGTGAAATTTAGTTGTGAATGACACTCTTCTGGTGGTTGAAGGTTCAGTGTCAGTGTGGGCAATACTAAGAATTCAGTTGTGATTATGGCTTACTGAACAAGAGCATGCTACCCCCTTGGATTAAATAAAAGATTCTGTTCAAAATTTGGTGCAGATTCGTGAGTTCGAAAGAAAAATTGCTGAATTCTATAAGATACACCTGAAGAAGGTAGGGAGTTACAACAGTCAAAAGAAGGTGGGTTCTCTCTATCAAGCTAGCAGACTACTCACACCTGAGCGTATCCTGTACCTCTACAAGGCCAAGATTCGCCCATGCATGGAGTATTGTTGCCAAACCTGGGCTGGTGCATCTGTCACTGGCCTCTCTCTCTTGTATAGGGTCCAGAAAAGAGTTTTCAATCTAATAGGTCTCACTTTGTCAACTGAGCTTCAACCCCAGTTCCATCGCCGCAATGTTGCATTTCTGTGCCTGTTTTACAAGTATTTTAAGGGAATGTGCTCTGATGAATTCGTTGCACTTGTGCTCCCTCAATGTACATATTCCTGAGAAACCCGTTAAGCAACAAAATCTCACCCCTTCACTGTTGAGGTCCCTAAATGCCAGAAAGCTTTCTACTCTAACAGTTTCCTCCCTCAAACAGCCAAACTTTGGAATTCCCTTCTTGCTACCTGCTTCTCTGACTGTACTGATATGCAGAAGTTTAAATGTAACGTAAACCAACATCTTGCTAATCTTTAGGCATGGTCTTAAATAGTATCTCCTTACATCCAAGTAGCGATATACCTTGTAAAGGGTGAACATGAGTAAAACAATAAATACATTAGAACCCTGGGATATGGTGTCCGTAGTATACGTTTTTTTCAGGTTATGATGTGGAATACAATGTTTTTCTGGACCTTGGTTACAATATTTGCTAGGCTGTATAGTGTTATTTATAATGTTATTTAATTATATACATGTGTATTATATAATGTACTATATTTTGCTACTAATTTTTAATATGTATTGTATAAAATTTGGCTTAGGCACCGTCATATGGCTATCCCAACCCCAGAACGGATTAATACTATATGCTGTAAATAAACCTTTTAAAAAATCTTGTGAAAATAACACTCAAGGTGAGAACAGTAGTCCAAATAATCTAAATAATATGAATTATTAATCCTCATCTCAAAATTCAGGAACATCAAAGTTTCTGTCAAGATTTATCAGTTTCAGTATGACGGCAGGATGTGACTCAAGGTCATTTTAATAGGGCGTTGCCAATACCAAGAAGTGAGGTTATGAAAAATCACCGCACTTTACGGCATCTTCCAACAAATGCTTTGGTCTTGTTTAGTTTATAACATATCAGTCGTTTTTGGCATTTAGAAGTGTTGCATCTATGGCAAAAAAAACCCAGTGCTCATACAAAATAACGGATATTGAAACAAACGCATTTAAGTGAAAACGTTATTATGTACTTATGTGTCATGTCAAAAGTAGTATACATTCCAAAAATTAGGAAAAACGATCCAAAAGAAGATATATCAGATCTTGTTTTTACAAAAAAATCACCCATAATAACGGTCTGACATTTTTATTTTGAAATGAGGGATTTTGATCAAAAGCAAGGAAGATAAGTCAGTTTTGGTCAAAATAATTGAATGCAGTTACCTCCCGTGGATTTTTGAGAACTTTTCTACATTAAAACATACAGTAAAACTTTATAAATCAATAAACTCGTTGGCCGAGTGTTTGGAGGTGTGTGTTGAGGAAAAAAGAAGTGGTAGTAGGCAGGCAAGCTCGAACCCATACCACAAAGGAGGAAAAGAATGTAAAAAAAAATAGAAGTAACATCTTTGCCATTGCATCCATCCATCACCAAACCAGAAGTGGGCGAAGGTTTAAATTAAGGCTAGTCAATCAAAAAGAGGGGATGACTTTCAAAAATATCGGAGAAAAAAGCGACCCCCTCCTTGAAGAAAAGTGCTCAGTTGAGGGTGAATGAATTAATGTTTTTAGCCAATTTTTCGATATTTGTTGTCCAAAGGGCCGACCTTCAAAACGATACCAATCTCGCGAAAATCTGTCGCCTGTGTCGAAAGTTTAAGGCAGACATACATACATACATTTAAACAGACTGGTAAGATTTATATTATAGACTAGCGAGGGGTACCCGGCGTTGCCCGCGTGTTTGTAGGTGTGTGTGGTGTTAAATAAAAAAGAAACCGGAGGAGGGGGGGGATCGAAGCCGAAGCTCTGAGGCGAAGTTTGAAAATAAAATCGGCTAGCCAGAATGAAGCATTGTTATAAGCAGATAAGTGAAAGATATTTGAAAGTCGTCGAGCGTTATGACGACGACGATGTAAGCATTGTTAAAAGAAAACAACGTTTTAATTAAGCGGGGGGGGGGGTAATCAGAACATCGAAAAAAAAACACAAAAAAAACTAACGTAATGCAAACGAACGATGAAAGCAGAAAAACGAACACGTGAAAAATGGCTTAAATAAGCCTGTTTCGATATTAAAATTTAAAAAATCAGTGGGTACCCGGGTGTTTTGGGGTGTTGCTAAGAATAAGCGAAGTAAAAAAAAAACAGGAAAACGAACGTTACGTGAAAAATGGCTTAAATAATACAGGGTTCAATATTTAAATTTAAAAAATCGAAAAAAAAAACATCTCACACCAAGATTCGCACCCAAAACGTTTAGATAATGAACCAAGGCCTTAACTACCTAAGCTAAAGCGACGTATATGAAATTTGTTCGGTTTTTCAACTATTTAAAGTAAATCAGGTCACGACGTCATGATATCATCTGACGCATGCATTGTTGACCCCCCCCCCCTTGTCGAAAATTGTCGATTTCGGGGTGAAAAAGTTAACATTTTTCTCTCTCTCTCTCTCTCTCTTTCTCTCTCTCTCTCTGTTTGCGTCTCCCTCTCTCTCTCACACACACACACTTCGTCTTCCTTACTCTAAAGAGTGTTACTAAAAAAGAAAATGGCGTCTGGGTTTGTATTTTTGTAAAACTTTGATTGTTAATATTTTTTGTAAGCGTATTTTTTTTTTGTTTCACATTTTTGACTTGTTATTTTTCGTTTAACTATCGTATCTAACTATTTTTAACGTGCTAATAACTTTGGTAACATTGTCATAGCATAGAAATTCATAGTTTAGCTTGTGTGAGGGTTAAATTTTTTTCCCGATAACAGCAATGTTTTTAAATTCAGACTGCCATTACAGCTTGCTGACGTCAAGATCACGTGACATGACTCAGCGGGTTTTAAATACAAGTTGACCCAAAATAAACGGCCCCGTGTACACTTTATGTAGAAGAGTTGGCGCCCGTATTTTGGGGTGCAGTTATAAATCGATTTAAAAATATGTAATGTTTAACATTAAAATGTCACTTTTTTTGCCCCCCCACTACAGAAAATCGATCAGTTGACACACTTCTGATGGTCCTTTTGGGCCAATTTTTCGATATTCGTCGTCTGGAGGGTGGGGCTTTCATATGAGACCAAGTTTATGAATTTTTGTTCCGTCGGTCAAAAGTTTTTAGCAGACACACAAATATACATACAAACATACATTTTCGCTTTTATATATATAGACTAGCCTTGGTGCCCGGTGTTGCCCAGGCGTTTGGAGGTGTGTGTTGAGCAAAAATAAGAAAAGTGGTAGTAGGCAGGAAGGCTCGAACCCGTACCACGAAGGAAGAAAAGAACATGTAAAAAAAAAAACACATGACATCTTTGTCATTGCGTCCATCGCCAAACTGGAAGTGATGTAGATGTAAATTAAGGCTGTATAATCGAAAAGAGGGGATGGCTTTCGAAAATATTGGCGAAAAAAAGCGACCCCTCCCTGTAGAAAAGTGCTCAGTTGAGGGTGAAGAAATTAATGTTTTTTGGCCAATTTTTCGATATTTGTCATCCGAAGGGTCGAGTTTCAAAACAATACCAATCTTGTGAAAATCTGTCACCTCTCGAAAGTTTTTGTGGGACATACATACATTTAAGCAGACTGGTGAAATTTATATTATAGACTAGCCTGGGTGTTTGGAGGTGTGTGTTGAGCAAAAAAAAAAAAGTGGTAGTAGGCAGGCAGAAAAGAAAATGAAAGAAAATCTGACATTTTACTGCTACTCCATGATGCGACCAAAAGTTTGGAACCTTAAAATCAGGCAAAGTCAATCCAACTGATTCGATGACTTACAAAAATGGCTCACAAAAAATCGACCCCCTCCTTATAGAAAACTGCTCAGTTGAGGGTGAAGGAATTAATATTTTGGACCAATTTTTTATATATATTGTCTGAGACATTGAGCTTCAAAATGATACTGATCTCGTGAAAATTTGTCGCCTGTGTCAAAAGTTTTAGGCAGACATATATACCTACATACATACATACATTTAAACAAATAGGTGAGATTTATATTATAGACTAGCAGAGGGGTACCCGGCGTTGCCCGGGTGTTTGTATGTGTGTGTATGGGGGGGGTAATTAATAATCCTGCTTAAATATTATAAAAAAAGACGATGTAAAAAAAAAAAACCAAAACGGAAAAAAAATGGCATAAATAAACCCGTGTATGGGGGGGGGGGGTAAACTTGGTCAGGAGGAGGGATTGAACCCGAAGCCTTGACGTGGAGGTGGGAACCAATGCCAACTACTTAACGGTCTCGGCCACGAGTGAGAGTAATTGATTAGCATGTTAAGTTGTTGTTGTGTGTGTGTGTGTGTGTGTGTGTGTCTCTCTCTCTATCTCCTTCTCCCCCTCTATCTGTCTGTCTCTCTTCGTCTTCCTTACTCTAAAGAGTGATAAAAAAAAAGAATATGAAGTAATGCTAAAAACATCGATCGTTAATAATTTTTTAAGCGTATTATTTTTTGTTTTACTTCACATTTTTTATGATTCGGCGTGTAGCGTTTATGAAATTGCGTATTTCGTTTCTTGTCTAGACATCTCTCTCTATCTGTCTGTCTCTCTCTCTCTTTCTCTGTTTGCGTTTGTGTATGTGTGTGTGTGTGTGTGTGTGTCTCTCTCTCTCTCTCTCTCTCTCTCTCTCTCTCTCTCTCTCACTTCTTCCTTACTCTAAAGAGTGTTACTAAAAAGAAAATGGCGTCTGGCTGGGTTTTTTTGTAAAAACTTTGATTGTTAATATTTTTTGTAAGCGTATGTTTTTTTTTACTTCACATTTTTGGCTTATTATTTTTCGTTTAACTATCGTATCTAACTATTTTTAACGTGCTAATAACTTTGGTAACATTGTCATAGCGTAGAAATTCATAGTTTAGCTTGTGTGAGGGTTAAAAAAATTTTACCGATAACAACAATGTTTTTAAATTCAGACTGCCATTACAGCTTGCTGACGTCAAGATCACGTGACATGACTCAACGGGTTTTAAATACAAGTTGACCCAAAATAAACGGGCCCGTGTACACTTTATGTAGAAGAGTTGGCGCCCGTATTTTTGGGGGCAGTTATAAATCGATTTAAAAATATGTAATGTTTAACATTAAAATGTCACTTTTTTTGGGCCCCCCCCCACTGCAGAAAATCGATCAGTTGACACACTTCTGATGGTCCTTTTGGGCCAATTTTTCGATATTCATCGTCTGGAGGGTGGGACTTTCATATGAGACCAAGTTTATGAATTTTTGTTCCGTCGGTCAAAAGTTTTTAGCAGACACACAAATATACATACATTTTCGCTTTTATATATATAGATTACTCTTGTACTGTCGGTCCATTCCACTTTTCCTCAGAAACTACTGAGCCTATCTGGCTGACATATTAGTGCTTATGTAGCATAATTCGATTTCAAATAAATGCGTTTTATGTAAAAAAGAAACAAAAAAAACAATTACTCATGTATCATGTCAAAATTAGTAAAAATTCCAAAAACCACATAAAAATGAACGACAAGAAAAATAATTACAAGTATTATTTATTGAATCAAAATTTTTATCATATTTGCTAATGTTTTAATATTGTGACAAATTCTGTATCAAACGCTTACTTATCTCCCTTGCTTCAATTAAAATTCACCATTTCAAAATGAAAAAAATGGCGGATTGCTAATATCTGGGGGGGGGGGTTATTTCATTCATTTTTTTTTTTTGTAAAAAAAAATAATTCTAAAAGATCGTCTACTTGATCATTTTTCATAATTTTTTAAATTTTTTTATTATAATAATTTCAACATGACACGTAAGTATGTAATAGTGTTTCAGGTACTTATGCAGTGAATGACCTGTTTTCCTGTGATGTTGCTGATCTGGTAGCTTACATAAACTGTTGTAATATATCGAACTCTGATCAAATTTTAAAATACTAGAAAAAAACATCTTGATAGAAAAAATCATTTATCATATAGTAATTTCCAAGAAGAAAAATAGAAATACAATAAATAAAAATGTGGACCGGATCTCATCCCGGTTGTGCTATTAAAGAAAATGTTCCACTGAGGTTGCTCCTGTACTCTTCAAACTTTACAACAAAAGTCTTAACAAATCTTGCTTTTCTGACTGTTGGAAAACTGCTTCTGCGGTACCAGTTTACAAGAATTCTGGCAGAAGAACTAACCCATTAAATTATCACCCCATTAGCCTCCTCCCACTTTTCACCAAAATATTTGAGTTCATAATTAACAAAGCTCTAGTCCATCACCTTACAGCTGCTAAATTTCTGACTGATCCTAAATATGAATTTAGGCAAGCCCATTCTACATCAAATATCCTAACTGTAATCTCTGAATGTATATACCATACACTGGATAAAGCGGGGCAGGGTAGAGCGGTAGCCCTAGATATATCTCAGGCTTTTGACAAGGTATAGCACGATGGTCTTCTCAGGAAAATCAAATCATACGATATCACTGGACGAATACTTAACATAATTACATCCTTCTTAAATAAGAGAAGAATCAAGGTTGTCCTCGATGGTTGTACATCTAAATAATATGATATATATGTGGGTGTACCTCAGGGATTTATCCTTGGATCTTTATTATTCCTAATATTCATAAATGACCTCCCTGATAAAATTGTCTTTGAGATGAGTATATTTGCTGATGACACCATGCTCTATAACAAGCACGAGGGGAAAACAAATGAACACATATCTAAGGAAATGGCAGAAACACTAGAGGAATACCTCCAATCTGTAGTGGAATAGGGACAAAAATGGATGGTCACATTCAATGGTGCCAAGACTAAGCTTGTCTCCTTCAATAATTACAAGAATCCTTCTCAACCATCAATAGCTATGGCTAAAGATACATTACCTGAAAGTACTTCATTCAAACTCCTCGGCTTAACGTTCATAGGGAACATGAGTTGGAACAGATACATTGAGAGCATTGCCAGGGCCACTGCGAGGAAGATGGGCTCTCTCTCTACCGTGCTAGAAAGTTACTTACACCTGAAAATACCCTGTACCTCTATAAGGTCACCATTCGCACATGTATGGAGTATTGTTGCCACATTTGGGCTCGTGCATCTGCTACTAGTCTCTCACTCTTGGACAGGGTTCAGAAGAGATAGGTCCTGAACTGTCATCTAAGCTTCAACCTCTGTTCCATCGATGAAATGTTGCAACCCTCTGCCTGTTCTACAAGTATTTTAATGGTGGATGTTCCAACAAACTATAAACCCTTGTACCCCCCTTGACGTAAATACCTCTGACAAACCCAACAAACAGCAAAATCCCACTCTCCACAGTAGAGATCCCTCAATGTAAGAAAACCTTCTACTCTAATAGTTTCTTCCCCAGAACTGCTAGACTTCCAGGTTCCTGCTTTTCCAACTGTACTGACATACGGAAGTTCAAGTATAATGTGAACAGACATCTTGCTGCTCAACTCCATACATACTATCTCTGCAACTTATGTCCCTGATAGTAGCCCTTACATCAAAGTGGCAATATGGTTTGTTTGGGGTGAAAATAGAATTTTGAAAAAGTTTTCAGTAAGTTTCATGAATAAATATTTTTTTTTTGTAAAATAATGTGCAACAGCAAATGAAAACTTTTTTGCTTTTCTTTTTCTCAAAAGAAAATTTTTCAAAAACATTTTTGTTTTTATTGTTATTTTTTGTTTTTTGTAAGAAATGTTTGTTTTGTGTTTTATGGGTTTTTTTTCGTATTTTTTTATTTTTGTAAACAATGTTACTGTTTTAAGGAGTTTTTTTATTTATTTTTGTGGAGAAAAATTTTTTTTGTAAAAGATAACTATATTTTTATTTACTTCATTTTGTTTTGCTTGTTTGTTATATTTCTGTTAAAGTTATAGGATAAGCTAGGCTTTCCAACAAGTTGGGTATGACCGTGGTCCCCGGCAGAATATACTTTTTTATTAATGGAAGGAAATGGTTTTGCCTCAGATCTGCTGAGGATTCCTATGGAAGAATTCCTGGCAAATATCTCATAGGAAAATTTTCCAAGTTGTCATGGTGTGTATTCTGAACCGATGGCATGCTCTTGCTATAAATTTTGTACAGTTGTCATGTTGTGCGATTACATTTATATTATCTTGATTATTTTTCTAATTTCCAGATGAGACTTAGAAAAAAAATCCCAATTTATTTTTAATGATTTACATTTTTGCACGTTTAAAGCTAATATTTTCTTCCAATAGCACGTTTGCATTGTCATCTGGCCAAGCGATTTTTCATTGGCTGAGCGTCTTGCCATATTCAGGTGGTTCACATAAGCAATATTTACAGAAACTGCACAAGTACTTTTTTTTTTTTTTAACTTAAAATGCATTTACTTGAAATCGAATTATACTATACAAGCACCGAAATTTTGTATGGATCTTTGTTATAATAAAGTACAGCAAACTAAGTATTATGATATCCGTTCAATGAACAGTTAGGGATTAATAGGGATTAGTATTTAACGCAAAAATGAGCACAAATTTAACTATATTCAACCATCAATTGGGCATAAATCACTCCTAAGTCAACGGCCTATAACTTTGCCCGTTTTTAACTTTTGCTAAAAAGTTTGTTTTTTGTATATTTTTTTTTTTTTTTTGTATGGTATATTGAGTTTTTGTTTTTCTCATTTTTATTTTTGTTTGTTTCTTATTTTTAGAAGTTTGTTGTATTTTTCTTTCATCTGTTCTAGGCACAGAGGGTCTCGTGTCAGCTTTTATGATCATCGGCCGTTGTGCATACGCCGGACTCCTGTGTACACTGTTTGTTTACACGGCAGAACTTTTCCCGACCGTTGTCAGGTAAGACTGCACGATTTCTATACACAATGTTTAATCATGAGAAAAACCTGCATGTCAGCTCTTTCGTCACGGATTAAAACACACATTCAAAACAAAATATGACAGAAAATCGAAAAGTCCATTTCAAATTTTCCTTGTTTCACACACGAAAAAAAAAATGGATGTAGAATTTCCAGTAGGTTTTTAGAGCCTTTTTCACTGCAGCTAACTAACAAAACGGAAAAGTTGTCAAAAAACAAATTAAGTCTTAAATGTTACCAAAGGCAAGATAAGTTACCTCTTCAGATAAGTTTTTTTTTTCTTTTGTTAACATATTTTGAAGGGTTTATTTATTTTGAAATAAAAGTAGTGCTAAGGTAAAACAAGAAAAAATGGATGACATTAGATGGTCATCTGAGGAGTTTCGATAATCGTTCAAAAATCGAAAATTAAACAAGATACTGGTAGCACCCTTCCAATAAATGTTACTGTTAAATTTATTGGGTGGCTTTCTACCAGTCTTAAGTAATTTGCAATTGTATTTTTCATATCGCCTGCACTGAGAATTGAACTTACAACCTCTAGACCATCCAGAAAAGTGTCACTTATAACTGAATTTTGCCTAGTATTAACACAAGTCCGAATTATTTGCAGCTTTTATCTGATCATGGCTGTCAGAACAAGAACATGCTACCCTGTGGATAAGTAAAGAGTTCCATTTAAATTTCCATGCAGATTCCCGAGTTTGACAAAATAATGAAGAAGGTCGATTACATTGACTGAGATGCTGTGTAAATAACGCTCAAAATGAAACCAATAGTCCGAATAATGAAACAATCCAAATTATCAATCCTCATCTCAAAAATTCAAAAACATAAAAACAATTTTGTTTAAATTTAGTATTAACAAGGCACAAAAGCCACTCAACGCTAAGTATTAATGAGATTATCAATTGATGTTTAAGAGAGGAGAAAAGGGATGAGTGTTAAAAGTGAATGTGTCTATATGTTTGTTTTCTGTCATTGCTTCTTCTCAGCCAAGATTTTGATGTCTTGCTTGACTTTTCATACTTTGAATAGCGGTAGCAAAACAGCAGCACCTTTTTTTGAGCAATGACAAACTTTTAAGCTTCTTATTTTTATGGGTTTTCTTTGTTGTTACAAATAATGAAAATGGGGGGGGCAGGAGTTTTTTCATCAAGGTCTTATGGCTGATCTGATTTGGTGTCTGTCATGACTACGATTTCTATAGAAAGGAAGGTTTAAACCATCGTCTACTTTTTCTCGCTTGGTGTATAAATGGGTTGAAGGGCCCTTTTTACCCTGGATGCCGTTTGCCAGTATATATTTTTGTTTTTATTTATAGACGTATCCTGTTACATCTAAGTGGCAAAATGTAATGTTTGGGGTGAACAAGAGTAAAAAATTTAAATTTCCACATTGTCTAAAGATTTTTATTAAATCCATCCATCTATAGCCTGGAGGTGCATAGGCCAGCCCCAACTTTTGTAGATGCTTCTGTAGCAAGAAGTTCTTTTTTCGGAGTGAGGTGCTGGCCCCACGCCCAACCTTCCCAGAAGGTATGTAAAGCACCTAGCCTTCCCAAATGGTCACCCATCTGGTACTGTCCAGGTTCAACGTTGGTTAACTTCAGTGACCTGGCAACAACCAGTGTGTCAACGTGATTGTGCCATACTTTTATTAAATGCTGCTTTCTATTAATAGAGAGGGTGCTCTCATTCGCAGCCTGGGGATGTGATGGATGGCTTGCAGAGATAGCACATCATTTTTATTTAATATTTTTACTATTTGGTCAGGGCTAATTTAAAAAAAAGTATCCTCATGCCAAGGTGTCTGACAAAACCCTGTACAGAGAGACTGAAGAAACCTGAGAATCGTGTTTAGCAGGCATTCAAGTACTCTTCAGTTTATATGTGTGTGATAGTGTGACAGGATTAGACATCGTGTATGTGTGCTGCCTTTGTCAGTGTGTGTGTGTCTGTGTATATACTATTTGAGATGGATATACATAACTGGGAAGCCCAAGCGAATGATAGGTCATGATGTAGAAAAACCATCAGAGAAAGTTGTAAGATTTTTGAAGAGCAGCGTGTAGATCTTGCTGTCTTAAAACGCGTTTTAAGAAAGGAGGACAAAAATATAATGTCAGAGAAATTACAACAGGAAGTGAAGTGCACTGTATGTGGTAGATACCTTTTGTCAAAAGCTGTTTTTTTAAAAAATTATTTGAAATCACACAATCAAAGACAAGAACGACAGTCTTGTGAGAAGGCTTTTACAGCACATCCGACAACACTAAGTTTTTATATTCGTGGTCTAATCTGCAAATCTAAAAGTGGCCTGACACGACATTCAAAGATTCATAATATTATTATGTGATCACCTTTACAAGAAGGAAAGTTTTTATGTCACATGTGTACTTTCATGTAGGACTAAAGCTGGTTTAAAAAGTCACCTATGTGCACACAGACGCACAAGGCTTAACTGAAAAGATGGCAAACTTCTGTCAAGAAGTAGCAATTATAATATATATATATATAGGGTGTCTCAATAAAATGTATACTTTCTTGAAATTATCTCAATTTGCTACATGAATGCCCTATGCCATGTTTCGAAGAGATGTTTACGAATAAAGAATCGTGCTTCCAATAGGTTGGAACACCTCCCCACTCTCGTCATTCTGGAAGTGCCTATATTGATGGGTATGACAAAGAGAAAATATGGAGTAGTATCTACTCTCAGTGGGTTTGACCCTCATGGATTTTTTTTTTTTTTTGGTGGGGTGGGGTGGGGGGGGGTCATGTAAAACATAAGCTACAATGAATGAGTTGAAAGCAGCCATTGAAAGAGAATGTGCCAACATATCAATTGAACTGATTAGGAACATTTTTGGATCCATTCAGTAGTCAGCTGTTCATAGACCACAATGGTCAATGATTTGAACACTTTCGATAATTAGCTGGTTCCTATTTTTGTCCACAGTATTTTGATGTATGAAACTTTTCTTTATTATAATAAATGTTAGTTTGATAGTCATTTACATTTTATTGTGTTATAGAATGTGTGTGGGTGAGTTGAGAATAGCCATTTCTTTCCCTTAGCCTTGAAAGAAAGAGGAGAGAATATCGTTTTTTATAATTAGCTTGTCTTGGTTTTGGGATTCATGTAACTGGATCAAAGAGGTTAATTTGTTTTAGGGCGTCAAAACGACCATGTGTCTGTGACGAATTTAGGTCAAAATGATACCGAAAAAAATGGCACGGTAAAAATGGCAAAAGTGAATAAATAGGTAAAAATGGCACATTGAAACGGAAAATTAGGACCATTCGAGAAGTGCATGTTAAGCTCCCATTCCTCTAGTTTAAAATAGGGCTAAGCCCCTCCCTCTCTAACTAAATTAAATAAATATCTTTAATGGGCATTTACACTTGTAGGGGTGGGGTTAGGCTTTTTTTTTAATATGGGCTAATCACGGTCAAATAAAAATGAAAATGTTTTCTGCCAGTCTGAGCGATTTTTTTAGCAGGCCAGTATGAAAAGTCTTTGTGGAGGTAGAGATAAGGAATATGAAAAGGAAATGGGAGTTTAGCCAACATTTTTCCTAATTTTTCGTCATCAAAGTGCCAGTTTTACCTATTTATCAACTTTTACCATTTTTACCGGTGCCATTTTTATCGTCCACCGTCTGTCCTAGGAGTTATTTTAAGAGTAAATGAACAAATTTCATAGATATACATGAGTTATTATTGTTTGATTTCAACCCATAACTTTCCAGTGTTATTTCATATTTTTTTAACATCTTTCTTTTTTTGTCGCATATTTCATTTATTTTTTTTATCATTATATACTTTTTTCATGTTTTATTTCTTTCCAGAAATATTGGTCTTGGATCTTGTTTGTGTATGAGTCGAATTGGAAGTATTTTATCCCCTCAAATCGCCGTCATTGTGAGTAAAACAAATAAATATTACTTTTACCATCAAGATTTTATGTAAGGAGAAGATACAAGAGGAATTCATATATACAGGATCTGCTATAAATAATTACATATTCATTCGCCAGATTTGCTCCCTCTCAACTTTTTCATGTGGGATGTTCTTCATAAGTTGGCGAAATGTATTGAGCTCCAACGAGAGCACACAAATCTTCCATAAATGTTCATTCTAGCTAGTATATATATATTCCGTAGCTGAATGGATACGGTCTTTGCTAATAAAGCCAGAGATGGCTTCTGTCGTCGGGTTTGAATTTATCAACTGGTGTTAATTGTGACACCCTGTACTGAAGATTCCCTGAAAGTTGATTCTGGAGGTTGAAGATTGTATATAAATATATATATATTAGTATATTTAGGCAGCATTTTTTCTTTTATGCAGGTTTCATTAAATAGCACAGATAACTATTGCTTGTTTTTCTTGTAATCCTCCTTTTCTCTTTGTCGGACCATTTTCCGAACGTTTTTTCCGAGTGAAAAAAGAAATTTCCCATAATCGCGGACGTTTTCGACCTCCATTGGTCATTCTCAGGCGAGTAGTAAAAAATGAAATTGAAAAAATTAATCGTCTTTTCATTTCATCTCGCTACTTTCATTTTTCAATTTCATTTTTTATTTTTTACTACTTTTAATCATCTTTTAATCGTCTTTTCATTTCATCTCGCTACTTTCATTTTTTATTTTTTACTACTCGCCTGAGGATGACCAATGGAAGTCGAAAACGTTCGCAATTATGGGAAATTTCTTTTTTCACTCGGAAAAAACGTTTGGAAAACGGTCCGACAAAGAGAAAAGGAGAATTACAAGAAAAACAAGCAATAGTTATCAGTGCTATTTAATGAAATATATATATATATATATATATATATATATATATATTATATATAAGAGCAAATAGTTAATAAAACATGTAAAAAAACACTTTGAAAAAGAGTTAAAAACATATTTAATCTGAAAAGGAAACAATAAGTGGGCAGTCCTTAATCTGCAGAGTTTCGAAGAAATACTTTCCTTCTCATCAGAGGGTAGGAATTAGCAAAATGCAGGATCAGATTTTGCATACAAAAGTATTTGATAAAACTGCAAGTAAGTCAAAGATCTTACTTGATAACAAAAAGTGAAGCAGAGGGAATATGGTGAAGAAAAAGGTGTCTTCACGTGAATGGATAGTCTGGTGAAAGATAAAGTATCCAATGACGGTAAAATCCTAAAAAGTAAATCCAAGAAAGTTAATTAAATTTCCATTCGCGCAAGTATATATATATATATATATATATATATAAAATATATATAAAATTTTAGTCATTCAATAAATTTAAAAATTTATGACGCGAAATGGTTAAATTTCAAATTAAAAGATTTTTATTATTCTATGTTACACGTCATAAATTTTTTAATTTATTGAATGACTAAAATTTGATTTATTTGGTCTATCTTGTATATCGAGCAATTCTTATTTAGCTGGGATAGTACTTATAGAATATTACTGCCAATAATATTTTGTAAAACTTATAATCACAGGTTCCTATACCAATTGATTGTTAGATAATTTTATTCTGAAGTATATATATATATATATATATATATATATATATATATATATATATATATTAGTGATGAGACGATTCCAATATTTTTCCCCATTACAATTACCAATTCTGATTCTCTATAAAAGTTTTAAATATTTTACTATAACGTTATTTTTTTTCTGATTACCATAAAAACATGTTAAATATGCGGATATTTTCCTAAATGTAAAAATGGAGGATGATCTATAGATTTTACTTTTACTATTAGTTTAAAATCAATCTATCTATTAATAGGATAGCGTGTGTTATTTACTTTGTGTGTCACGCTTACATCCGAGTGACTGTCGTTTAATTGTTATGGACTTCCATTTCTTGTAATACATAATTTTACTAAAAATTCTTAAGTTTTGGCTTCGGTTTTGATTATAGCTGATAGCACTTAAGTCATCTATTTTTTTTATGAATAATTTTACCAAGAATTCTTCATAAGTTTTGGTTTCAGTTTAAGCTGAAGGAACTCAAGTTATATATATGTATATACATTTTCATAAGTTTTGGTTTCGGTTTAAGCTGATGCACCCAAGTCATATGGATATATTTTTTTTTATTTTTGAAATCACAACTTTATAATATATAAAAATCGATAGAACATTAACTATAATATTATATACAAAACCATGAACCTGGTATCGTTAGAAAGAGCAATCTCTCTGACACATAATATCGAAAAATTAGAAAAAAAATCGTCAATTATTTAATGTAAAAATGTTGTTTCGTTTGAAGGGGAGGTCAAGTTTTGATGCTGTTTGTTAATTGCACATGCACAAACAGTCGTTTTGTTGTTTCATTTTAAAAAGCTAAATTTGCAATGTGCTGACATCTGTATCATCGTGGTCCGATCAATAATGTGCTCACTTACAAACTAAAGTGTTGCAAGTTTGCACGCAGTGTGCTGCATTTTTTTTTCTTTTAAAAAAGATTTCTCTCTCCTATCTTTTAAAATTCTCAACTTTCCTTATGTGCGCTCACTATGCAGTATTTTTGTTCTTTTAATAACATAAGGTGGCACCCAAGTCCTGTTTTTTTTATTATTTTATTCAACTGTATTTTACCACCAGACAATGCCTGGTGCCCCCTCCCTCCGCTAGTGTGTGTGTATATATATATATATATATATAGTCAGCCACATACAGTACTGTTTCGTTGTATCACAACTCATCAGTGCAGCTAGACTAGCACCTTTCCCTAGGTGGAGATTGAACCTCCAACCATCGCATTGATAGTCAGCAGTTCTACCCATTGGACCAAAAGATCGGTGCTTGCAAATGGCCTCAACAAATATCCATTTAAATAAACACTCGGTCACCACTTTTACAATGTTCAAGCTGCGTGTTTATTTACAAGCAAACAGCAAGCCTCGTATATATATATATATATATATATATATATATATTGTCGTTGGCTCCCAATCATGTCAGTACTGGGTCCTGTAGTTTTTCACTAGTCTCCTATCTTTGGGGTGAATGTTTATGTATGATGTGGCATGTTAAGTCCGAGTTTACGGTGGAAGAGTCGTGAACAGTGTTCGCAAGAGAGTGTAGGGGGGGGGTTGTTCTCATCACCCTCTTCTTTTCCCCTCTGAGACTCTTCATTCTGTTTCCTCTTCTCCTCAAAGTCCATGGTGCCATGGTGTGCTGCACCTCTCCATGTCTTCCTTTCTCTTGCAGTTTCCTCTCATTAGGATGGCTTGATTTTTGTTAGAGCCAGGGTGCATTAGAGTTGGTCTTTTTAGTGCATTTTGGGGACTCCTCGTGGCGTGTACCCTGGGCCAGTTCTTCATATAGCATTTTCTTGAGGAGCCTTGAATTATCCACCTTGTGGACGTGTCCTATCTAGCAGAGGCAGTGGAGGATGATGGTGGTCTCAACACTGGTCACTGAGGTTTGTTCTAGGACTTCAATATTGGTAGTGTGGCTTTCTCAGGAGATTTTTAAAATCTGCCTCAATTTAGTTTGCTGCAAGCATTCCAGAATTTTTTTATATCACTTCTATACAGCATTCACGTCTCACATATATATAATTGCAACTTTATTTCTTATAATTAACAAGCAGGCAGGAGGGACGGGTGCGCCCGGCATTGCCTGGTCATAAAATACGGTTAAATAATAAAAAAAAAACACGGGACTTGAGTATCATCAGCCAGAAGTGACAGCAAAAAAAAAAAAAAAAAAAAAAAATGCCACGTGCTGGGTGCAAACATGCATAACTTAAGTTCATAAACAAACACATTATCAATCAGACCACGAAGACACATATGTTATGACGTTGCAAATTTAGCTTTTTAAAATGAAACAATGAATTGACCGTTCGTGCATGTGTGATTAACAAACAACATCAAAACGACATTCCTACATTAAATAATTGACAAGTTTTTTTTCTAATTTTTCGATATTAGGTGTCTGAGTGATTGCTCTTTCTAACACAATAAGATTCATGCCTGTTCGATGAGGTTGACAAAAGTTTTTAGCAGACATGCAAACACACACACAGACAACTGAGATTTACATAATAGATGGTTCTCATAGCTTAACTCTTCTAGGACAATGATTCGTCAGAAAAAAAACAGAAAGGTGTTAAAAATAAATCGGAAATTTATTTTAGAAAACATTTCTTTAGATTGATTATTTTTTTTCTATAAACCACTCGTATATTTATTCCATAATTAATACCATTCTAATCTATGTTTTTCTTTTCTTTTTTTTTTTTCTTTCTTTCTTTCTTTCTGTTATTCGCTACTTTTCGGGCGTCATCATCCAGAATAAGTATCTCCACCCGACCCTCCCGTTCATCATTCTCGGGGTCCTCTCCTTCGTCTCAGCTGGACTCTCCCTGCTTCTCACCGAGACCAGAGACACGAAATTGCCAGACAACATAGATGACCTCAACCAAAAATGCATGCATAATATCCCCGTGATCATCGTCAACGAACCAGAGGACAGCCCCGCCCAAAGCACCTTGTTGGTCAATGGGACAGGTACCACGAATGGTACGACTACAACTGCAATAATACCATCGAGCTCCACTCCGTTGACCATCAACGCCAACGGTTCCACATTGCCAACCACTGAACTGTGAATGACATCATCTCAACAACACAATTATATCTTTTTTTAAAAAATCGAATCAAAGAAGAAAAAAATATATATAAATGAAATATAAATTTTTTTACCGGGCCTCATATTGTAAAAAGAAAAAAAAAAAAACAGCCTATCTTAAAATCTCGACAACATTATAATTCTCGTCTGTGTTTTGTTAGAAAGTGGTTTATTGTTTTGTTTTGTTTTTTATTTTTGTTTGTTTATATTGGGAGAGGGCTCTTCTCCAGAATTCCTCCTATATTCAAAAAAAAAAAAAAAAAAAAAGAAAGAAAAATCTGTATGATGTACGTAACAGAATAAAAAAATATATCATATTCCAAAAATTATATGGTGCTTGTTAAGATAAGGTCGATAAATCAATTTTTTTTTAACTATATCGTTGTAAACAAAAACAACGTTACGTACTTGTCATGTCGAAAATAGTAACATATCAAAAAATTACGAAAATTTATCGAATAGAACAACTATTGTATTTTTAGTAAACAAAAAAAAATCGGGTTTGTTACTGTACACATAGATTCGAAAAAGTTGTCAAAAAACAAATATATAACAAATAAATGTTATCAAAGGCAAGATAAGTTACTTTTCTACCTAACTGGATATATTTTTTGTGTTTTTATTCAATGTAACATATTTATTCAGCTCGAAAAACATACAGTGTTTACCAATGTATTGGAAAATTCAAGATGGCGTCTCACACCCTCTTTAACACCGTAAGTTTGGGAAAAGGTGTTATAAATAAAAAAAAAAACTATACAAAATACTATTAAAAACCCGCCGAATATATGTCAACCTATGTCACGGTAACATATATTGAGCGAGTTTTTAACAGTATTTTAACCGGTTTTTTATTTATTACACCTTTTTCCAAACTTACCGTGTTAAAGAGAGAATCGGCCGCCATCTTGAATTTTCCAATACATCGGTAAACACTGTATGCTTTTCGAGCTGAATAAACATGTTAAATTGAATAAAAACACGAAAATTATATCCAGTTTGGTAGAAAAGTAACTTATCTTGCCTTTGATAACATTTATTTGTTATATATTTGTTTTTTTGACAACTTTTTCGAATCTATGTGTACAGTAATACAACCCAAAAAAATCTATTGCAGCCATGAACAAATAATTTAAAATATTCGTTTCGGAGTTATGTCCCTTGTGTGTAGACTATTACTGTCTAATTTGTAACGTCTAAAAAAATGTGATTTACCTAATTTTCCGTAAAAATTACTTTTAACTATAAATAAATTTCTACTTGATGATTTTCCTAATCTTTTGATATATTACTATTTCCTGCATGATAATTAACAACGTAATATTGTTTGTGTTTAAAACGACATATTTTTTTTAAATCGATCTATCGATTGTATTTTAAAAAGCACCAATTACGTAAATTGATCAAGTAATTTTATTTTTTATAAAGAAAATCATTTTTAAATGATTAATGTGAATTCGAAGACATTACTACAGAAAGAATCTCGTAAGTTTGAATTATTGTTGAGTTATCTCCCTTGTTTATTGAGATTATTTTCAAGAATGAAATATCATTCTTTTCTTTTTTTATTTACCAAGTCTCATATTGTAAAAAAAGAAACAACCATTTTTAAAATCTCGACAACATTAATATTCTCGTCTGTGTTTTATTGTTTGTTTGTTTTTGTCCATAATTACCCCTACATTAACAAAAAAAAAAAGAAAATCTGTACGATGATGTACGTACCCGTGACGAAACGAAAAGATCATCTATGAATGTGTCTGTGTGTGTGTGTGTGTGATAGAGAGAGAGAGAGGGGACATTTCTCAATCAATATACTCAACGAAATTTTGATATACAGACATGAAGTTTGGTATATAGGGTATTCAGACATGTGAAACACTTTTTAATTGGTTTTCATCCGGAAAAAAGAGCTGCTAAGGAGTTAAAATTGAAAAAGTGGAATGCGGGAATGGTCGGATTTTTATCCGTTAACTGTTTCATGAATGCGCATGCATGAATCATTCATATGACATTACTTATGTTATGAATAAGTTGGTTTGAAAACACTTTTTAATGGTCATGTCAGGCTGGTCTAATGGTTATCGTACTTGACTCACTGTTGTTAGGTTTTGGTTTCGATCTCAGCTCGAATATTTTTTCTTGCTTATAAGAAGTGAACTGTTTAGAAAAAACATAATACTCGCATGCACGTCTCAGTTTCTTTCCGCTTTTTTTTTTTTCCTAAATGAATTTCTGTTTATAATAAATGGGAATTCTAGATTAATTAAAATATAGTAGTTATGTGTATTTTACGGGTGGGCAACGCCGAGCGACATGCTAGTATTTAAAAAATCGCAAAAATTGATCAAGTAGTTTTATTTTTAAATAAAAAAGAATCAAATTTTATGAGTGACAGAAACGTAGTCGTCTTAACCTTCACTTTGGAAACACTCTAAAAAAACAAAGGGGTGGGAGGTGACTCAGTAATTCAAACTTGCAAGATTAATGTTGCAATGCCAACGAATTCCCATTAAAATGATTATGATTTTATAATCATAATGATGTATGGGTTTGTAAAGCATCATCATAACAGGCCTGCCATACTATAATCTTTTCTTTTAAGCTGAGATAAATTTTCTTCACTTTTCAATAAGTGTAATTCATTCAAGCACTAGACATTTTGGTTCTTGTCCAGAATTCTCCCATATTTAAAAAAAATAAATTTTTTAAATAAAGAAAAATCTGCATGATGTATGTACCTATGACGAAATAAAAATATCATATTTCAAAAATTACGTAAATTGATCAAGTAGTTTTATTTTTATAAGAAAATCATTTTTAGAGGATCAATGGGAATTATAGCAAGAAACATTGCAAGTTTGAATTATTGTTGAGTTATCTCCTTGATTTTTTACATTATTTTCAAGATAGTGATGCAAGATAATCGCTATGCTCGTACTCATAAAATTTTATTTTCTTATTTAAAAATAAAACTTCTTGGACACTTTATATTGTTTTAAAATATATTTTCATTCCGTCACGGTTCATACATCATACAGTTCTTTGTTGATTCTTTTTTTTTTTTATTTAGGGGTGATTCTAGGCAAAAACGTTTTTTTATATTTACATATTTTTTCAGACTACTGTTTTTATGAACATTCATATTTACATTTCAACAACGTTTCAGCAGATGTGCTTTCTGGCCTTCTTCAGATCTAATGTGTTTCTACGCTGACGTAAAATGCTATCAGAATAGGAAAACTTTGAGCCTAATTTCCGATTCCCAAAGCGATTCTTTTAATATTTCCAAATCTTATTTCCCTTTACTAGCAGGCCGCCTGGCGTTGCCCGGTCGTATGATATGCTTAAATATGATATTTTAATTCACGCAAATTACATATTATTATATAGACAATTCTCTATCGATTATTGTATTGAACCTAATATATAATAGAGTGATAAAAACTAACTAAATATATATATGCATATATCTTCTATAATATAAAGCTGAACGCCTGTGTGTGGGTCTGGTCACGAATAGGTTCCTATATGGTTGACTATTATAGAAAACTGATCACATATAATGATAGAAGATGTATTGAGACACAGGAATGGGTATGTTTGATCTGGCATAATGATGATTCATTAAAATTATGGGGTCTGCGTACGTGCCTAGTCCACAAAGTATGGAAATAAAAAATTTAAAAATTTAAAAAAAAAACGTTTACAAGTGTTTTCAATATAGATGTACATAATAATACTTTGATAAGTATGTTTTAACTTAAATAGGGATGGTATAATAAAATTGTGGGGGTCTATGTTCACACCTGGCCTCCATAGAATGGAAATAGGCACAAACTTTAATAAAGACTTTTCATATCTATCTGCGTAAGTATACTTTGATGATTATGTTTCAGTTTGAAGAAATATGGTATAATAAAATTATGGGGTGTTCGTTCGTGCGTGACCTCCATAGAATGGAAATATGTCACAAAGTTTAACAAGGTTTTTTAATATAGATCCACAGAATATTGCGATAAGTGTTTCAGTGTGAACAGGTATGGTATAATAAATTATGGGGTTTATCTATTTTATTTTTACTTTCATCATATTTTGCTTTGGTTTTGATACCCCCAAATTCGAAGCTATCTCTTTGCACCCCTTCCTTTTCATAACCTATCATACTTTCATAAATCAGAGTCCATTTTCTGTAGGCTGTTTTTGAACCCAGTCAACGACGGGTACTTTTGCTAGTATATATATATATATATATATATATATATATATATATATATATATATATATTAGCAGACTTTCCGGCGTTATCTATAATATATATATATATATATATATATATATATATATATATATATATATTAGCAGACTTTCCGGCGTTATCTATAATATATATATATATATATATATATATATATATATATATATATATATATACAACTTAGGAGCAAGCAACTAGAATCGAAACCAAAACATACAACTCTCCATCCTCATTCCTTAGCCTCTGAGTCATGTCCATACACATATTTCTATACTAGCTGTACATACCCAACGTCGCCAAGTAACAAACATATTGCCGGGCAGAAGATTTAATCACATACAATTTATAATACTTCAAATATTATATGTTGTTACGATTTTCCTGAAAATTGACCATATTTTAAGTTTTTGGAAGCATAAAACATAGTCATCTTCATCTACGAAATTCAGACAGGGAAATGAAAATCTTATCTCTTAAAGGGAAATAACTCATAGGTTAAATAAAAACTTACTTCCGTTGTTAAATATAATAATAATTAAAAATAAATTAAATATAAATTAAAAATAAATTGAATAACTCAACTTTATATAATATTTATAAATAGAATACTTAAAACAATTCTATTACTAATTTCCATTAAAAAATTTAGAGCTAATTTTTAAAACAGATTTTCTGTAATGTAATATGCAAATGAAATAACCTCTTGAATGTTGATTCCTTTTGCCATTTTCAGTATTGAAATCTATTTATGAAACGGTGCACCTTTTGTATATATAAACCAAATTGTGAACAAACAAACAAACAAACAAACAGGATTACGACTTTACACTGGTGTTGGGGCGATTAATCAGAATTGGAATTTTAGGGTGCATCAGAATCGGAAAAATTATAGCCTAATTTCCGATTCCAAAAACGATTCTTTTAATATTTTTAAACTTAATTTCCAATTGTTGATACTAGTGATAGATATTTATTATTTTTAACTATCACTAAAACTAAAATCTACATATGATATTATCAAAATATGTAAATTTATTTTAGTTGTGTAAAAAAATAAAAAAATGGAAACTTAGTATAAATTCGCTATGTGACCATTTAAAGTTGATTTACCAAGTTCCGAAAACTGTTTTAATTAAATAAAATATTTTTGTAAAAAAAAAATACTGCCAAACATAATTGATAATTAAATTAACAGGTAAAATATAAAAAAGTGTTTTTTTTTTATTTTACTTTTTTTATTCTTCCATATATTTTTTTATTCATTTATTTTAAGCTTTAGAGGTTTTGTCTGTTTTACTATTATATCTTGGGTTTGTCCGCTACCCAGCCAGAGTTGACTAATTTTACAAGGTATGAATTAAAAGTGTAAAAAACAAAAATCCATTTTCAAAAGAAGTTCAATTAGATATAAATTAATTCCTAAATTAAAAGATTTTCATGCCTGTGTGTGAGAACACAGTTTTCAGGGTTGTATTACAATCCACTGCGGTATGAAAAAAATGGTCAAAATTTTTTTTTCTTTTTTTTTTTAAATGTAACAAATAAATGTAATTAAAGGCAAGATAAGTTACTCTTCTTCCTATCTGGAAAAATTTTTAGTGGTTTTATCGTGACATATAAAAACGGTATATGTTTTTATATGTAAAAACATATAGACAATTTCACTTATATATATATATATATATGAGAACAATATGAATGGGAAATGTATTAATTAAAATATAATATTTATGTGTATTTTACAACAAGGCAACGCCGGGCGGCCTGCTAGTATACAGATAAAAGTCAGTATTGATTTGTGCATTATAGAAATTGGTATGTTAACAAAACGTCCAAATAAGTTTTAATAAGGCTCACATTTTTCAATGAATCTGAAGACTATTGAAAGGAAATTCATTTTGTAAAAATAGTTTTTTCATTTCCATCTGGGGTCACGAGAGGCAATTATCAGTTAGGTCCATGAAATAAATGAATGATATAAAAAAAAGTAAAGAAACGAAGTAAATATTTTTAAATGTTTTTTTGTTTCATAAAATAAAGATTAATTTAAAAATGAATATCTCGATAAAAAAAATGTATTAAAAAAAGGTTTAAACATTTAAATCATTTTTATTAGTGTTATTTGGATTCTTTGGATTAGTATTATGGTCTTGATTGTTATTTTGACAACGTTTTGGTCAATGTAACCTCCAGTGTTGTTCGACAAAAAGATTTCCAAGTTTGATAAGATACACCTGAAGAAAGTCGGAGGTTATATTGATCGAAATGTTGTGAGAACAGTAGCCCAAAGAATCTAAATAATATAAATAACCAATAGTCATCTCGAAAATTCAGAAACATAATTTTTATTCGTATTTTTAAATTTAATCAAAGAAAAAGTAACATGTTTGGATGCGTTAAAACCATTTTCCAGAAGTGTTAAGAAATGCAGCACTAAAAAATATTTTTAAGGACGCCACTGCACTGGCATATTTTATAATTTGAACAAATATTGGAACTGTTATTTTTTTTAACTTTTCTTTGAAGAGAAAAACTATAAAGATGATATTTGAAATTAGTTTTTCTAAGAACTTTATATCTGTGAAACATGTTACTATGAGATTGCTTCCCTGTGATATACAACATACTCATCTTCAAAGCTAAGGTCGATAAATACTCATCATAATCGGTCCTAAGTAAACAAATTATATTCATTGCATTCAGTATTTTCTACCCTCTTGTAATATTCATCATGATCCAACTGACAATTCTATCCATTTCATTAACTATTATCCTTGAGTGGGTTTTAGTCTTGATCATCATTATCAGCAGCCCTGGTGTTTTAATAGTGTTAGCGACCACAGCTCTCAAAATTGTAGAGCCATGGTAATCTTGGGAAGACAAGTAAAGACGTTAGTTTCCTGTTGCTTTCCATCTTGATTCAAGGGTGCATGTCCTCCCAGTGATTTAAATGCACCTCAAATACCAACCTGGAAATTTCTACGACTAGGCATGGTACATTCAATGTCTAGCCTTCTCAAATGGTCACCCATCTGGAACTGGCCAGGCTCATCGTTGCTTAACTAGCGATTTAGCAAGAACCAGGGTGTAAATGCGATGGTGCCGTATCTCGATAGTCTTGATAATTGGTGAATAATTAGTAATAAGAAAAAAAATTATCATAAAATATTTTCTCTATTTGCTGCAGAATACGACTAACCATGTCTTAAATGCCTCTTTTGATCATTGCTTGCCTTTTGAAATGTTGCCATAGACGGTAGTGTCGTCTGTGAAAATAAGGGGAAAAAATCCGTTTCCATTTGGTAAAATCATCTATCATTTTCCAGAAACATTAATAAATGCATGATTAATAAGTATAATTTTAAGAACACCACTGCGCTGACAGTTTTTTGTGTTGTGTTTTTTTTTAATAATTTTCAACTAATATAAGATATGGTATTTTTAACTTTTCTTTCAAAGCAAAAACTATAAACATAATGATATTTGAAATCAGTTTTCGTAAATGTCTATGTTGGTTTGTCCGTCATAGAAGTTGATATGTAAACTGACGGACCAACAGCTGCCTACAACCCTGTCTGTGGTCTTGTCCCGAGATCACAACAAGCACGAAAGTTCGGATTTATCATGCACTTATTCAGACGATCCTTCTCTGATGATTAGAGCTGCGGGTTTCAAAAGGTTGGTAGTGTTTGATAGGTCAAATTAATTAAACAAAGATTGTTTCGATAAAGAATGTGTTAAAAAGAAAAGATTTAAAGATTTCAATCATTTTTATTGGTATTATTTGGATTCTGTGGACTAGAATTGTGATCTTTAGTGTTATTTTGACAATGTTTTGGTCAATGTAACCTCCGACCTTATACGGCCTTCATTAAATCTATTTCTCATTTTACAGCTGCAGGATGTTTTTTGTTTGTTTTTGTTTTTTTCAGGTAAAAACTTTGAACGCGTTCATTTTCTTTTTAAGTAATACTTAATCCAACACCACTATGCTAACAGTTTCTATTACTTTACCTCATATTAGAAGTAGATTATGGTAAATAATTTTTTCCTTTTGATTTGCACTTTCTGTTTTAGTATGTCGATGTATATATGAAGAAAAAGCCTCTTCCGATTAATAATGTAATTCATGCTTAATTGTTAAAAGTTTACATAAAAATGTCTTTACTTTGAAATGCTTCTTTTTTCGTAATGTTTTTTTTTTTTTTATAAAATATGTTAGAATCAAAATATATCTTTTTTTAGTCTTTATTTTGAAATGATTTTTTTTTCAGAATGGTTTTATATAATAAAATATTTTAGTCTTAACATTGAATTTTTTAAAGTTTGCATGAAAAACAGTCTTTAATTTGATAGTTTTTCACTTTCAATGGGAAAGATTAAAACAATTAGCTGCCCTAATCCCTACATAGTACCCCAGTAGATATTTCCCCTGATAGTAGCCCCCTACATTGAAGTGGCAATGTGCCTTGTTTGGGGTGAAAATGTAATTAAAAAAAAAAACAAAAAAAAAAAAAAACAAAAAAAAAAAAAAACAATATATTTTTATGAAAAGACATTAAAAAGGAATATTTAAAAGTAAAGAATATTTTTCATATAAACATTTTAAAAAATATTTTTCCTTTAATAAAACCATTTCGAAAAAATATGTCAAAGTAAAGACTAAAAACTATATTTGGATTTCCAACATATTTTATTAAAAATAAAACCATTATGCAAAAAGAAGCATTTCAAAGTAAAGACTGTTTTTATGCAAAGTTTTAAAAATTAAACTGAAATTACATAAGTATTAATCAAAAGGGACTTTGGTGGGGTGGGGGAGTATATACTGACAAGACTAAACGTGCACTTATAACACACACGCGCACACACATACCTACATGACCCTGACTTCAACACATTCTTCATATATTTCGGAATGGTTTTATTTTTTAATACAATAATGTTATAATCAAAATAATGTTAAGTCGTAACTTTGAAATGATTTTTTTTAAATATATTTTCAAAGTTTACATAATTTTTTGTTGCATATCATAAAAAAACGTATCCAATAAAGAATATTTGGAAAAAACAAAAAAAAAAAAAAAACGAAACCAAAATTCAAAATAAAGACGAATAAATATTTTGATTTCTAACATATTTTATTAAAAATAAAACCATTTGGAAAAAAAGAAGCATTTTAAAGTGAAGACTGTTTTTTTATGTAGAGTTTTAAAATTAAACTGTAATTAATCAAAAGAAATTTTATCTTGGTACACACTGGAAAGACATTCGCTAATCAGAAATCAAAATGAAATAAATTTATTTAAGGCAAATACTGTAATTATGATATTTAAAATAATTTTTGCCAAAAATCTTTCCGAACATACTTCCTACAGGCAATGATCAGTGAATACTGCTCATATCACAATAATCCTTTTGAATAATTAACTTTTTATACAATCACTCACTAAAATTAGTTTGCTTTATAAATTTACTAATGAGTCACTACTTAGCAAGACTAAAAGCCACTCAAGGATAAGGGTTAATAAGAATTTGTTATTTGAATTCGAGATTATATGTAAACCAAGTCAGTTTATCTCTAAAATAAATGAATTGGGTGACCTGTTTGAAGGACTTATTGTGAATAGTCATGTTTAGGTTAAACTATGATTTAACTGTAGATATACATTCTGTTTTCTCTAGGTTTATTTCTAATCCTATCTCTTTTGCATTCTTTGCTAATACATTAATAAAAACTTGAAGTTTATGTGTGCGTTGATTTACAAAGGCGATGCCATCAGTATAAGAGAGTGATCACGGGATGACATTGAAACGCAGAATCAGGCTGGGTTGGATGGCTTTCCAAAAACACAGCACCATTCTAAAATTAAAACGGGTATCGATAACTGTTAAAGTAAAAGTTTATTTATGTCCTCTCAGTAGTTTTATATGGCCTTGTTTATATTACATGGACTAAGCAACTAGCCAATCGCATTGAGGTGTTTCAAAATCACGTATGGGACATTGCCTGGTTGAAAATAAACAAAATATCTAGCATCAAACTACTTCCCTACTTCCTCTATTTTATAAAATCAGAAGTAAAAGCCTTCAACTTTTTGGCCATGTCAAACGATCAACCACTGGTCTGTCAAAGTTATGCTTTGAGGGTATATTTAAGAGGGTTACTTCTTTCTGAGAGAGGAAGGATCTTTGAAAAAAGTCTTGGTGACAACTTTTGAGAACCTTCTTCTTTGTTACCTTTCCTAAGTTCTTGCAAACTGGTTTATAGTTATGTGTTATTTGACTCATGACAGATATGTTGCAACCTCTATACCAGACCCAACTCTGATTTACGTTATAACTTGGTTTGTGTATTACAATATAAAAATAGCATGAAATAAAAGCTCCATTTAACACAGGACAAACTATGAATATTTAAGATTTTAAATGACTTTTATAAACAATAAAAGACTGGATTGAATGTTCATTTTCATGTGTCGTCACCTTTCAAAATAATACAAAGTAAGATGTTGGAAGAAACAGAGGGAAAAAAGGGAGAATGTTCATAAAGAGTACTTATTCCTTGTTTCTTTTTGTTTGTCAAGTAGCGGCCACAGAGAACAATGTTTTCATCTTTTATAGTGAAAGTGAGATAACTTCTCGCTTGACTGCACATGTGTCCTGTTCTTGGTGTCTTTTTTTTTCCTCTACTAGTTTACAAAAATCCTGGGTTTATATTTCTCCTTGCTGGCTCTCACAGACACATTGGTTGTTAAATCTTATTTTTAGTATGCTGCACTCTCATTGGCTAATTAATTTTTATTATTTTTCTCTTTTTTGACGAATTTACACACTTTGCTTATGACAGCCGACAAGTCAACATCTGGATGGGAGTTTTATTACATTCTTTATGCATCCTCACAACATACTACCCGATGGCATTGAAGAAATTTCGATATATGCTATGAAGAGGTTGAAAACGATAGCCAGAAAAGACAAAATTTACTTAAGAGAATGAAATGTTGACATTAGAGTTGAAGTTGACCACATTGTAGTCTACAAAGAAGCAGTCCCACAGAAATACATTCCACAGATTGGACATTTCTTTATCCAATGGCCGTAATTGCTACTTTATATCAAGTGACTATAAACAATTCTCACTTTAAAGATCTAGCATATTTATCAATCCAAGCGATTTCTAGTTTGGAAACTCGTTGGAAGTTGACGGTTTTACTTAATTAAACTCTTTATGACTTGGTTGAACTAATTCATTCAGTCGTAAATAAATGAATATAACGGCATAAATAAAGTGGAAATTGATTCAAACACGATTTGTACGTATCTGGGTAGATGCCAGATACCTCCAATTTGCAACTATCCATTGCTTACGTGCAGTATACTACCATTTGTCTCAGAGAGTGGAAGATTTCGTTTGTTGTCATAAATAGGGCTATGACAACGGCATATTTTTTCATTGTTTTGACTCTCGAGTATATATCCGACACAGACACAGTTTATCAACTGAGAGCAATATCACTCTGTATAAAAGCATATAAGATATCAACAGGTACACACTCAAGTCAAAACAATGAAAAGAATATGCCGTTATTCTAGCCCTAGTCATAAACACACTTTTTTCAAGCACTATGGATAATAACCAAAGTAAGTTTATGAAATGCAAAAATTCTCAGTGGTAGTTTAACTATTGAACTTCATAACTTTTCTAGTTTGAAGACAATCATAGTATCATTACTCTTTAACTAATTAAAATTAACAATAAACGCTTTTTTAATTATCTATATCATAATTCAGGGCATAAAGGATTAAAACCCCTGATAAAAATGTAGGTCAGCACGTAAGAACATCCATAAACTGATTGTTTTTTTAATATGTTAAGTTACAGAGAATTTGGTGTTTGTTAAGATAGTTGACACATAGATTTTTTAAATATGTCGTTTTAAGCAAAAGCAATATTATTTATTTAATTATTATGTCGAAAATAGTAATATGTCCAAAAATTACGAAACTAAAAAATATATATTAAATGGACGCCATTAACTGGAACTGAAATTAAAATTTTCATACTACCAACTGAGCTAATGTCGACAATAATGAGAAAACATTCGAAATTAATCTATTTATTAGTTTTCAGTGCTTAGAGGGGAAAGAAATGTATGCATGCATAGATAAAACACACTAATGAAATACACTTGAATTTGACCACCCCCAACGAATTGTCATTTCTACCTGAAGGAATTAATTATTTTTTTCTAAATTTTACATGCTATACATCTAAGACATACCAACTTGTTTGAATTTGTATTTTCTTTTAGTTTTAACAAGACGTGGTAGCTTCCTTCAGTCTTGACAGACTATGGATACCCACTGTAATGTGATGCCTGCATACGGATTTTTTTTTTTATCCCAACCTCATTAACTCTATAATAATATATATGAAATCTGCAAGAATTAAAATATCATATTTAAGCGTACTTTACAACCGGGCAATGCCAGGCGTCCCTGCTAGTTTGCATTATTATTATAAGTAGTTTCGTGTAATTGTTAAATACTAGTGGCAAGTGAAGGTTCAGGACAACTGGAAACAATGCTGAGATAAGCGGAGAGCTCATACAGCACTTAAAATTCCCAAAGTGGTCACTCATCTGGTACTAGCAAGAATTAACATTGCTTAACTTCAGTGATTTGACAAGAACTGGTGTGTCAACGCGATTATACCGTATATTATACATACCTACATACATACATACACACACACTGAATTTTAGACCCCCCCCATCCTAAACAGATACAGACCATGCAATATTATCGATATGTATAAATTAAAATGTATTTTTTTTATGTAAATGTTAAGTGCAAACGCAGACTCCACAATATTGTTGGTATGAATTTATTTTAAAAGCTCTAAGTTGATATTTATAGACTTTTTTTTTTATTCATTTAAAAATGACTAGTAAAAAAAAAAACAATTTTTATAGCTCCTTGGCTTGTTCTTCACAACATTAGTGCCATTTGATACCGGAAGTTTTCATATGATTATCTCCCTTGAAATAAATCTAAATTACAGACAAACAGAGAAAGTGATGCTTATATCAGTGAATAATTTTATATTCTATTTAAATCAAAAGATTTCAAAAAGAATCATAATAAATGATCGTGATTTTAGCATTATGTCAAGGGATCACGGACAATTCGCACATTTTATATACAAGTAGATTTAGGAGCCTTACGCACTCAAATTCTAGTCTTTATTAAATATTAAATTGCTTTTATACATATACGCATACATATATATACATACAACTATACATAAATACATACATACATAATCATAAATATTTACATACATATATATGCATAAATATATACATACATATATATGCATAAATATATACATATATATATATGTACATATATATGCATAAATGTATACATACATATATACATATATATGTACATATATATGTATAAATGTATACATACATATATACATGCACACGCACACATATGCATGCATACACACATATGCATGCACACACACATATGTGCATAAAGGTATACATACACACATGTATACATGATGATTGCAACGTCTTGTCAGACGAGTGCCACTCCCTCAGACACTGAAAGTCCATGAGCCCGAAAATGACTTTTTTTAGTCCTTCCGGCGAATTCACATGCTCAAGCAGACATGACACTGAAGACGGTCATTGGTATACATACATATATATATACATACACATACATATCTATAAACATACGTACATACATACACAATACATAATACACATACATGCATACATACACATATATACACACAAATACAAACACGCATATACATACATATACACATAAAATACATACAAATATATGCACATATATATACATACACATACATTTACCTACATACACATACATGCATTTATACACATACATATACATACATACACACACAAGCATATATAGAAACAAACACACATAAACATATATACACACAGAAACATATATACACACACATATATATACACATAGATGCACATGTATATACATACATACATATAATGATGGCAGATCAATTATTACATGCTTACATCATTTCAGGCCTACACGTGTGACAACTTTTCCATCACCACAGGATATTATAAAATATCTGTTGAATGATATTTCGTTAGGAATGCCAAATATCAGCTGCCACCATCTAGAAAACAGAAGTAATGCAAGAAGCAGATGTCTTGAGATGTATGCTAGAATGCCGTGGAATTATGTCATAACCAGAAGAAAACCTTTGCTGTTATCAATAACAATGGGATTTTCTGTAATTATATTCTTCGCAAGTACAAAGCAAGTCTGAAATACAGTTCCTTACTTGATATTGTTAATTAAAGCTGTTTCCATAAAGTGACTGTGGTGTCTACTATGCGCAAATTTGATTATTGAAGTCTTAGTAAATTTAAATCTGATTACATTCAAGCATATGTGAAATAAGAGCGTTTTTGGTATGACCAAGTTTCATCATCCTATTATGTTCATAGGTTCTTTTGCCTATTATTTCTATAATAGAGATTAGGGAAAAACGAATATATCCAAAGCACTGGCAGAAACCATAGAAAATTGCCTTCAGTCCATAGTGGAATAGCTTGAAATTGTTAGTAACATTTAATGCTACTAAGACTAAGCTTCTTTCCTTTAGCAACTACAAAAATAACCTTCTCAGCCAACAATTGCCATGATAAATAACACCCTGCCTGAGAACCCATTCTTTCAACCTTCTCAGATTAACATTTACATGCAACATGAATTGGAACAGATACAATAAGGACATTGCTAAAACCGCTGCAAAGACTGTAGGCTCCCTCTACCATGCTAGAAAATTACTCACACCAGAGAGTGTCCTATATCTGTACGAGGCCAAGCTTCACCCATGCATGGAGTATTGCTGGTGCATCTGCCATTAGTCTTTCACTCTTAAAGAGAGTTTCAAATCTAAAAGGTTACACACTATTGATCAAGCTCTAACCTCTGTCCCATCACTGCAGTGTTGCATCCCTGTGCCTGTTTTACAAGTACCTTAATGAAATGTGCTCTCATGAACTCATAGCACTTGTGCCCCCTTGATACATATTTCTGACTAACCTGAAAAGCAGCAAAATCTGACCGCTGGATTTTGAAATTCCCTCTCTGTTTCATGCTTTCATGACTGTAGTAATCTGCTGAAGTTTAAATGTAATGTGAATAGTCATCTCGCTGCTCAACTCTCCACATTCTCATGTTAGAAACGATCCCAAATGGCAGCCCCCTACATTCCAAATGGCAATATGCCTTGTTTGGAGTGAAAAAGAGTGAAAAAAGGGAGCGAGTGAAAAGATGTTTAGTTCGCTGATGTATAAATTGTTACATTGTACATGTTCGCTTGTAGTAATGCAAGGTGCATAGTTCACAGAAATTGACTTTTCCAGTGAAACCAATAAGTTGTGTGAATCTATTTATGCTGTATTGTGATTTATTTCTGGATAGTTTTCCTTTTTCCAACTTGATTGATAAGGAACTCTTCGAATTAAACGTGGGGGACAGGTAAGCCATCAATCTATCAGCAGAGGAGAATTGAGATCCACTAAAGCATGCGACATTGTGAAAGTTATGTAATAGGCCCAACAGATCTCAAAAACTGCACACCAAATCCGCAGTCTGCATCGGTAACTACTTCTGTTCTATGCATATAACTAGCAGAATCTGTGTCCCAGCATTGCCTAGGAGAAAACAGAGAAGAATTATTTAACCTAAAAATAAATATTAGAGTATCAAGCTAACTTGATAACTTCCATTCTCTCTCTCTCTCTCTCTATATATATATATATATATATATATATATATATATATATATATATTATCTAGTCATATATGTATTTCCGTATCTCCTATTAACTATTTCTATCTCCTTCCCTTCTTCCTCAACTTCCTCTTCTATCTTTCCTATTTTTCTTCTCTTCTTTTATTATTCATAATGACCTATATTTTTTTTTAATATTACCTACATATATACTACCCTTTCGATTTACTCCATTATGTTGTACCTATTTTTAATTACTATTTACCATTTTATCATTTTCCTCCATTCTCATTTCATTTCTAAATGTCATTAAGCCAGTTTTTTTCTATAGTTGCATTCTGTATAATTTTGGCCCTTCTCCTCTTCTGGTGAGAAGCATTTAGCTTCGAAATGCGATGGCCTAAAGAGATTTTGTTTTTTTTAATTTCCTCTTAACTTTTCCTTATTGTTCTGATGATATAATAAAAGTTATATATAAGTTTTATTTCTCATCTTTCATTTAATATATATATAAAAGTGAAAGTGCCTGTGTGTGTCTGTCTGTGTACATTTCCCTACACAATATCTCTGTCAATTTTCAGTCTATAGACTCGAACTTTAATATACATGGTACTGAGATTTGGGAAAATCTTTTTAATTGGTTTTCGGCCAGAAAGTTGGCTGTTAAGGGGTCAAAATTCAACGATTTTACCTTTGAGAACTCTACCAAACTCCTCCGCCAATTTTGGGTATAAACAATTGAAATTTTAGATATAGGTTCCTTGGACATCGATCTAACTTGATAACTTGATTTGAGCCCAAAACAATAAATGTTAAGGGGTCATATTAGGGGTCAAAGTTAAAATAAAATTTGACCTCTGCGGTCTCTACCAAATTACTCAAACAATTTCAGGCATAAAGGTTTGAAATTTTACATAAAGGGTATCCAGAGATAGGGCAAGCTTTTTAATCGATTTGGGTCGAAAATTTGAGCTACCAATATATAAATGTATGTCTGTATGTTGCATGTCTGCCTAAAACGTTCGCCAGAGCCGGCGGATTTTCACAAGATCAGTATCGTTTTTAAACTCGACCTTTCAGGCAACAAGTATTAAAAAATTGGCTAAAAACATTAATATCTTTACCTTCAACTGGGCACTTTTCTACAGAGAGGGGTCGCTTTTTTCGCCGATATTGTCGAAAGTCATCCCCTCTTTTTGATTGTCTAGCTTAATTTAAACCTATGTCACTTCCGGTTTGGCGGTGGTCGTAACAGCAAAGACGTCACGTTTTTTTCTCATTCTTTTCCTCCTTTGCGGTACGAGTTCGAGCCTGCCTTCCTACTACCACTTTTTTTTTTTTTTTTTTGCTCAACATACACGTTCAAACACCCGGGTAACGCGGGGCTGAAATGCTAGTAATATATATATTACCATCCTTCCCATTGGATTCTCCCTGTTTTTCCATTTCTTTCTTTCTCAATCTCCTTGAATCCCTTCAAACTGTCTCAAACTGTTAAATGACTTTTTTATGAAAATATGATAAACTTCATATCATTTGTTTCCCGTGATGCACTAACCTGCATTTATTGTATATTTTGCAAACTTCTTCCCTCTGATGAGAAGAATTGCAATTGGAATAAGTTTTTCTTGTTTTATTTGTATTTCTTGTCGAATAATTAAAATTATGTATACCTTCCTTATAGGTTTTTTGAAAATATGAATAAATTTTCAATATCAAGATTTTATTTTATATATATATATATATATATATATATATATATATATATAAACTAACAGGGCTACCCTTCTATTAAAACTTCTTTCTCTCTCTTCTAACTGTTTTTTCTTTTCCGCCCAGTCTATTCCTCTTTCTGGATAAACACACACACATACGCATAGAGAATTTGTTTTTATATATTCCTAAAAAAAATGAGGCAGCATAAGAGAGTTAACTCCTTTATTAAAAAAGGAGTTACTTTGCTTTAGTTAGTACATGATTTGTCTGGCAAACTAATCCACTTGACGAAATCTGCACCAATCTAGGATCAAAGAATGAACAACTTTTACTAAATTTGAGATATTATTCATCCAGAGTAACGCCAAGTAAGAGAATACTAACTTTGTGGGTATTTTTTTTTGTAGTTTTTAGTTTTACATAGGCAACTATCCTTTAAATCAAATATGGCTTCAAACATACCACACATTACAACTACTTTTCAAAATTTTTTTGGCTGTGTGTGATCATGCCCAATTCTTTTTCTTTTTCGTTTTAAATTCAAAAAAATCCATTTTTCTGATGAGTCAACATGGAAAAAATTCAATATTGACATACTAATAACTGATTGTTTCTGTGTTACAAAACAGGTGCTGTAAAATATAGAAATTTTGACATGTTGAAAGAAATGAATGGTAAGATGAATAAAATTTTGAGATTTGGAATATAGCTGTCTTGTCATCCATATATATATATATATATATATATATATATATATATATATTTTGTGTACAGAAAGTTGTTAGTTGAGACAGATCATTGGTTTTTTTTTTGTTTTTTTTTTAAGTGGTTAAACTTCAACGATTTGGCAGTTGAGAACTCTACCAAACTCCTCCGACAATTTTGGGTCTACACACTTGAAATTTTAGATATAGGTTCCTTAGACATGGATCTAACTTAATAACTTGATTAGAGCCCAAAACAATAAATTGTAAGGGGTCATAATAGGGGTCAAAATTAAAAAAATTAACCGCTTTTTTTGCTCAACATACGCTAGTATATATATATATATATATATATATATATATATATGATTAGTTTTTTTTGGAAAAAGAATTCCAGCAGAGTGCTCAATTAAAAGGAAAATCCAAATTTTAAGAGCGTACTTATATTTTGTGTACAGAAAGTTGTTAGTTGAGACAGATCATTGGTACCGTCGGTTTCAAGCCCGATAATAAGGCCCGTTTAAGGTATCCTTATCAAGCTCTCTTCAGCCAATATTCGTCTATCTTATAACCGGAAGTGTGAAGTATATATACCTCGCGAATCCACGTTCAAATCTCGTTTTGTTTAATTCCCCCCCCCTTTTTTTTTTTTTTTTTTTTTTTATCTATATATATATCTATATATATATATATATATATATATATATATATATATATATATATATATATATCGGGTAATGTAATACCTAATTTTCAACTTTGAATTATTTAAATTTAAGATCTAATTTCGAAAAAATGTTTTTTTTATATGAATCGATTTTAATTTGAACCCCATTTAATTTCAAAATCTCTTTCCTTATGTATAAAAACTTCAAAATCTGTATTGGTATCGGTTAAAAACTTAAAAATTCGTTTAATTATATCGAACATTTAAAAATTTCCAAAAATACGTTTAAAGTTTTAAAAAATATATTTTTAATTATATCGAATCACGTTTAAAAATTTCGAAATACGTTTAAAAATTATTTTTAAAAAACACAAATCTTTCAAGGTTTGGGGAAGTGAGTATTTATGTATCCTAAGTGAGTATTTATGTATCCTAAGTGATTTCCCTAGTTTATTAACATTATTATATTTTTCTATAGTTTTAAATTCGAAATAGATTATAAATTACATTTATAAAATATAATTTTTTTTTTTTTTTTTTTTTTTTTTATATATATGACATTAATTAAAAATCTATAATATAATTGCGATTAAAATCCAAGTTTACCGACTAATTATTTATGTATTTACAATTTTTTTTCCTTATATATATATATATAAACAACATCTAAGTGTTGTTCTTTTCATTGATCCAATTTATTAGGAGCCCCTTCCTTCTATGTATGCAACTTTTCAAAGCTTCACTCCTCACATTTAAACCAATGATCTGTCTCAACTAACAACTTTCTGTACACAAAATATAAGTACGCTCTTAAAATTTGGATTTTCCTTTTAATTGAGCACTCTGCTGGAATTCTTTTTCCAAAAAAAACTAATCATATATATATATATATATATATATATATATATATAATGTATTTTTTTATTCATATATATTTGAGGTCTAGTTTCTTCTGTTGAAAGCAACTATTTATTAAGTCGCCTAACAAGAACTTCTGGTTTTAACCGACTATTTGTCTGAAACATTAGCAGTATCGCAACCATGTAAATTTGTTTATATTAATAAAAATATATCTTGTTCTTCTATATTGAGCACTCTTAATAACTTCGCTAAATTCATTATTCTTGAATACCTTTAACCTGGTATAGGATTGTCAACATCATGAATTTTGGAATATAACTTTTTGTCATTTATTCTCTAGATTGTAATTACATTGAGCTTCTTAAATAAGGATTGATATATATATTATAAGAAAATATATTTCTACAGAAATATATATATATGTCTTGGGAGTTTCTTTAAAACCTTTAAAACTATGAAAAAAAATTTTTTTTTTTAATGTCCTTCATTGGAACATTATTTTGTTAGTCAATTAATCTCCTGTATTGCTGAATGGTTTTACTTACATGAACAAACAATAGTATCAATGTTCTTGAAGGGATCATCAGTTGTTTACCATGAAACACTGTTTTGGTTATTTAAAAACAAAACAATATATTAAATCATGTATATGCATATACAGGGTGTCCAAAAAGTCACTGAAGTGTTTTGAACTTGAATACATTTTTTGTTCAAAAAAATGTTTAAGTGAATTCACTAATAGAATTTGCTGGTGAATTCATTTATTTCTCAGTTTGTTTTCATTTCGTGAGTCACGGATGATTTGAATGGATTTTTGACAGCCTCTCAAAGAGTAAATGGGCAATCCACGTCAATGAAATCAGGGTAAGTCTCTTAAATATGTAACATATAATTTTTAAATAATTATATATATATATATATATATATATATATATTATTATTATTATTATTATTAACCGAATCTATCGTTTGAAAAAACAGCAACAACAAATCTAAATTTATAAGCAATAAAAATAAACAGTAAATTCATTTGGGTTTCATGGCCTGACGGTTGGGGCGCCGGACTGTGGAAACATAGTCTTAAGTTCGATCTCTAGAAATAATTGAACTACGCTGATGAGAGTTAATGAAACTCGAAACACGCGTGTACGTAGATTACTATTTTAAGAATAATAAAAAAATTAAAATATATATGTATATATATATATATATATATATATATATATATATATGAGAATTTCAGATAGAAGACTTAATTAAATTTATATTGATATTTACTCATTCAATTCAACATACAATGATTATATCGCGCAACAGTTCTTCACTTTTTGAATGTTGTGTAGATTTCTACAACTGATTCAGGGTATTTTTGCACTGCTGAATCAGGAAATGGTATCCGTTTCTCTCGATCAGGTCAGATTTTTGTGCTAAGTCGATTTGAAAAAAAATCAAATCTTATGATAAAATCGATTACATTTTTGTGGCATTATCAGCTGATTTTTGTCAACGTATATCATCCTAAATATGTTTTGAAGAGTAAAAGAAATGTTTTGCGAACAACATTTATTGGTTAACTGATAGAAAAAATCGATTATTATAAAAACTGAATGTTTGGCATTGATAAGGTAAGTACACGTAAATTGCATGTTTTTTCGACATTGTTCAAACTTCAAGACTTGAACTTTCGTTTCTTCAAACTCCTGGAATGCTTAGTAGCAGGGATGTCTCTCTTCAGATTTCAACAGCAGTTAGCCACCAGGACTACATCCCAGTGACAATGATACCTGATATCCATTTCTTTCAGATGGAATCTCTTCCTCAACTCGTTCAAAAGAGTTGCCAAAAGAGTTGCCAATCTAATAGGTCCCACAGTCAACTAGGTTTCAACCTCTGTTCTATCAACAAAATGTTGCATCCCTCTGCCTGTTTTACAAGTTTTTAACTGTAGATACTCTGATGAACTTCAAGTCCTTGTAGCCCCTCGATGTAAATACTCCAAAGAAACCCGACAAACAGCAAAATCCCACCCCTACACAGTAGAAATCACTAGATGTAAGAAAGCCTTCTACTCTAATAGTTTCTTCCTTAGAACTGCTAGACTTTGGAATTTCCTTCCGGTTCCTGCTTCCCCAACTGTACTGACATGCAGAAGTTCAAGTGTAATGTAAACAGACATCTTACTGCTCAACTCCCAATATAAAATCTCTGCAAATTATGTCCCAGATAGCAGCCCCCTACATCAAAGTGGCACTGTGCCTTGTTTGGGGTGAAAATGAAATAGAAAAGTTTATTTGAAAAGTTTATTGTCAACTTTTTCGATGAAATAACGATTTTTTTTTATTAATGCTTGGTGACTACAATTTAAGTGAAATTTACATTTAACAAATGACAATTTTTCACAAAAATAGAAATTTAAAAATAGTTATTTTTTTTTTTTTAAAGATGATATGGCGCTTGTCTCAAAAAGAAATTATCATACACCAAAAATTGCATAAATTCATCAAGTAGTTTAATTTTTAAATAAGAAAATCAAACGAACTGCGACGATATCAGAACGCCATCTTGAAAACAAGTGAAATAATTCTGAATAATTCAAACTTGTGAGATTTTAGAAAAGCTATGTTTTACATTTTATTTATTCATTTATATTTTGAAAAACTAAAATTCGTTTTAAAATGATTTTCTTTACAAGAATAAACTACTTGGTCAACGTACGTGATTTTTAGAATATGACATTTTCGTTTCGTCACCGGTGTGTACATCATACAGATTTTTCCTAATTTTTGTTTTTTAATAGAGGAGAAATAAAAAATAATATAATTGACTCTGGATACTGGAGAGGGTCAGAAATTATTTACTGTTCCGATCTTGTATCCCCCCACCCCCATTCACTTCCTCAGTCAACAAGTGATGAATCACATGGTGGTACTACTACTGCTACTACTACTACTACTAAATATATAAGAGCATCTAAAATATACTGGAAATGGTCAGAATTGCACTAACGCAACGAATATGTGAAACGCTCAAAACCATGAAACACTGGGCGAGACACTTTGAATGATAAGGGAGACACTAAATAGTTATGTTTGGATTATATTGAACTGTTCATTTAAATGAACTTTGGATAATGAGGCTTCGCGTCAGTTAAGTAGGTTGATATGGGGAAAAAACCATTGAGAGGAAATCCTGAAACAATGCGTATTCTCTCCTGATAACCCGATATTATCTGGAAGCCAAAATGAAATACTTCACAAATGAGAAGATCCTACAAACATGATTATATGCAATCACTACTACGAATAATTAAGATATAGTACGACTGCTACTACTACTACTAAAGCTAGAATACTACTATCACCACTTTTTTTGTTTTTTTACTTGTGAGTCACCACTTATCAAAGCCTGAAGGCCACTTGAGGATAAGGGTTAATGAATGTAAAGTAGTAGTTAATGGTGTAAATTGGGGATGGCTCAACAAAAATTTGTTTACATTGGATTTGAAGGCCACCATGTTGTATTCAACTAGGAAGCAGGCCAGCAGAACAGTGTTCCACAGGCAGGCAGTTTTGGGAAAGAAGCTTTGTTCATGGAATCTGCATTTAGATTTAGGCACAGATAGTGAGTGGGGAAAATCGTTTATAGTTGTTGTAACTAATCAAGTGTTTTTTATGAAAGTTTGGCAAGGAGGAACCACAGATTGAAGTTCAGTCGAGCACTTGTCACTACTACTAAAGATATAAGTCCTCTAAAAACGTACCAATCAAAATTGCACTAAATATTGTCTGAAATCTTAGGATTTCAGATGCCTCAGAAGGTGGGGATGGGGAGATTATAGTACTACTACTACTAAAATTTTTGTATAAACACCTATTGAATATAAAACTATTGGGTGAATTGCACTGAATTTCGCATGAAGATCCCTTTGGATGCAATATGGTGAAGAATACTAATTATAATGCTAAATAATTGTTCCAAACATTCTCTGCGAAAGAAAGACAAAAAACTTTAAATTTTTTGGATTAAAAAAAGGGAGAAAACTCACTCAGTAGCGTGCAAAGGTTTGGTGATGCCCGAGGCCAACTCCTTGTTTATATGCCCCAAAGACTCAAGTATAAATCCTTGTACTGAAAAATATTATGAGAAAAAAGAAATAGTTTAATATTGGATACCTACCAGCAAATTTTCTTATATGTGCATATATATATATATATAATTTTTTTTTTTTTACATAGGTATCACCACATTATCAAGGCCAGTAGGCCACTCAAGGATAAGGGTTAAAGAGTGTACAGAAGAAATTGGACAATATAGTAATCATTAGTAATGAAAATTTGGTAAATTTGATAACTTATATGGAACGGCTCATCAAGAACTTGTTTACGTTAGACTTGAACACAACCATAATAATCTGTTTATTATACAAACATTATTGGTTACATATGTGTATACATGTTTCAGTGGAATCCCAATTCAAGGATAACACTTCATCAGACCAAAAAAAGAATCGATAATTTCATTGGATTTACATCTAGGAAACCAATCGATACAACCATTATATATCTATATATATATATATATATATATATATATAAGGAAAGAAATCAAGATTGTAAGTTAAAATTTGCAAGGAAATTTATTGTTGGGCAGAACACTCCCCCATTTTTTTTTTTTTTTTGAGTATTCAGTCGAACAATAAAATTCCTCATAAATTTTAATTTGCAATTTTGATTTCTTTTCCTTATGACAAGCTCTACTTCCTATTGTGGTTGTATTGAACTTTTTTATTTGATTGGATTACTATATAAATATTGATATTTATATTCGTTTTAAGTTTACTTGTTGCAATTGATTATGTATGTGTGTGTTCAACTGTCTCTTTTCAATGGCCTTTTTTCCTATCTCTCTTGACCCCCACCCCCGTATATACAAAAATAATTGCACTGACAACTCCTTAATTGTATGCCCTAAAGATTCAAGTATAAGTCCTAGTACTGAGAAATATTATGAAAAAGAGATAGTTTGAATTTTATTGGATATTCCCCGACTTTGTGAGCCTGGACTCACCATCTCATCAGTTCCTGCTCCCTCTGCATGCCATTGAACTCGTTTTTTTTTCTCCCACAAGATTTCAAATAATTTTTGTCTTTTGTCAAAATTTACCTTTGTATACATGAAATAAAAAATTAAAAATAATTTTTTATTTGCCGCTTTAAAAAATTTGATTAATGTTGTCAACAAGTTTTTTATCTGTTGTTTAAAATATGAGACTTGTTATTTAAAAAAAAAAACATGACCAAAACAAAATTGAAACAAAAAAATACAATAAAAAAAATTTAACAGGCAGAGTTATATTGTTTGCGACCCTTCACCGCCTTCTAAAATATTTATTAAATTAAAAAACAAATTATCATTTTTTTTTTCAGACTAATATCAATTATACATAAATATTTTTATGAATAGAAGTTATTCACATTTTTTAGGAGCATTATTGTGTAAAGTTAAAAATGAAAACATAAAAAAAATTTTAAAAAAAAAAGGAGTAATGTTGGAAATTTTTATTATTAAATGAAAAATTAAAACCATTTTTTTTTTCTGAAACTTTACTTAGAATCCAACATAATCATAGAATATTTGTAATTTGTATTTTTTTATATTCTGGTACCTAGAAGAGAAAATTGTATTTTTTTTTTTTACTTTAACTACAACTCAACATTCACTATTAAATTGATTACTTTTCGAATATGCTAAAAACGAATATCACATTTAAATTTGGAACAGGAAAGTAGTTTTCTGGATATTAAGATCTTTATTATCCAATGTAATACATTATGCTTTTAATGGCGGCCATGTTTTTCCCCAACTAAACAAGTACTAATGTGCACACGTGTTAACCCACCCCCCACGTTAAGACAGCCACTGATATTCATTAAGTAATACATTGGAAAAAATGTCTTAATATCCAGAAAACTACTTGCCTGCCCCAAATTTGAATGTGATATTCGTTTTTGGCATACCTGAAAACCTAGAAAAGTCGTCAATTTAAAGGTGATTGTTGAGTTGTAGTTAAAGTAAAAATTTACCAAGAAAATTGAACATCCAATCTTGTTGATGATTGTATGCAACTAATACCTTATTTTTTCTTCTAATAACCACTACCCATGGGCTTAACATTACCAACAAAATGAAGAAAAGAAACACACAAATTACAAAGTTTTCTATGATTAAAGTGGATTCCAAAGAAAGTCTTAGAAAAAAAAATTATTTTAAAACTCTACTTAAAAAACTAGTCTTTATTTTGAAATGTTTCTTTATTTTTAATAAAATATGTTATAATCATAATATATTTTTTTTAGTTTTTACTTTGAAATGTTTTGGGGGGTTTTCAGAATGATTTTATAGAAGAAAAAATATTTTTAAAAAGTTTACATAAAAAATAGTTTTATTTTTACATGTTTCATTTTTAACATCTTATAATAAAAGCATGTTTTTTAATCTTTGCATTGAAATAATTTTTAAAGTTTACATGAAAAATATTTTTATTCGTTTCAAAATTTTTAAAAATATATTTTTATTACAAGATTTAAAAATTATTGAAAAGTAAAGACTATTTTTTGTGTGAGTTTTTCACAAATATTTTTAAAGTAAAGCATATTTTTTATGGAATTTAAAATTAAATGGAATTATGTAAGAAGGGATTTCCCTCGATATACATCAACAAGATTTGACAAGACTTCTGCTAAACAGTGGAAGTAAAAAGCTTGGCCATTTGGCTAGGAACAAAGTGTAGTATCTGTTCTGATACTACACTTCACCTTTTCTATCCTTGGTCAATGGAAGAGAAATCCTTCATGACTGAACTGAGACAATTTTTATTTTTGTTCCAATCCAGAGTGCCCCTTTTTGGGGGAGCTGGATTTTCCCCACATTAAAAACCGACCTTTTGTCTAACTCTGCCCTCGTGGGGAGGCAAGTAAATAGGAACGTGCACCAAAATGAGAAGAATAAAAAGTTAAGACTTAGCTCGTTTGATAGAGAATTTCATTCTAATACATTTTATATACATTGTTTTTGTTTCCTTGTTTTGGCTGACGTTAACTACTCTGTACTTTTACCATAATCTGAATAAAGCGATATGAAATTCCAGCATTATTGCTAATGAGACCCGTTGGTGCTAAAGTGGCCGATCATTTTTTATGATAAGTTTACATGACGAACTGATTGAAAATTCAAAAAATAAATATTTAAAATAAAATTAATGCCAACAAAATAAGGGGAAAAATCTTACTTTGAAGAAGTTATTTTTAGATATCGAAAGTCTCAGCTTCTAACAATAATAACAATAATAATAATGATTCTAATAATTTTAAAATTGCATCATTTCTTGCATCATTTCTATTTTAAATGGAGAAACAATGGTATATCAAGGTAATTTATAGAACACAGAATTGTAATGGATCAGATTGACACAAACTGATGCAAATTAAGATGTATAAACAGCGGAATAAACTATGCAGATTCACCTTTTATTAATATATATATATATATATATATATATATATATATATACACACACACACACACATGTATAAACACCAAAAGATGGAGGAAGTGAGGAAGCAGGGCTTTGGAAATCCTTTTACCCGAATACGATGTTCAGCATGTTAAAAATATACCTTTTGTTGTAAAAATCTAATGGATAAACATCTGAAGAAGTTGATGGGGACAGGATATTGTTATGGAAACATAAATCGTAAAATTGCCAACTCATCAATGAAACAGCTGTAATGGAAAAAAATCCAGGAAATAAACGAAGGTTATTAAAAAGAAAACGTGAGTCTTTGAATTTTCAACAAAATTTTGCACTATATATGCTCTATTAAATAGACACATTGAGCTTAACTCAAAATTAACGGTGACTGGTTTTAAAATAAAAATCTAGACCCATTAAACAGAAAGGGTATACATTGAAAGTAACAACATTTCAAAAACAAACTTAAAAAAAAAAAATTATATATATATATATATATATATGTATATATATATATTTATAGTATGTTTATTATACAAAAATTATTGGTTACATATGTGCATGCATGTTTCAGTGGAATCTCAATTTAGAGAGACCCACTTCATCAGACCGGAAAAAAAAAAGCGATTTCTTTTTTTTTCTTTTTTTTTTCAGTCTAATTAGGTGATCTCTCTTAGTTGAGATTCCCCTAACGCATCGTATGCACATACATAACCAATAATGTTTGCATAATAAACATACAATATACCTGCTCTGTCCACCATTGAGCACATCTTAATGAACACATGAGTTTCAGTGGATTTACATCTAGGAACCCAAACTATACAGCCATTATATATTTTTAAAAGAATTTTTAATGTTTTTTACTTTAGTTTTTACATACTTTTAACATTACATTGTGTTATTACTTGTGTCATTGTGGTCCGATGGAAGTTCCGTATTGTATAATATTTCGGGAAAATTTTCCTTCTTCAGATATGTGTTCAGCTTTAGTTTAAATGTGCATGTAGAAGCTGTTGTAAACGATAGTAGTTTAACAGTAATTGCAATGAACCTGGAATTTATATTTTATTTTTTTATAAAATCTATTTTTATTTTTTTAAACCTAATAATGTACGATCATTATTAATATTCTATATTATTTATATATCTATTTTTCTGTGTATTTGTATGTTAATTTTTATTTATTTGCTGTGTTCTTGCTAAGTTGATTGATTTAAAGTTAAATATGTAAAGGGAGACAACTTTGTTATAAAGATTAATTAATTACACACACACATATATATATATATGTATATATATATATATATATATATATATATATATATTCATACATCTACACACACATATATCTATATATGTTTATTTTTGTTGGTCAGTTTAATTATTTTGATAAATGAAAAAAAAATTTTTTCTAACATTTATTTTCACTATCATGGAATGGAGCGGGAAGGGACGCAACTATAACATCATGAGAAAAAATAAAGAAAGATAAGGAAAACAATTAAATTTATTTACTTTTCATTCCATTGAAAAAAAAAACAGTGTATATTTATTTTTATTGTTATTATTTTTGGATATTTGGGAATATAAAAATGTTGGTTCTCTTGAATATATCAACTCAGTAATGGCTGCCAAATCTTTCATCTCACATTTCAACTGGTATAAAGATAAAACTAATATGCCATATTATTTTGGTGTGTATTGGGGGGGGGGACATATAATTTGTTTCCTGATTTTCGCCATAACAAATTATAAAATCAGTTTTTATTTCAAATTTAAGTGAAATATATTAAAATTTTCTTTTCTTTTCATTTTGCAAATAACAAATAATAAAATTAACGTTTGTTTTCTTTATAAATGTAATTAAAAGATATTACAAGTTAAACAAAACTTACTGTACTTATGTAAAATAGGGATCATGTTACCGTCAGAATTTTCCGAGCAGCTTACGTAAAAAACTGAAAGATTCTGAAATACTGAGCCAATGAAATTGCAGTAAGAAACATCAGTTAAGAAAACATTTTCTATCACTGAAACAAGCTGAGCATGCGGGGTTCCCCTTCCACAAGTGAAAAATTAACTTTCACCATGACTAAGATTTGTGCAAAAAAAATTTTAAATCCAGGGTGTGGTTATTGAGAAAAGTGTGAACAAATGAACGGTTGAATGATTTGAGGGTAATTTTACCTCTATAATGTCCCTTACAGTGGCAACCAGAGTTATCTCGTAAAATCTGTTCTGGCAAAATTTACTTTCACCATGACTAATGTTTGTGCAAAATTTTTTTAAAATCCAAGACGTGATTATTGAGAAAAATGCAAACGTTACTAGGGCCAATCCCTCCTTTGTCAGGGGACTAAAAAAAAATAAAAGATAAAAAAAAGGCTATAATAATTCCCAACAATACTTATTATCCAATTACAATTGGTATCCTGGAAACACTGCGACACTGACTTCCAGAAATAAAGAAATAAATAAAAAATAAAAATGACAAAGGCAAGCCTTGCCAACAGTTGTATACATTTCTTTTTATTTTCTCCCCCGAAGAAGAGATACTACTCTTGAAAATTAGGGACATCAACACCTACCATCTTGTATGAGAAATGATATTTTTTTTTTTTTTTTTTTTTACACGGTGGTCACCACTTATCAAGGCCCGGAAGCCACTCAGGGATAAGGGTTATTGCAAGTACATTACGTTAGTGTGGAGATTTGATGAAGTGTTTACATAACGGGGCGGTTCATTTGGAATTTGTTAACGTTGGACTTGAAGACATCCAAGTTGTAGTCAGGTGGGAAGCAGGCATACGGAACAGAGTTCCACAGGCGTGCAGTTCTAAGAAAGAAGCTTTGTTCATCGAATGAATGAGAAGCAGATTCTTGTTAAATAAACGTAATATAATTAAAAATTCCTTCTAATATTTTCATTATTCTTTTATATACTAACTCGTGTCCACAGTGTTTCCTATTAACTGCATTGATATAGCCTTCAAACACAATTTCTTTCATCTTAATTTGAACAAAAAAGAAATAAAAGAAAAAAAATCATAAGATATCAAAAAAAATTTTGTTTGCTATCAGTTGTTTGTTATTCAAAAATATTTATTCATGAAACTTACCTTACAATATCCCTTCTTTCTTAATTTGAATTTAATTTTCTTAAAGTTTTATAAAAATCTCTCCAATAAATATTCATTGTTTTCTCCTTAACAAAAAGAATATTGTTTTTTTTACATTTAATTTTTCATTGAATTATCTTTATAATAACAGAAATAATTTTTTTAATTTGAAAAATTGGGCAATGTTTGCATGAAAATAAGCCACAAAACTTTTGTTCGGCACCTTCCGACGTTTTACGTAAACTGCTCAGAAAATTCCAACGATATCACGGTACTTATTCTGCATAATACCAATACACCAATTAATTTATTTACCTTGTATCAGGGATACGTCCTCACCAATCAGTGTGACAGTAATTTAGTTGTTGTCGAGCTGAGGTATGATTTTTTTTTAGTCTCACAACCACTCGCCCAGGTTTTACCTTTTATTTGAAAAGAGGTATGTTTATTGATAATTGCCTGAGGCGCCCCTACCAGAAATGCTGACAAGGCTTTTTAGACATTTTTGTAGGCTAGAACAGTTTTATTCTAGTGCGCTTGTAACAGTTACAAATAAAATAAAATATTTTTTCTCAATGAGCAAATCTGGTCAACACTGACCAATCAGCTTGCAGGTTGCATTGATTCCATCTGTCCCTTAAGAAACTTCTTTAGCCGCTCTGAGAATCACGGTCAGTTGGCAAAGAGAACCCATCAAGCATCAAAGAAACTGAGCACGTCCTACAAATATTGACCCCCCCCCCCCCGGTCATCATTTTTGATAATTTGGTTGACTAGTGTCCATTCGATAATAATCTGCTGAAAAAAATTGAAACAAAAAATGAAAATAAAGGAGGGGGGGGGCAAGATCTTCAGACCTGCCATAACAACCTTCAAGGACTCTATTCTGCTCACCCATTAAATCCACATCATTAAGGCACAGACCCCCAAACTTGGATGCTATAGTATCAACGATCTTCACCTGAAGATAACTGCTGACATTTAAAACTGACATTTTAAACAAATTTTGTTACTATTGATGTTTCACCCAAAACAAGGCACAGCCCCTTTAGTCATGAGGAACTACCCTTTGGGACCAGATTTGCAGAAATTTATGGAGTCGGGCAGTAAGATATCTGTTCTCTTTACACTTGAATTTCTGCATGTCAGTACAGTCAGGGAAGCAGGAACCCAGGAGGAAATTCCAAAGTGCAGCAGTCTGAGGGAAAAAGCTATTTGAGTAGAAGGCTTTATCGCATCTAGGGATCTCTACAGTGAAGGGGTGGAATTTTGCTGCTTGTTGGGTTTGTCAGAGGCATTGTCATCAAGGGGGTACTACTAGTGCTCGGAGTTTGCCAAAACACTTGCTATTGAAATACTTGTGAAACAGGCACAAGGATGCCACGTTTTGGCGATGGGACAGAGGTTGGAGCTTAGTTGATAGTTCAAGACTTATTAGGTTGGCGACTCTTTTTTTAACTCTATCCAGGAGCAAGAGAGACTAGTGGCAGATGCACCAGCCCAGATGTGGCAACAATACTCCATGCATGGGTGAATCGTGGCATTGTAGAGATACAGGATACTCTTAGATGTGCGTAGCCTTCTAGCATGGTAGAGAAAGCCCACCTTTCTTGCAGCATCCCTGGTAATTGCCTCAATGTATTTGTTCCAATTCATATTGTCTGTGAATGTTAACTCTAGGAGCTTGAGGAAAGTACTTTCAGTGTATCATTAGCCATGGCAATCATTGGTTGAGAAGGTTTCTTGTAATTATCAAAGGAAATAAGCTTTGTCGTGGCAGCATTGAATGTTACCAACCATTTACGGCCCCATTCCATTACAGACTGGAGGTCTTCCTCTAGAGTCTTAGCAATTTCTTGAGATATGTGTTTATTTGTTTTACCCTCGTGTCTGTTATATATATATATATATATATATATATATATATATATATATATCATAAAGAACCTTCAATTCTTCTTTTCCTCACTCGGACACAGATCAATTTTCTGCTGTTAAAATAAATCTTTTTGTTGTTTTTAAAAAAGATTTTGTTTTATTATTCTGTGCTACATTTTCATACTAATATACTTTTAATAGACGAACATCCATAAATGCTGACTTTTCAAAAACATTCCCAAGTTCAACAAGATATACCTAAACAAGAACAAGGTCGGAGGTTACATCGACTGAAATGTTCTGAAAATCACGCTCGAGATGAGAGCAGTAGTTCAATGAATCCAAATAATATAAATGAGTTCTATCTGGTATTATGATGATGATGATGATGATGATGATGATGATGACTGTGTTTAATTATGTCTCTCGGCCGGTGATCTTAATAGAAGTAAAAAATGGTGGACGAAACATTTCACTGTTAAAATGTGTTTTTCTTGTTTAAAAAATAGTTTTCTTATTTAAAAAATACTTCATGTGTAATTGTTTAAAAAACTGATTGTGTAATTTTTTTGGTGTACTAGTTTTTTTTTTTTTTTTTTTTTTTGAAAACCTAAAATGTAAATACATATTTTTTATGCCATTTTCTTTAATTTCTTTTTATGAGCAGTTTTTAATATCGAAGTAAAACTGGATAAGCTGGTACAACGACTTCTTCAGAAATATAAAGTGTATGCACATCAGGCAAAAGTAAAACTAAAAACAAATAAAATCAACAAAAGAAATCAGACAGGACAAAACTAACAAGACATTATTTTTACTCTGACAATTATCAAAATGTAAGATGAAAAATTTGGCAGCCATTACAAAATTGAAATGGTCGAAAACCAAAATATTAATATAAAAGGTATTTCCCAGAGCCCTACTCCCATATGAAAACAAACAAAAAAAAATCTGTATCATGTACATACCTGTGACAGAGAGAAAATATCATATTCCAAAAATACCTAAAAATAATCAAATATTTATATTATTATAAAAGAAAATCAAATTTTATGGTTAAACAAGGAACAACGATTTTGCGATGTCATCTTGAAAACAGCATGAATGAACCAGGGAGATAACTCCAATTAATTCAAACTTGCAAGATTTTTTTTTAGCCTTGTAATGCCTATGAATTTTCATTAATTATTTTATTCATCAAAATAAAAGTACTTGATCAATTTACGTGCTTTTCAGAACATATTACTTTCTTTTTTTCATATTTATCGGAATCCTTTGAGATAAGTAATTTGTGTATTCATTTATTTATTTATTTGTATATTCATTTATTTATTTATTTGTATATTCATTTATTTATTTGCTGACTGTTATCCTCATCTTCATAGTTGTTTTTTGACCACGTTTCGACCAATTATTCCTCTGGCCTTCTTCAGGTGGTTAACCACGATAGAATAGGAATACTGAGTCTTAACTGTACCCTCGGTAATTACCACCTGAAGAAGGCCAGAGAAATAATTGGTTGAAATGTGATGAAACAATTATAAAGATGAGGATAAGTCTGCAAATAAATAAATATACAATACTTTCTGTCATGTATATGTGCATCAGAGATTTTTCTTTATTTTTTGTTTTTGATATTGGAAAGAACTCTGAACAAACGCAAAAAAAAAAAATTTTAATGGGTAAAAGCCCCCAAAATATATAAGAAGATAAAACACTTTTTCAAAAAAATCAATTAAAAGTACTAAAAAAAAAAAAAAAAAACAATTAAAAATACTAAAAAGAAGAATTAAAAATACTAAAAAAAATGAAGAAAAATGTTTTGCCGTGCAATGAATTATTTTTTTTTTCAATCTCTGTTGTCCAGTTATTGTGCAAAAATATCTTTTTGAAGAACAAATCTTTTACATTATATTATTTTTATTTGTCATTTATATGTAAAAAGAAATTGAACAAAAATGTGAATATTTTTGATTTCCCAAATGCAAAATAATTATTTTGAAAATGCAGATGTAATAGGGGAGATAATTCATCCTTTACTCGAATACAAAAAAAAAGAAGATATTTTCGATAATGCTATGCTTGCTTGATGTTTGAAGTAGTATTTTTCACATTCTAAAGACAATATTATAATAAATTAAAAATCATTCAGTCATTAAAAAAAATGGTGCTTCTTTTTCGCAATTATGCTGCCTTGAAAAAAAGGCGTCTTATTTTTTTTCTTTTTTTAATTGGTAAATTTTCCAAGTTAATAATAGTCATAAACTCGGAATTTAAATCCATTGTTACAAGTAAGAGTAGTGTTATTGGTAGATCAGATATTGGAATGAAAACAATTCTGTAGATTCACATATTGGAAAAGCGCTCCCCAATTTTTGGATAATGGCACAGGTCAAGGAAATCGCTCCAGACAAGGTATGAAGCTACCTGATGTAAGGGGCTAAAATAAAAAGATTACTTTCAAGGTCAAGAAGTTGTCAAGGATAAATGTTAGATTTATAGATTTTGACACAAAACAGCAATTTTTCCCCCTTTTTCGGAAACATTTCTCATAAAATGTGAGGATTAAAAGATCAAATAAGGGAAGCGAGAGTTAGTAGGCTGCCGAAAGTAAATGCAAAATCCACTTTTTACTCTCCTTCAAGTTGCATATGGCTCTCGTCAGACTTAGGAGGGCATTTTCTGAGATGGATTCCAATAAAAAAAAAAACAAAAATTCACCCTGCCTCAGAACTCATCATTCAAACCCTTCGACTTACCATGTGTTGGAACAAATAGATTGAGGACATTGCCAAGGCTGCTGCAAAGGTAGGCTCTCTATACTATTTTAGAAAATTATTCACACTTTGGAGTGTCCTATATTTCTACAAAGCTACCATTCACCTATGCATGAAGTATCATTGTCATATCTGTGCTGATGCATCCACCATTAGTCTTTCACTCTTAGATAGAGTTCAAAAAAGAGTCTCAAATCTAATAGGTCCCACACTATCAGCCAAGCTCCAACCCCTGTCCTATCATCACATTGTTGCATTTCTGTGTCTGTTTTACAAGTATTTTAATGAAATGAGTTGTGATGAACTTATAGCACCTGTGCCTCCTCGATGTATATATACTCCGAACCAACCCGACAAGCAACATAATCCCCCCCCCCTTCACTGTTGAGATCCCTAGATTCCAGAAAGCTTTCTACTCTGATAGTTTCTTCCCTTGGATTTCTAGACTTTGGAATTCTCTCTCTGTTTCCTGCTTCCTTAACTGTGCTAACATGTAGAAGTTTAAATGTAATGTGATCAGAAATCTTGCTACTCATCTCTCCACAATCCCCTGTTTGACATGACCCCAAATAGTAGCCCCTTAAGACCAAGTGACGCCTTGTTTGGAGTCAAAAAGAGTAAAACAGAAAAAAAAAAGGAAAAAAATCCGTAAGATAGAGCCCGAGTTTCAGGTAATATCCACTCAAAAATTACTGCATTACTAACAAGATTTCTCATAAAAAGTCCTAAGATGGAGTACTGTTACCGCATCTGGGGAGGAGCACCATTTTCTGCTTGGTCAGAGTACAAAACCGACTTTGAAATCTAGTGGGCAAAGTCTGTTTTTCCTCCCTGCTATCTCTTTCATACAGAAGAGATGTTGTGAGCGTATCTTTACTCTATTGTTATTTTTATGGCAGGTGTTTCACTGATTTTCACTGTATAATTTCCTCCTTGTAAAACATTCACAGCAAATACTCGTCTAGCTACATTCATAAGCTAGGTTCATAAGAGTAGTGATTGATGAGCAGAAATCAGAAGTCCACGGTATTAATGCTCGAGGCCCACAGGGGTCCATCCTGGGCCCAACTCTCTTCCTGATTTACATCAATGATCTCCCAAATCACATCCTAAGATCATTTATGCTAATAACACTACCATCTATGGCAACACTTCAAAGGCTGTAAACAACCAAGTTTTCTCTGATTCTCTCTTACCTGACCTTGAGCATGTGGTGCAATGAGGAACGAGGTGGCTGGTTAATTTTAATGCATCTAAAACCAAGCTTCTATCTTTACATCATCAAAGCTCTGATCCCTGTTTGGCATCAATTGAAATGTATAGCTCTTGTCTTGGGAAGGCTCTATGTTTTGACAAGCTTCTGGGTCTGATCTTTACTCCTGATCTGCAATGGAACACGTACATCAAATCTGTTGCCAAAGCTGCTGGAAAAATGGTGAGATCATTCTACCACTCAAATAGATATCTCACTGCTGATGCAATTCTCTCTGTATAAGAGCCAAGTACATCCAAGGATGGAGTACTGTTGGCACATTCAGACAGGAGCGGCTAGAAGTACCTTATCCTGCCTTGACAGAGTTCAAAATAGACCGTATCCTAATGGAGGATACCCTTTTCTCTTCCCTGCAACCTCTTTTCCACAAAAGAGATGTTGTGAGCCTGCCTCTGCTTTATCATTATTTTCATGGCAAGTACTCGTCTGAGCTCCAATCTATGGTCCCCCCTCTTGCCTTTCACGAAAAACACTCGTCTAGCTGAAACCTCATGATATTGCAGTCGTTTTCAACTAATTTCAATCCTTTTACCACTAGCGTTTTTTTTTTATTTACTTTTTTAAATGATGTGAAACATTGTCATGAATAATGATAATCGGAATTTACTGTTTACTATAACATCAATTTTATGAAATAATATTTAACCAAGAAAGATAACCACGTTTCTTATTTAAAAATAAAAATATTAGTCAAGGGAGACATCTCCATTAGATATAGTGATTTTAAATTTACATCTTTTTGAAAATTCTATTGTATGGCAGTGGTTCTCAATTAATTTCAAACCGTTGACTACAGGCTCAAATTTAAAAAAAAATTCAATAAAATATTCTTTTTATTACAAAGAAAATACAATGAATAATTATTGAACAATTGTTAACAATACTTTAAGAAAATCAAAATTTAAATCAAGAAAAAAAACACTCACTGTAAGGTAAGTTTCATCAATAAACAATTATAAACAACTGATAAAAAAAATTATTTGATATTTTATAATTTTTTTCTTTTCTAATGATTTTATGCTTATTTTTTTTTTATTTGTTTAAATGTTTAGTTTTTATATAATGATAGAAATTTATTGAATTTAATTTTTATTGAATTTTCCACACTATTTTTTATTGTGTTTGCCAATTGTTGTCTGATGGCATTTTCAATAGCTCAGCATTTTGGCAACTTCCGGTGCATTACGTAAAAATTCTGACGACAGCATGGTTCTTATTTTGCATAAGTAACAAAAATAAGTTGTTTGGTTGTAATGGCAAAACCTGTTTCAATTTAAATAATTGACTTAAATGAACAAATTACAGAAATAAGTATACACAGAATGTCACAGGGAAAAAGTCGTAAAAAATAAGAAATGAGACCTTGTTAGTGTTGTTTCTGCGTCTTTCTTTAAACGAAAGGTTAATAGTTGAATTCTCATTTTTTAAAGGTTAATAGGAGCTACAAACCCCAACACTAACTATTGCTCTTTCTGCTTCTCATAAAACCAGTCCCCCATATCACTCCAAACACTTTCTTACACATGAGGTCATTCTCTCTTTCTACAAATCTACTAACAGACCAGGTATTTTGGGCTTGTGAATCTATCTCATTTGAAAGTTCTTAATAAATTGCAGAAACTTATCTGTAATTGAATTGGCTTCACCCTTTTTTCTTCTCTGCAACCTCTTTTTCACAGACGCATTGTTGCTAGTCTCAGTCTTTTTTATAAATACTATTATGGCATGTGTTCTCCAGAATTGTCTGATTTATTCCCTGCTTCCTTTGTTCTAGCTCATTTTACTTGTTCGTCTAGTGGTCTTCATCAATTTGCTGTTTTTATACCTCATTGTAATATAACTTCTTAATCAAGTAGTTTCTTTCCAAGAACTGCAATCTTGTGGAACTCTCTTCCTGCTTATTGTTTTCCTTCTACTGACAACCTCAGTCTTTTCAAAACTAAGGCAAATAAGCATCTCCTGTCTTTGCGATAATCAGCTTTTGTTTTTGTTAATTCCTTACATCAAGTGACTTCATGCCTTGTATGGAGCGATTTTCATAATAAATAAAAAAAACGACTGACTTAAAAAGTTGTCATTGATTATCTTAAAGTAATCAGATATTTTATTTTGTTTCTTTCTTTCACTAAAATTGTGACATTCTTAAATATTTTTCTGTTTTGATTAGAAGTAAAGTGTAGTATCTGTTCTAATATTACACCTGATCATTTCTGTTCTCAGTCAGTGAGAGAGAAATCCTTCTAGACTGTGGCAAATTTTATTTTTGCTCCAATCCAAAGTGTCGCATTTACTAGTTTAAGAGCATCAATTATATAAAATAACTTCCTAGTCTGTATTAAGCTGCAGAAATTTAAATGTAATGCGAACAGATATCTTGTTCCTCAACTCTTCACATAGTGTCTCTGTAGATATGGTCTCGAATAGTAGCCCCTTATATCCAAGTAACAATATTTTTTTTCCTTTATTAAGCCATGGTCATAAAATCGTTAGCACTAGACAAAGGCTACTAAGCTAATTAGGGAATACATAAAACATAGGAACATTATGATAGACAATACAGAACTCCGAAAATGTGACAGTAATACATGTTCATTCACACAATTCTGAGGAGATCGATGGTACATCTCTGAGCAAACACCAGAGTGATTATACAGAAGGTGTAATGCGAATGTATATCGTCGCAGGTTTGGTCTGTTAAACCACAGCATAGGACAATATTTAAGCATTGCAGTGGGGCAAAAACCATGAAATAATCTGTAGGCAACAGAAGCAACTGTTACATTCCAACGAGTAGGCAGCAGATCTAATCCAAGCAGATCATATACTCCAGAGGGAATATGGTCGCTAAACGGAATATGTAGTATATATCTGATGGCACAACATCAGAGACAGTAGAAACAGAGAACAAAAAAATAAAAATAAATAAAACTTCCATAAAAATTTTCGTGTTCAACTAGAATAGTGGTTCTCTTTCTCTTTGATGGAATGGTCATTACTGACAAGTCATTCATAAATCGTCGCCATTGACTTTGGTTTTGGCACCATCCTGAGCAACTAAACCATGCTAATGTCCATGATGTCCTTCATGTTGTCTGACATTCTTGTTTTTGGTCTTCCACGTTCTCTTTTATCAGGGGTTTTACAAAAGAGCAGATCTGTTGTTATACCCTCTGTTCTGGCCACATGTCCCAAAAATCGCAATTTCCTTTCATTGATGTTGTCCAGCAGTCTTTGGTATGGTTCAATCTGTTCCAGAACCCATTTGTTTTTTATGTTTGTCCACCCAACTTAAACAAAGAAATCCATGGTAGCACTACAATTTAAAAGCAGTAATTTTCTTATTGTCGATTTTCTTTAAGACCCAGCATTCTGCTCCGTATGTTGCTCTTGAGAATACCAATGCTTGCAGGAATCATTTCTTTGTGCGTTTTGAAATGGACCTGTTTTTCCAGATATTGGTTAGTGTTGTCCTTGCCATTATGGTTCGAATGATCCAAATTCCTCATTCTAAAAATCCAAAAACATAAATAATTGAAAAATAATAGTGTTTTAAATGACAATAATTTCTGGATTTAGTCTTTTTATATAAGGGATTTTTAAGACCACCAAAAGATGATGCGGTCTCTATTGCAGAAGGATCTCCTCCCTTTTTCACTGTCATGTATGATGAAAAAAAAATGTAAAAATGTTTAATTTTGTGAATCGTATTAATATGTAAATAAATATCAGTGATTCTTTGTTATTAGAGTGAAAATCGAAATATTGAATTTCAAGTAAAACTAATGATATCTACTTAATTTTCATGTCACACTAATGAACATATTCAAAAATTATGAAAAACGATTGGTAGAAAATTAATTATTAATGAAAATGGTTATCTAAGACAATTAGCAAACATGGGTTTTGCTAAAAAAAAAAAAAAAGAAACCGAAGAGTTCAACTAGTAATAAGAAAGGTAATAATTTTCTGAAATCTTAGGCTAATTTAGCAATACTCAATGTTTGCTAATTTTCTTTGAAAACTATTTTCATTAATAATTTTCTGTTATCGTTTTTCATAATTCTTAGATATGTTCATTACTGTGACATGAAAATTAAATAGAAATCATTGTTTTTTACTTGAAGTTCAATGTTTTGATGTTTAATAGTGAAGAAGCACATAAATAGGCATATAATTGGCCGAAATAAATTATTCCAACCAATTATTTAATAATTGAATGAAAATGATGAAAAAAAAATTTTTTTTAATCAGTCATTATCTAAAATTGCGCCTATATTAAAAACAAAAAAAAGAAAAATTTGTATGATGTACATAGCCTTGACAAAACAAAAATATCATATTCCAAAAATCACATAAATTGATCAAGTAATTTTATTTTTATAAAGAAGCCATTTTTAAGTGATTAATGGGAATTCGTATGCATTACAACATAAATCTATGCAATAGCAAGTTTGAATTATTGTTAAGTTATCACCATTGTTTTTTAATTTTTAGATTATTTTCAATATAGTAGACAAGACGGCTGCTTTTTGGTCACTCATAAAATTTACTTTCTTATTTAAAAATGAAAAGTACTTGATCAATTTATATGATTTTGGCATATGATATTTTTGTTTTATCATTGGTACGTACATCATACAGATTTTTATTTATTCTTGTTTTTTTTTAATATAGGGGGAATTCTGAATAATTCAAAAACCACTAATTTCCTTTTATCTGTTGCAAGGAGCTCCTATTCTTTGCAGTATGGCAATGGCTCGCAACTAATTTCAGATCGACCAAAGTTTTTGGAAACAGTGCTTTTTTTTGTTTTGGTACAAGTCCAGAGTTTAACATAATTGATAATTAAAAATACCGGAAAATCTGTATCATGGAACGAAAATATCATATTCCAAAAAATCATATAAATTGATCAATTAGTTTTTTTTATTTATATAGAAAATCAGTTTTTTACAATTTTGGACAATTTTAATAGTAAATCATAGCCATTACAAGGCTGATTTTGATCACAATCGTTCGGATTGAGTTATTTCCCTTTAGTTATTAAGTATAGTGGATCAAGACACAACACTATTACTTACTAATAAAATTTGATTTTCTTACTTCTAAAAATACTACTTGATCAAATTATGAGATTTTTGGAATATGACATTTTTGTTCCATGATGGATATGTACATCAAAGATTTTTCTTTATTTTTGCTTTTTAATTAGGCTGCACTTTGAACTTGCACCTATGTTTTTAGTAATGATAAATTAAGAGTAATCAACACTGCCTTGTCTGCCCTCTACTGCCCAATCAGTGCAGCTTGAAAGAACTTGCAGTGTACAATAAACAATACAAAAAAGATTGTATTTAAAATGTGGAAAAGTATCACCTGACCACATCCTTCAAACACACACACAAAAAAGGGGTAATTTACTAGTTTAAAAGTATCAGTTGTATAAAATATTATCTCCCTTGATTAGATATCATGATTTTAAACTTACATCTTGTTCTAAATTCTAGGAAGCCATATTCTTTTTTTTTTCTTTTCTTTTTTTTCAAACATGCCGAGTTTATCTCACGTGGACTTTGACAAGGGTCACATCAAGTGCATGATACTAACACAAATCAACAAAACGGAATGATTTCTAGAGTTAAATCAAAGATGGCTGACATGTAAGTAACCAGACCTCCACTGGATTAGTGTGAAGTCTACTGGGGCCTTCAGGATGCTTATTGCCATCTAAATTCGTTACCAGTGAGAAATCAATGGTAAGTGACTGTTGTGATAACCTTTGCAAATGAATTTGCGTTATCAAAAGAGGTGGAGAGTACTGGAAATCTGGGAAGATATGTCACCCAGATCCCAGGGTACACCACCAGTTGTTGTCAGTGAGTATTCTTTGATGATAACCTGTGTTAGAACTCCTAATGAGTACAAGTAATAATAAACTGTCCCCACTCCTAGAAAAAAGTATCGGCATTGGCTTATACCACACAAAATCATTCCCAGAGTTGAATCAGGGATGGCTGACATGGAAGTTACAACTAAACGAGACATTAGATTAGACAAAACATACAAATCATAATCATAGCATTTTACTCCATCTTTAGACCCATCATTGGACAGTGTCCAAGTCATCCCTTGTCCACATCGGAGCATGCCACACTTAGGGGACAGTCTGTGGGGATGTGTGAAATAGCTTGCATGTTCGTGCTGAATGGTTTCTAATCCAATATATCAGAGGGTTTCCAACCTTATGACAATCACGACCCCTTACCTAAAAGTTTGAAACTCATGTGACCCCCTTATGTCATTGAATTAACGTAGTACGTTTTGCTTTGGACCTAAATAAAAAAAATGTTAAGAACTAATCATAATCATAGTATTACACACCATCTAGAAATCAATCATCAGGCAGTGTTCGAAGTATCTCTCAGGTTCACATCGAAGCATGTGTTGCTTAGAGGACAGTCTGTGACGATGTGTGCAATAGTCTGCACATCAGCACCGCAGTGAAACCGAGCGTCCTGTGCACTTGTGTACACTTGTGCAGGTTCTTCTGTGTTTTGGCAACCTTTGTTAGCCACTTTTTGGGGTGAGTTCAAAGCCTGCTGGGAGGTCTTCTTCCGGTCCAGAAAAGCCTCATTGTTGTTGTCTTTGACTTACTCAATCCACCGATGCAGGTGGAGGGATGCTGGTGTTGCTCGTTCTAGGCTTGTGATAGTGGCAAAACTCTTGCAGAATGGTAAGCACTGTGGCACCTTTTGGTGTCTTAACAGGGAATGTTGATTGTCATTGGTCTGCTTGTCACTCTGCCTTTGCTATTGTGACAGATTTGTGATGGAGTGATTCTGAACATCCTGTACATAACTGGCAGGTTGATTGAGTTGAAGTTGCTGGTAATCGCCCTGCCTTGTTGAGCTTGACGTTAACTTGACAAATGATGTCACAGTTTTTGAGCTAAGAGATAAAAATATGGTTTTCAAATCAGTGTCTGTGAAAGCCATACAATAGAGACCACAATTAATGGGAGTCTATGAAAGCACATATGAGACACACTGCCAATAATGCTGTAAGAAACTTTGATAATTGCTAAGTGCGAAATGTTCATTTCATTTCAGTTAATAATTAGTAATTCTTTTTCAACAAAAAAAAAAAAAAAAAAAAGCAAAAGTGCATAAAAAAAACAAAACGAGAATATCAGAGACAGACATATAAATCACCTCCTGCACATTTAAAACATGGATTTATTTTGTTATTGAAAATATTACACTGTTTCTAACTTATTTAACGGTATTTTTTTTTTTTTTTTTTTTTTTTTGCAGGTCTTTTTGTTTTGATTAACCTTAACCCTGGGGCACTTATCCAAATAATACCAAAAATAAACAAAATAAAATAAAAAATATAAATAATAAAAAAAAAAAAGACATGTTCGCAACTTGCTACTCAGAAAGATTAAAAAAATTTTTTTTTTTGTTACATTTGTTTTAATTAAAACACATTGTACAATTGTTTTTTTTTGTTGTTGTTTTTATCCTTGCTTGCATATTAAAAAAAAAAAAAAAAAAAAAAAGATGAGGTTTGATAATTTGTATCATTTGGACTGCTGTTCTCATCTCGAGTTTTATTTTCACAACGTTTCAGCCGATGCATCTTCTGACTTTCTTCAGATGCATTTCGTCAAACTCGGGAATCTGTACAGAATTTCGAAATTTATTTAATTCATGAGGGTAGTTATTTCCTTTTTAACATGGGAAGATGTGACACAAGGTCGGAAAATGGGGAGAGTCAAGCCAGCATTCCTAAAGAAGGAGCACTTAGACCTTTTAAAAATTGTCTGGGTAAACCAGTCAGCATTCCACAGTGGAGTGCCTCAGGCAGTAAACAAACTTACTCCACCTGAAAGACGGGAGTTAAGGTCAGAGAAAGTAGATGAAGATAGTTTGTTCTCATTCCATCAGCCAGGACCGGGTAGAAGTTTGAAATAATTTGTAATTGTATTCTTAGTAGCACCTGCACTGAGGATTGAACATTCAGAAGAGCTTCACTTAGAACTGAGTACATTTATGAGGGTGCATAGAAGATCAAGGAAAGCCTGGCTTGAGTGCATATAAACTAACTTGACTGCTTGCAATATCACTGGTATGAATCCTATGGATCCAACATTGCCTGGTGTTGCCCATTTCAGAATCCAGGATATTTGCAGCATCATAAATACAAAAACTAAATGATGATGACTTTTATCTGTTATGGCACAAGTTCAGATCTTCAAGTTCAATAGAAGGTCGGAGGTTACATTGGCCAAAACGTTTTGAAAAAAAAAAAAAAAAAAAAAAAAAAAAAAAAAAATCAGAAATAAAAATAATTTTATTTGAAAATTATTTTTGATAATCGTGTTTTACATGTGTTAGACGATAATTTGCTTCATTTTTTTTTTCTCTTTTGTAAGAGATTTTTAACACTGACAAAAGACAATGCGTTTATTTTTATTTACCAATTTGGGTGCAATCATTTTTCATTTAAAAGAGCGATATGAAAGTAGGAGATACTGCAAAGTTTTGTGGAGAGAGGATGAAAAAGTGAGAGGTAAATACAAAATTAATTCTTCTTCAGCTGATACATTAATTAAATATTGAAATAAATTAAATATCAAATAATTTTTTTTAAAAATCAATTTTAATTAACAAAACAATTTAACAGCTGAAAAAAGTGGGTGCTTGATAGGATTTTTAAAAAAATAAATTTTAGCTAAAAACACTATTCCGTACTTAATTGTCGTGTTGAAATTAATCAAAATTCCTCAAGTTAATAAAAATTATCAAGCAGATGCGCTGTAACTATATTTTACAAAAAAAAAGAAAAAAAATGTATTAGCGATCCACCATTTTCTATTTTGTAGTTACCTCCCTTGTATTTTAAGAAGAACTCTTTAACAGTAACACTACAATACATGGTACTAGTGCACCTATTCATCCGTGCTAAAATAACATTATTTAGAAAGCCATTCTTAACATGGGGAAAGCGAGGGTGTTTTGTACCTATTCTGTACTTTAACCTTTACAATTTAATAAAAACAGATATAAAATTTTAATTAAACTTGAAAATACTATTTAAAAAATAGTACGGATCAATAAGTGCATTAGCATCCAATAAATCTCTATAATTAAATAATTTTTATTTTTACTTGCTATTATTTTTCTGAATTATTTTTTCATAATTTTTTGGAATTTATACTAATTTAAACATTACACACAAGCATATAATAGTGTTGTTGTTCTTACCTAAAATGCATTCATTTGAAATCCCCATTATATTGCACAAACACCAAAAAAGTTTTACACTATCATTTACGTCCATATTTTGAAGAAATCAGATTTGGCAAGTTTTATTTGATTTTGTGTTTATCTCCTCCTTTCCTGTCATTCATTTTGGAATAGAGGTCGCATTGTTTTTTAGAAACAGATTTTTAACATCACCAAAAGATAATGCGGCCTCTCTTCTAAAATCACTTTGCTTCATCTTCGACACTCATGTACAATGCAAACAAACTTGTTGAAAATTTTAGGAAGCCATATTGTATTTTTTTCAACATGGTGAGTTTTTAATTAACAGTCAGTCAATTTGCTGTATATAACTTATTTAATATTTCAGTTCTTGTCCAGAATTCCCCCTATATTTAAAAAAAAAAAAAAAAATCTGTATGATGTACATACTCATGACAGAACAAAAATATATTCCAAAAATCATATAAATTGATCAACTAGTTCTATGTTTATAAAGAAAATCATTTTTAAGCGATTAATAGAAATTTGTATGCATTACAACTTAAATCTCGCAAGTTTGACTTGTTAAGTTATTTCCCTTTGTTTCTTAGAATTGTTTTCAAAATGGCAGGCAAGACAGTTTTTCTTGGTTACTCATAAAATTGGATTTTTTTTTTTATTATTTAAAAAGAAAATTACTTGATCAGTTTATGTAATTTGCAAATTATGATATTTTTATTTCATCGCAGATACCCACATAATTCTGATTTTTCTTAATTTTTGTTTTTATTATAATTGGGAATTTGGACAAGAACCGTTAAAATTTTTCAACATGGCGGGTTTTTATTCCCTAATTTGTGTGCAATCGTCAATTTGCTGTAACTTATTTAATGTTATTTTGTTACTAATTCAAGATAAAATTAAGCTTTTTTTGTTTTAATTAACCTGTCTGGAGGAGGGATCATTCAAATAATATTAAAAAAATAAATTAAAACAACAAAAAAGACATGTTCGCAATTTACTACATGAAAAAACAAATGTTTTGATTGTTACATTTTTGGAATTAAAACAATTTTGTTTTTATCCCAAAATTTGTTATTTTTTGTTTTATTGTTTTTCAGATACTTTGCAATAATCTCATCTACTTAAAAATGGGTAAACGTTAAAGATCGCGACCAGAGCTGAATGCAAGAAAAATTCTGTATTTAAAATGGTTTTATGCTGTTTTTGTCAAATATTAAATGAGAAATCGTTTTGAGTTGAAGTCTATTTAGTATTATGCCTCAGACTGATTATAAGTGACGTTGTCTGTGTGTGTGTGTAGAAAGGTCTCTACAAAACTACTCAATTTTCGGTCTACAGATTGAAACTTGATATAAAAAGAATTTGGACTTATTGAACAAATTCGATTAGGTTGCCGGTAAAAATAGCTGCTAAGGAGTCAAAATATTTTAAATTAGAACTTGACAGGTATAAGTCATCCATACGTAAATATACATTTTATATCTTTAACAATTTTTTTTTTTTTTTTTTTAAGTTTTTATATGCATATGGATTTAGCTCAGATGGTAACAAATAATGCTGGAGAGCTCAATGTTTTGATTTCAATTCTAACTAATGGCACTCTAGTCAAATTTTTACTTTTGAAATCAATACTATATATTGGGTACAATATAATAAGAATCGGCTCTATAATAATAAATATGAAATGTACATGAATTAAAAATATATTTAAACATTTTATGATCAAGTGGCCTGCTAGTATATATAGATTTATTGGTGCTCCAGTTCGTCAGAGCATCTACCATTAAAATACTTGTAAAACAGGCAGAAGGATGCAACATTTCGTTGATGGGACAGAGGCTGAAGCCAAGCTGACTAGGATCAATTAGGTTAGCAACTCTCCTTTGAACCTTGTCCAGGAGTGAGAGACTAGTAGCAGGTGCACCAGCTCAAATGTGACGACAATACTCCATACATATCCGAATGGTTGCCTTGAAGAGATACAGGATACTTTCAAGCGTAAGTAACTTTCTAGTACTATAGAGAGACCCCCACTTTCTTCTCAACAGTGGCGGTAATGCCCTTGATGTATCTGTTCCAACTTGTGTTCCCTGTGAATATTAAACCAAGGAGTTTGAATGAAGTACTTTCAGGTAATATATCTTTAGCCATAGCTATTGGTGGTGGAGAAGATTTCTTGTAATTATTAAAGGAAACAAGCTTAGTCTTGGCAGCATTGAATGTTACCTTCCATTTTTGTCCCCATTCCATTACAGATTGAAGGTTTTCCTCTAGGGTTGCCGCCATTGCCTTAGATCTGTTCATTTGTTTTCCCCTTGAGTCAGTTATAGAGTGGTCTCATCAAATACACCCATCTCAGAGAATTTTATCAGGAAGGTCATTTATGAATATCAGGAATATTAAAGGTCCAAGGATAGACCCTGAGGCACACCTGCATTTATATCATATTGTTTTGATACACGATTATCAAAGACAACCTGGATTCTTCTCTTATTTAAGAATTTAATTGTTAAAGATTCGTCCAATGATACCATATGATCTGATTTTACTGAGAAAACCATCGTGCCATACCCTATCAAAAGCCTTAGATATATTTAGGGCTACCACTCTACCCTCACCTACTTTGTCAAGTGTATGGTATATACATCCAGAGATTACAGTTAGAATATCTGCAGTAGAACGGACTTGCCTAAATCCATATTGTTGGTCGGAAAGAAGTTTAGCATCTGTAAGGTGATGGACTAAACTATATACGGTGTAATATAATAATTCTCTAAGTTCCAAATATCAAGTTTTCTCAGCTTTTTAAAAAGTAGTCATAATATTGTTTTTATTGTGACTAAAAAGTCTGAAAAATCATGTCTTTGCTGCATGTTTAGTCACATGTTTAGTCAGATGTTTACCTTAAAAAAAAAAAACAGAAAAAGACTATTTTAGACAATTTAAATCGTTCATGCAACCGACATACTCTGCTGTGTTTTCGTGTTACCCGTTTACATATATATATATACATACACACACACACACACATATATATATATATATACATACATACATAAATAAAATTTTAAAGGTAGCTAACAAATTTTTTTTTTTTATATATAAAATAAATCCTGTGCATTTTTGTAAAATATTTTTTTATAAATCCAATTATGCCAATTGGACTTCAGGTTAGTGATAAGGCTATGGGAAAATATGTGTGAAAATCCTGAAAAATTGGCAGAAAGAAAAAAAAAAAAAAAAAAAATACAATTATTTTAGGGGGTGGGGGATTAGGTTCACATATAAATTTAATGCAAAATAATCCATTTCCAGTCTTTCTAACATTTTAGAGCAGTTAATCAATTTATTTTTCTACAAGACAAATCCTGTATGTTTTTTTTTTTGGGGGGGGGGTGCATAGTTAGTTTTTATTTTTATTTATTTAAGACGGTTTGTACAAGGGGGGGGGCGCTTTCCACTTGGTTTGAAGGTTATAGAAGAACATATTTTAAAGTGGGTCTCATTCGAACACAGGGTTAATGGAGATTTTTCAATGTGGGTCTTGTTACTCAAATTTAAGGTGAATGATACAAGTTCAGGAGGGGCACTTTTAGGAGGTGGGCTTGTCACTTGGACCTAGATTTAGTGGTAGCATAGTCATAACTTTTCAAATTGAAAAATATCAGATTTGGAGTACTAACTGTTCTAAAAGGCAATAATGGCTGGAAAATGGAGGATCATTATACATTAAATTTATATGTAAAACTGATCCACCTATACTCTAATTATTTTTGTCATTTTTTTCCTTTTTTTTTCACTAAGTTTTTTTTAAACTATTCATGCAGTCTATAAAAGTAAAATCTATTTTTAGTGGAAGCTAGAAAGCGATTTATTACTACAATTAAAGTTTGAACTTATGTCATTTTTTATGCCTCATTCACTGTGCACTCACGGGGGACCATGCACGCTTCACTTGTTTCTTTTTAAATAAACTTGTAAACATAGTTTATAAAACTCACTGATTTCAAACTAAACAGTCGACAGTGGCTGCTGCTGACTAGTTTGTAATTATCAGCGCTAATTTTTGGCCTTTTGGCCAAGATGAAAGTGTAGTATCTGTTCTTCAGATGCTGCACTTCCATTTCTTGTTCTCTGTCAGTGGAGGAACAGCCCTTCATGATTGAGACAATTTTTTATTTTTGTACCTTTTCTCCACATTAAAAAACGACCCTGGTGTGGGAAGGCATTGTAAATAGGTACTATTCAATTTGCCTATGGTTAAAAAGTGTTTGAAATTATGGGACAGAGGCTAATTAAAAATGGCTGGTACCAAAAGAGAAATCAACGCAAAATTATTTTAACACATTAAAATAAATAAGACGTGAAAAATATTTTGAAAAAAAATATTCAATAGAGGACATGTTGAAATCTTATTCTAAAGACAAAAAAGAAAGACAAACCAGAAAAAAATCTCGCGTATTGTCAGGGTAGAAAATAAGATTTCAACATGCCCTGTATTGAATATTTTTTTCTAAATATTTTTCATGTCCATAGTCATAAATAAATTATTTTAATATATCAAAATAATTTTGCATTGATTTCTCTTTTGGTACCAGCCATTTTTAATATTTCCTCCCCTGACAATATGCAAAATTTTTTCTGATTGTTTTCCAAATTTCATGACAAAATTCTTCATAGGGGAATGGTACCAAGCTTTTAAGCACCAAGAGGGTAAAAATAAATTTGACAGAAAACTGCCATTTCATGGAGTTAACATTTTTTATCATTACTTTTCCTAAAAACCATTAAAATATATCATGTTTATTATTTATTAAAGCATGTGAAACGATATTCATTTCTGAACAAAATGGTATTTTGAGGACTTACTGTTTTGGTTTTTAAAATATGACTATTTTAATAGAACTGCCTTGAAATCTGTAATCATCCAAATGGATGGGCATTGCTAATTTAATGCAAAAATGAGCACAAATTTAATCATGTTCACCCATCAATTCGACATCAAGCACTCATTCTAAATCAATTGTCTATAACTTTTATCAGTTTTTAAGGAATTAAAAAGCTATACATACATATCTATATATATAAAAGCGAAAATGTGTGTATGTATGTATGTTCGCCTTTTGTGCATGTCTTTAAAAGGCTTTTTTCCGGCGGATTCTCGAGGTCGTCGCTCATTTTTTTAACTTTTTATATCACGTCTAAATGATATCTACGACTTAACAACGGTGATCGCCTCTCTATTTAATTTGCCCGACTTTGAAACGTTAATTATTCAACATTTTCAGATCGGCACGTGTTGCATTCGTTTTTCGGTATAAAAAAAAAAGCGAAACGCGATTCAAATTACTGGCCCACAACCAGTGGTCTCTAGAAAGCTATGTAACATTTGGTCAATGTCGGCTTCGACATATCAGATGGTTGCTTTCATTTCGAGACGAGACACTCCCCCTAATAAACAGAGAGCTGACAAAGTTAGTTAAAAACAAACAAACCGGTTTATTGACCCCATTAAAAACTGTCCCGCAGCAAATGTTAACTGCTGATTAGCTATTGCTTATGATCGCCGCATGTGCATTAAGCTTTTTCGTATAAAAAAAAAAAAGCCGACAGACTCGCGGTAAATAAAACACTATCCCGCACTCAAAGTTCACGTCAAAAATGGGCACCTGTTTTTTTCACACTTTATTATTTTCCAACTGCGCGTCAAGGCTTCGTTTTTTTTTAAACAACCAACGATTTTTCTTTTCATTTACCCAAAAACACACACATCTACAAACACCCGGACAATTTTTTAAATTTAAATATTGAAGCAATGTTATTTAAGCCATTTTTCACGTAACGTTCTTTTTTCTGTTTTTTTTTTTTTTACTTCGCTTATTCTTAGGTTTTCATTAACACCCCCACCCCCTACCGACCACACACACCCAAAAACACCCGGGTACCCATTGATTTTTTAAAATTTAAATATCGAAACAGGTTTATTTAAGCCATTTTTCACGTTTTTTGTTTTTTTTGGGGGGGGGGGGGTATTTTTTAGAAGTTTTAACGTTCGTTTTTCTGTTTTCTTTTATTACACGCTATGAAAACGTTACCAAAGTTATTAACACGTTAAAAATAGTTAGATACGATAATGTGAAGAAAAAAAAAAAATATGCTTAAAAAATATTAACAATCGATGTTGTTTTTGTAAAAAAAACAAAGCCAAACACCATTTTCTTTTTTAGTAACACTATTTCTCTTTAGAGTAAGGAAGACGAAAAGAGAGAGAGACACACACACACACGAAGACAGAGAGAGAGAGATCTATTTATTATGTCATCTCGTAACGCTCCCGCGATGACCTCATTTAGTGGCTATCTGTCAATCAAACCTCTTTCACTGGCATTATAAGCCTTATTCTAACAGTCTAATCAATTCCTCTTACTCCTAGCCTACACGATTAAGTTGTTGGTGTTTGTTTAACTCCGCATCAAATCTTCCAGGTTCAATCTCGCCTCCCGACCAAAACTATTTTTTTCTTTTTTTTCTTTTACATCTTTAAACACCCGGGAAACGTTTTTTTTTTTTTTTTTTAACTTCGCTTATTCTTTAGTTTACCCCCTATACACAGTGTTTTTTTTTCCGATTTTTTTAACATTGTTTCAGGGTTATTACTATTTAATACTATTTAAAGGAAGACATGATTTTGACCAAAGTTAATACTTTTATACAACCTAATCACGATTGTATTGGAAAAGTTTTATCACCGCACAAGCAGAAAGGCTCAGCCTATAAAATCAACTGTAAAATCTTTTTATAAAATAGGGGTGCATTCAAAATGAATGTTCTTTTTAAAGCACAATTGAACCATGATAGTTGACCTTTGGTATGCTTAATTCAAGTGATTATGTAAAAATAATTTCAGAAAATCAACAGTTGGGGGTTTCATAAGACGGACACGTTCAAAATGAATATTTCTGTTTAGAGAACCATTGAACCATGATACTTGACTTTTGCATTTGAAACTTGAATTCAAGCCATCATTTACAGATAATTTAATAAAATCAATAATGGATTCTCTACAGTGAAATTACAATTTATTGTGGATCAAGTCACTGTGGGAAGGTATGTGAAGCACCTTCCCGGTGCACTGTGGAGGAGGAGAGAGTGTATAATTAGAGCAGGCAATCAATCGATTTGATTAAAAAAATGGGTGATTTCATCAATTTTGATGACAATAAAAATACAAGAGAATGGAATATTTGTTGATCCACATGCAATCCTGACAACGTGGGGTCTCCCTGCTAATACATACACAGCCCACTCAGAAATACGAAAATCATTCGATTGCTAATTATTTTTAATTTTTAGAACAATTGTAGGCATGCATTTTAGTGTTGAAATCAAAGCCTCTGTTCAGTCTCTAAAGACAAAGTATACTCCTTGTAGGGGCAGCTGCATATGTAATTGTGAGGCAAGGGTTGCACAATGCCTAACCACACCTCTCCTGAATTTGAATTCAGTAGCATGGAAGTCCAGGACAACTGGAAACAATGCCGAAATAAGTGCAGAGTACATACAGCACCTGGACGTTCCAAATGGTCACCCATTTAGTAGTGACCAGGTTCAATGTTGCTTAACTTTGGTGATACAGCGAGAATCAGTGTCAACGTAATTATACTGTACTAGTGTTGAAAACGTGTTTAAAAATTAAAAAAGGTTCTGATAAATTCTTAGAATTTATAAATTATTTATTTACATTAAAAAAAGAAAAATGCAATACTTAGTTGCGTCCCTTTAAAATGTTATTTAATTCCTTAAGTGGTGTATCTGTGGATTGTTTTTAGTTTCAATTTCTATCAGACTGTAAATATGACACATGGGGCTATATTTATGAGTGGCTGTGTATATATATCGACACACACACTAGCAGGAAGACCCCACGTTGTCCAGGATTTAATGTGGATCAATAGATGTTCCACTTGTTGTTTGAAATTTGTTCAAAATTGATGGAATCACCAGTTTCTTTACAATCAAATTGATTGATTGCCTGCTCTAGTTAGAGACCCCCTCCCTCCAGTGTACCAAGAGGAAGCTTCATGTGCCATTCCACAATGACTTGGTAAACAATAAATTGTGATCTACGTTTCACTGTAAAGAATCTACTGCTGATTTTATAAAATTATCTGTAAATAATAGCTTGAATTAAAGTTTAAAATGCAAAAGTCAAGTATCATGGTTCAATTGTGCTCTAAACAAACATTCATTTCAAATGCATCAGTTTATCAAAGAACCAGCTATTAATTATATATATATATATATATATATATATCTTTTAAATATTTTTTGTAAATATTTCCGATCACAAAAATTCCAACATGGACAAAATTTAAAAAAAACAAAAAAACAAAATTAACATTTGTTTTAATTTTTTTTATTTATCAGTTTTTAAATGAATCGCAATTTGTTCTTATGACAGTAGATGGATTTGTGGTTGGGTATTCTTAAAAAGCAGAATATATGAACACAGACAATGGGGGAGGGGGAGAGAGTGGGAACAAAGAGGGAAATAGAGAGAGGGAGGGAGGGAGGGAGAGGAGAGCATTAATGGAGGCACCCAACCACAAGAGATGCACACAAGAAAACAGTGAAACTGAGCATACCGAATGTGTGTTTCCTTCATAAAAAAGTCACTGACAATAGAAACACTTTTTGAAAGAGAGAAACAGCTTTATGTGCAACTCAACAGGAAAAAAAAGGTAGCCTTGTATTAGAATTAAACACAATTCTTAGGAATTAAAAAAAAAAAAAAAAAAGTTAAATAAATTGGATAAGTTCAATTCATTTTTTTAGGTTCCTTTCAAAGACGACATTCCTGCTCGCATGATTTCGTCCACAAGAAGAAGGTTGCTTGCAATTACGGTACTACAAAAATAAAACGGACAAAAAAAGAAAAAGATTAGTAAGAAACAAAACGAAAATTAAACAAAATAAAAATTGTAAGTTATTAATCATTTAAAACTAGAAAAAAGAGAAAATGAATAAATATATATTATATATATACACACACGCATATAATTATTCATTTTAAAATATTATCGTTGCAAATCTCTAAGAAAAAACTTCTAAGACGGTCATAATCACGTAGTACTTATCATTCAAGCATTCTTTGGCAAATATTCTTGCTTGGTAAGCAATACTTTCAGTTTAGTAGTTATTTCGACAAATTCACTAAAAGAGTAGCTCACAATTGTAGTATATCAATTATTACCTATACTAAATATTCCATATGTATGTGTGTAATATATTCAATGTTGAGTTAAAGTTAGTTTTAAATAATGATTATTTTCCAATTGGTTATAAGTAATCCTTCAAGAGCAAGGTTTAAGCTAAACATCAACATCAAGGAGGTGACTGTGGCCGACGACACAAACCGACAACCTAACTACAAATCCAGTTCATTCCATAGAGAAGGAAATCTTCATATGGTCCCTCCCCGAGGAACTTGATGTCTTTGTAAAAATAATTCTAACTAGAAAGGTATCAGGGAAACAAATTTCAACAAAAGACATTTAATTCATACAAAAAAATGTATGAATAAATGATGCTCAACAACGGCATCAGCAGTAGCTAATATGAAGTATTTTGTGTTATGCCTGGTTCTTTACAAGTCAAAAAAAAAAAAAAAAAAAAAATGTGAGAGGTCATTGCAAAAACAAGTTTTTTTTTGTCAAGCGACTATAAAAGGTGTAAGTTGAAAAGCAATGAAAAAAATATCCAGTCTTCCTTGAAGACATTGGTGCATTAGTAAATAAATAAATAAAAGGTTTACCATGAATGTAGGAGTTGTTTCTTGACTCTGTAGTTGTCAATAATTCCAGCATCAATCGGTATTAAGGCGTCACCTAGAAAATAAATAAAATTTAAAAATAATCATACTCTACAGAAATGTAATCCCAAACTTATATAAAATACCGGATACATGATAGACACGTGTAGGAACGAGCCCCAAATGATTGAGCATTCCAGCAAATTTCTTCACCATCATCAGAGATAACATTGTTATGTAATTAGCTTCCCGGAAAACACCGGTTAGTCTTGCTAATATTTGATTTTGATGATTATTGTTGTTTAGATAAAAAAATGTTATCGATGCAAAAAGTTATGTTTTAGAAAAATAAAAATATTTACATTAAATAATTTCTAGGAATGTAACTTGATGGATGAAATGTCATGTTATGAGGCAGTTCAGAAATTTATCAGACAAAGAAAATAATCAATAGATTTTGGGAAAAATAAAACATGAGGAGTTTTGATTGTTTGGTTATGCGAGTGATGACAATGATTTTTAGATTTACATGTAAGACATTAGTTAAGTCAGTGTGTAACGGGGAGTTGCAATCGAAGGTCAAGAAAGACAGTCAACGAATAGTGATGTCTCTAAGCAAGTGTGGGAGCGATAATTAAGATGCCAAACTGAAGACCAGCATGCCTTTTTCAATGAGTAATATCGAAGAAAAGAAAAGAAAAAGGCTGTAATTACAAACAAGACTTCTGTTGTAAGAATCTACATATTGTGTTTTTTTCCAAGGATCCGTCAACGCAAGATCAACCAGCTGGAAAGTATGTTTCCTTATTCTCCGATGTAGACTCTATAGAATTGTATCCGTCCCTTTATTATATGTGAAAATGCACAAAAATAGATTGTTATAAATATACACATAACTAGAGACGATCGCACGAAATACATTAACACAAATAGACGACATGTCAATGTTAGGGCAACGCCGAGTAGAAAGAATTTATTCAGTTATCAGTTTATCTATCCATCTATCTAATTGTCTAGCAAAGTAAACAATAGATTAAATTGTGGGAAACAATAGTCGAGTGAGGATTGCAGGTGCAGAAAGGATCAAGGGTCAAACTCTGTGACTGATCAAGTTGTACCGGAAAGTATGCGAACAGGGACCGGATCTGACATGTCAGGGGTTCTGGTTTGAATAAACCGAGTTAATTTTAGGAGTTTGTTCTTAGACACCGAAGAGACAAGATGGGGAAACAGGTTCCCCATAAGGAGGCAACAGTTTCCAAATGGAACCACAAGCAAAGACCGTCATTCACTCCAGTCTGCTGTGACAAAATGCCTGCGAATGAATAAAGAAAATATATATAAAAACAAAGTCTTGGGTTCTTGTCTTGCATACATCGTAACAGAAACAGCTCCAACAAGACGTTGACAAATCTCCCAGAAGCCCAGCAGAAGACAGGTATGTCTTTATGCATATGTTACTGTATGTTCTGACACACACGCACCCACATTCAGAGACTAGATGAGTAGAGCTGTTAAGATACACTTAGAGGCTAAATGATCATGAACCATTAAAAAAAAAAAAAAAAAAAAAGTTAAATAAGGCCGTTAAAAAAAGAGTTAAACAAATAAAAGAGTAAATATGCAAATAGATAATTAACAAATAATTAACAGACCATTTCACATGATATAACATCAAACGTAAATAGACTCATTTATACATGCATATATACACGCCATATATGCATACAGTACATATATACTCCGACTGACTATTTAACATCATATTCATTAATTTAAATATGTTAAAAGTAACATCCAGTTATTAGATTTGAAGATTTAGTTAACCATTATTTTTATGGTAGACAGAATATTATTAAAAAGAAAAAAACAAAACAAAAAAAACAATTAAAAAATAAACAATGAAAAACACGTTTTATTTCAGGAATATTTAGCTGGCAATTATTAAGTAAAAATTAATTTCTTCCATAAGTGTTAATCCTGACAGACTTATTATTTCAAAAGCAAGATTATCATTAATAGTAAATTATAAAAATTGATGTGGAAAGTGCAGTGGATTTTCTCTTTTATTTTAATTATTGTGAGAAGTTTTATGGAAACAATTGAAAATTTGAATAATCCCCATCACTATATATTGGCCGTTATGAACTGTCATGCGTGGTTTGCATTTGTGGCACTGTATGTGCTACAAGAGGAGCTAGCTCAACTCATCCTGGGTGAATACCGCCACAAAGTTCAACATTAGCTTTGATGGTGTGTAAGGGCATCTGGAGCTCTTGCTTTGCAGATGAACTCTCCTGCATTTCCTCATTAAAAGTACTTGGTTAAGAGGGATGATCCAGCAGAGTTCAGATTTGTGTATAGGAAAAAAAAAAATGGTGCCAACAGACCTGTAGGATTTGGTGAAGGCAATATAGGTCAAACACTTCTAGTCGTTTGAGATTTGCCGAAAATGAGAAATATAAATGAATTTTATCCTTTCTTCAGAGTAATTATGCGGTAAGCAATACTATTATATATTATCTTGCAGATTTTAAGAAATTATTTGGTGTTCTATTTATAAGATAGTGGAGCCTTATAGGTTAAGGATAGCTATATTATTGATTATTTTATTAAAAACGCTTTGCTTCTAGATCCAATCAATATTACAATTGTAATGCACAAATGAAATGATATTCTATCAGCAAATTAAAAATGTCATCAGTTTGCAAATTGCCCGAATATACAACTTAGGCGAAGAAAGTGCTATCCATCTATATTGTATTTTTCTTAGTCTGTGTCCACTTTTTTTCAGAAACTACTGAATTGATCTGCCTGAAATTTTGTATGGACCATTACTATAAGGTGCAGCATAGTAAGTATTATAGTATCCACTCAATGTACAGTTAAAGATTAATAGAGATTCATATTTAGTGCAAAAATGAGCACAAATTCAACTATTCAACCATCAACTGTGCATAAAGCCTTCATTTTAAATCAATTTAACATGCTGAAAACATCTAATATACATACATATATATATATATATACATATATATATATATATATATACACATATTTATATAAATGCAACTTTGTGTGTGTGTGTGTGTGTGTGTGTGTGTGAGAGTTCGTTCCTTAGACTCTGAAATGGCTGAAGAGATTTTCTTTAAAATTTTCAGAACTTTAGTGTATAAGTCTAGGAGCGAGTTAAGTTTTGTCTCAGAATACCTCTGGTAATTACTGATAATCAAAACCGTTATTTTAATTTATCTATCATCTGTAAAGCCATTTTTTCCACAGTTGCTTAGCAACGTAAAAATTCTACTGTGGGTAAATAGGTGGGTTTTTTTTCTTTACATGACGTGGTCTGTAGGTTCAAACCCCGCACGTAAATTTCTTAAATTTATTTTTTTTGCTAACTGGAAAGAAGTTTATATAAAATAATTTTATAAAAGAAACAGTAGGTTCTCTACAGTGCAATGTAGAATAACATTTTGGACTGTTACTGCATGGAGGCATGTGAAGCTTCCTCTTGGGCAATTTCACAGATTTCGATGACAATAAAAATATAGGAGTGTGAAATATTCGTTGATCATCATCATTCAATCCCAGGCAACCTCGGGTTTCCTTACTAGTATATATATATATATATATATATATATTTCAATGGACACTAAGCTAACAAACAAAATGTCTACTCTCTTCATAGTTCTTACCTGTTTTGATATCAATACCGACAGCTTGAGAAGGAGAGGTATACTCCTGGAGGAGTTTCACCATTGTCTCTTGTGGATCAAGACCAGAGTTCTGTGCCAAGACTTTCACAATGATTAAAATAGCTTCAGCATAAGCTTGCACACCTGCAACGACAAGTAAAGACATTCAAATTAACAAGAGGGGATTGTCTTCTTAATGCTCACCCCCCAAAGTAGGAATTTTTTACACTCAAATATATATTGGGTACAGATCACATCTTCCTCCATAAATTTTCTTTGTAATTATAAATATAACATTTTTGGAACCTTATATAAATTTAAGACAATTATGGTTGTGGAAAAGAAAGAATTAAAAAAAAAATAATAAATAAAAATATTGACTTCTTTTTACATTACTGAAATTTTCAACAAATGACTTCCCATAAATAGATCATATTTAGCTAGAATGTCCAATGTATCAAGACACATATGCAATAAAACACAATTATGTTTCGAAATCTTTTAGATGGGAATTGATAATTTGATTATCTGGACTATCATTCTCATTTTCAGTATTATATTCACAATATTACAACTTTTTTTTCGGGTGCATGTCTAAAAACTGAGCCTCTTATTTAATTCGTAGGGAGTAAACTAACATTTTGAAAACAGTACTCTAAATAATCCAAATACAAATTAGATCACCTCATCTCGAAGCTTCTGAAACAAAATTTAACTGTTATTGAAACTAATTTGAATTTTTTAGCATAAATTTCTATAGCAGTCAAGCAGATGTTGAAGCTTAAATGACAGTTCAGGACCTATCAGGTTGGCAACTCTCTTTTGAACCCTGTTCAGGAGCGAGAGACTAGTAGCAGATGCACCAATACAATGTGACAACAATATTCCATACATGGGCAAATGGTGGCCTTGTAGAGTTACAGGGTACTTTCAAGCGTAAATAACTTTCTAGCACTGTAGAGATCCCACCTTCTTCGCAGCAGTCCTGGCAATGCTCTCAATGTATCTGTTCCAACTCATGTTTCCTATGAACGTTAAGTCGAGGAGTTTGAAGTATTGTCAGGTAATGTATCTTTAGCCATAGCTATTGATGGTTTAGAAGGTTTCTTATTGAAGGACACCAGCTTAGTCTTGGCAGCATTGAATGCGACCATCCATTTGTCTCCATTCCACTACAGGTTAGAGGTCTTCCTCTAGTGTTTCTGTCATTTCCTTAGATATGTGTTCATTTGTTTTCCCCTCGTGCATGTTATAGAGCTTGGTATCATCTGCAAATATACCCATCTCACCGACAATTTTATCAGGGAGGTCATTTATGAATATTAGGAATAATAAAGATCCAAGGATAGACCCTCTCCCCCAAGATACACCCACATTTATATCATATTGTTTAGATGTAGGCCCGTCGAAGACAACCTGGATTCTTCTCTTATTTAAGACTAGCGAGGGGTACCCGGTGTTGCCCGGGTGTTTTTCGGGGTATGTGAAAAAAACCTGAAAATGTGAAAAAAAAACAAAAAAAAACCGAAGCCTTCACAACACGCAGATGGAAAATAGTAAAGTGTTTAAAAAAAAAAAAAAACAGGTGCGCGTTTTTGATTGACGTGATGGCGATAGGTATTCAGCAGTTACGATTTTGTGCGGGACAGTTTTGAATGAGGTGAATAAATCGGTTTGTTTGTTTTTAAAAACCCGCTCCCTGTTTATTAGCAGGAGCGAAATGAAAGCTACAGTCTGATATGACAAAGTCGACATTGAACAAACGTTACTTAGCTCTCTTGAGACAACTGGTTTTTGGCCTGTGATTAGAGTAGAGTTTCGCTTTTTTTTATACCGAAAACCGAATGTAACGCGTGCTGATGCGGGAAATGTGGAATAATTAACGTTTGAAAGTCAATAAAATTAAATAGACAAGCGAGCTCCGTGGATAACTCCGAGATATTACAATTTATAGATGATATAAAAAGTTTTAAGAAGTTGTGAACCGAGCAAGCGCTTCTTTGAAAGAAGCCTTTTGTGGACATCGAAGAAAAATGTACACACATACATTTTCGCTTTTATATATATAGAAAGAAGGATTTAATTATGTTAAGTATTCATCCAGTGATACCATATGATCTGATTTTCCTGAGAACACCATTGTGCCATACACTATCAAAAGCCTTAGATATATTTAGGGCTACCGCTCTACTCTCCCCTGCTTTATACGTTATATTTTATGGTATATACTTCAGAGATTACTGTTAGGATATCTGCTGTAGAACAGGCTTGCCTAATTCCATACTGTTGGTTAGTTGGTCGGAAGTTTAGAGCTGTAAGGTGATGGACTAGAGCTTGGTTAATTATGGACTCAAATAATTTGGAGAAAAACGAGAGGAGGCTAATGGCCCATTAATTTAATGGGTCAGTTCTTTCGCCAGAATTCTTGTAAAGTGGTACCACAGAAGCAGTTTTACAGTAATCAGGAAAACAAGATTCGTTAAGGCATTTGTTGTATAGTTTGGAGAGGACTGGCGCAACCTCAGTGGAGCATTTTTTTTAATAGCATAGTCGTGATGAAATCGAGTCCACATGCTTTTGAGATGTCTAGGTTTTTTATATCATGCACCCGAGAAGAGGTAATTTTCAGATCTAGGGTGGCGTTTGTCTGTAAAGGCAAGTCAGGGAGGGAGTGGTTTTCTGGGTTCAAGGTGGAGGTTGGGGCAAACCGACTGGCAAGCATGTTAGTCTTCTCAGTTGCCATGCAAACAACCTCATGATTGTTGGATAGTGAGGGAATTGAAAGGTATGAACCCCCCTCTCCAATTGAAAGATTTATAATTTACATGACTGAAAGATATATTTAGGCAATTCCTAAATTATTTCAAGTTGAAAGGAAAACAATCGAGTGTTTATTTTGTTCTTTTCTACGACAAAGATGTTTGCATTTTGCATAAGCAGTAGTCTTTTTCCTTTGTTTTTTTTTCTAAACAATAAAATCATATGCAAACAAGGTGGCATCGAAAAACACTGCTTCCCTACAGCAGATAAATGCCAACCATGGCCACTTCTTTCAGATAAAAGAGCAACTTTTGTTACAACATTAAGAAACCCAAATTGGATGGATATATTGTAAGCAAAATATCAATGTCACTTTAAATTTACATGTTATGCACTAGGTTCTGCATGCTTCATGCAATGAATTTGAATTAAAAACTAAAATGTATTATTTAAATTATTCATATTACTGTTCTCATCTTCAGTGTCATTTTCACATTTTTGGTCAATGTAACTGCCAACTTTCTTTAGTTGTATCTCTTCAAACTCGGCAATCTTTTTGTCGAACTCTGAAATCTACACAAAATTTCAAAAACAATTCTTTACTTAATCCATGAGAGTAACATGCTCTCATTGTGTCAGTCATGATTGAGTAGAATCCCTAAGTAATCTTCAATTTTATTTTAAGTGTCACCTGGACTAAGGAGGATTGAACTCTAGAAGAGTAACTTTCAACTGAATTTTACCAAGTACTTTATCCACTACAAGGGTCCATGTGGACAGTAGAAATCTAAATAAATATGAATAATGAATCATCTAAAAAATTCAGAAACCTAAAATTAATTAAAATTTAGATTGACAAGAGGTCAATAAAGATAGCCTTCCTTACCTAGTCGAGCCCTGCCTTTCACTTCCTCTTTGTACTTCATCAATTCACGATATGCAGCAATTTCAAAAGCACCAGCGCCAGGAAGAATGCAACCTGAATAAAAGAAATCCATAACTAAACTGTTGTGGCCTTGAATAGAAATAAAACAAGATAGCTAAGAGCCATAGGGTTACATATTTATTTAATCATTTTTTTTTTTCACTCCGAACAAGGCATGTTGCCACTTGAAACATAGGGGGGGGGGTATTATTTGGGATCATGTCTAACAGGGAATTATGGGAAGTTGAGCAGCAAGATGTCTGTTCACAACATTCTAAGTTCTGCAGTTTAGTACAGTCAAGGAAGCAGGATACAGGAAATAAATTCCATAATTTAACTGTTCGATGGAAGAAACTATTAGAATAAATGGATTTCTAGCATCTAGGGACTTCAGTGAAGAGATGGGATTTTGCTGCTTACTGGGTTAGTTGGGGCTATTACATAGAGGGGGCACAAGTACTATGAGTTCATCGGAGAAAATTTCATTCAAGTACTTGCAAAACAAGTACATATGACATTAAGGACCTTATGTCAAGAATGATTAAATTACAGCGTGATACTAAATTCTATATAGTGTGATACATGAATTGGCCTAGTTATTTTCTTTTTACAAAAAGTTTGAATTATTGAGTTATCTTCCTTTTGTTTGATGGTGATGTTAGAGTTCCTTCTCACCCATAAAACTTTATTTTCTTAGTTAAATCTATTTAATTTACATGATTTTTGTAATATGAAATTTTCATTCTGATACGGGTACGTTCATGGTACAGCTTAAAAATAATTTTAAATGAGAGAATTATGAACAAGAACTTAAAAATGAATTTTCAAATATTTTTGAACAAAGTAATTTTTTATGTCATGCCTTTAATTTTTCAGTTCACCATTAGAATTTTTAGAAACATTAGTAAATTGAACATGAGACTTACCATCTTCCACTGCATTTTTGACGGCTCTGAGGCCATCACGAACAGCATCCTTGATTTGTGTAAGGGTGTGTTTATTCGGTCCTTTGATGAGAATGGTTACAGATTGAGGATTCTGGCACTCTTCAATGAAAGTGAATTTGTTTTCACCCTAAAAATAACAAAATTCAAAATGCATTAAAAATAAATATTTTTTAAAGTTTAATAATGTTAGGACAAAAGAACTACAACCAAGGGAACTAACTCCTTGTTTCAGGTAGAGTTACCTCCTCTTTTTATCTCCATTATGCAAGTTCTCGTGTAGAGATGCAAGAACGGAAAGAATCAGACACTGGTAAGCGCCAACAAAAGGATGAAATTAAACCCCAGTAAATAAAGATGACATATCATTACTTTGTTCGTGATGTCTTTTTATCTTCTTTTTACTTGTTATACAAATTCTCATGTAGATACGTACCTACATTTTTTTTTTTTTTACAATTCAACTTGTTAATAAAGAAAAATTGCACAGAACATGTAAACCATTAATGTTATCTAAGAATAATCCACAGATCAAATTCTATGAAATGTTATTCAATATTTCTTATGTAGAAATTAGGCTGAGTATTTTTTTTTTCATGTTGGTCAATCATTTTGCAAAAAAAAAAAAAAAAAAAAAAAGGTCCTGATTTACATACTGATACAAGTACAATTGCTTACAACAAGGAATGATACTTACGAGAACATGTTCATAAACAAGACCAGCGTGACCAAGAACTTCAGGGGTGAGGTCTTCTACAGAATTCATTGCAATACCACCACAAGCCAAGGTTAACCTGGAAACAGTCAAGATAAACTGATGCATGAATACAATCATATAGACTGCAATCTAGAGTTCATTGTTCATGGTTGAATCTTTAAAAAGCATTGTTTGATTTAAAATTTTTTTTTTTTTTTTTTTCATATTTGGACTACTGCCCTCAGTTTGAGTGTTAATCACACGTTTCAATCAATGTAACCCCCGACCTTCTTCAGGTGTATCTTGTGAAACTTATGAATCTTTCTGCTGAACTCAAGATTCCACAGGAGTAGCATACTCTTGTTGCATCAGCCATAACTGGGTAGAAGTCTTAAGTAATTTGCAATTGTATTTGGAGTGTCGCCTGCACTGAAGATTGAACCTTCAACCTCTGAAAGAGTGTATAGGATTTTTACAGATTTTCAATGTCCATTTTCAAGGGTTTTACTAAAAATGTACGACCAAAATTATGGCCGATCAATGTAGGATTGATTACTCCTGTTTGTCATATAGATACAATGCGTAAAGTTGCTTGAATCAACAGAAGTTGAATTGGACATTTAGTCATGCCAGATTTTGGTCGTACATAATGAGGTTTACTAAAAATATACTACTAAATGTACGATTATTTTCTCCTGGTGCTGATTTGCTATTAAAGCAACTTTGACACAAACAAACTACTGGATTTATTAGCACAAAATATAAAAATCTGTTGTGGTATTATTAAAATAAACAAAATGAATTTACTCACAAGTTTTAGTCGAGTTGTTATTTTTTTTTTGGCAAATATATTTTTAGATTCATATAAAAAGTATTTACAAAAATAATTTTTTTTAACTATTCTCTCTTAAGGTAGATAGTAAATAGATACATAAGTATTTATTTACATAAAAACTGAAAATTATTTTTTCCAATTCTGTGCTACTTTTTTTTTTTTTTGTTAAAAATCTTTTTAAAAAAATAAAGTTTATTTTTTAGATTAGTCGTGCCTTGATTTTACTAATTATGCATGACTAAAAATTAAACAATTTTATGTAAGTCTAATTAAATCCTAAAAGACTGAGGCAATTATTTGGCACATTGTATTAGAAAAATAATTCTCAATCATTAAGGGTTTAATTAGTCAACGCAACTTTGACAGTTTCAAGTTTAACTGAAAAAAAAAGAAAAAAAAAAAAACAATAGTCGATAATAAGGATTTCTTCTACTTTTTACAAAAATTTTCTAGTGTTAACATTGTTGTGCCACAAAATTCAAATTTTAAAGAAAAAGGTTGCTTGTAAGATTTAATTTGCAAAAAACTCTTGCCTGAAAGTTGTGACTGAATAAAGTCGTTTTGTTTTTTATTTCAATAATAAAGAAATAAACTTGTTTATTAGTTTTTTTTTTTGTTTTTTTTTACAAAAATAAAAAAGTAGCACATAGGGTTGAAAAAAGTCTCAATCTTTAAGAATTTGCCAAAAATAATTGTGGCTAAGTCATTGTATTGCTTATTTTAATAACATTTTTTGTACTAATGAACTCAGTAGATCGTCCATGTAAGAAATAGTTAATAAAAATCAGGAGTATGGACTTAAAAACATATTTGCCAAAAATAACCCCTCGAAATTTCTGAGTAAATTCATTTTATTGTTTATTACAAGATTGTTTTACGATAGTTTATGCTGACAAACCCAGTTGATCACCGGTGTCGAAGTTGCTTTAATCAGCAGCAGCGGTAATTGATCATACATAATTTTTAGTCATACATATTTAATAAAACCGCCATTTCAAGGACTTTTCAAAGTTTTGCAAGGTTTTCTCCAGACAAATTTAAGTTTTCAAAAAACTTTATATATAAACAATGATATAATAAGCCAAAAACCTTAAACAAGTCATTTTCATTTCTATACAAAACAATATGCTTGTTGACAATCATATTTACAGTCCCTGACCCATTTATATTCGAATAACCAAATGCAATTAAATGTGAGTTTCCCCCATTGTAGATTGGTCTATGCTATGTTCGTTTTACTACTAAATTTCCGGTATTGTGGATACAAGAGCGATGTCCTTTTATCACAAAACTCTCCAATGTTATTATATGGAAAACATCCGGTAGTTTTGTGATAAAGAGACGCAACTCTTGAATCCACAATAATATATTATTCTGAAATTATATTGTATTTGATTTTATTTTCAATATTTAAAAAGTAGTTTAATGGTATTTTTAAAAAATAATTTAATAGTATTTATTTTGATTTTAATTTTAATATTGCAACACAAATTTTTACTGGGTATAATACGATTTTTAAGCCTTTTTTTAAATACTTTTTCCATGTTTTTAAGGATTTTTCCAAGGTTATAATAGAAATAAGGCATTTTCAAGGCAAAAGTCAAAATTCAAGGACTTTTCAAGCTTGTGCTAACCCTGGTATAACTTACAACTGAATTTTAATAAGTACTTTATCCACTAGGAGTTTGACAAGATACACTAAGATCAGAAGTTACATCATTGTGAAAATAACATTCAAGAACAATGGTCCGGAAAATCCAAATATGGATTATCAATCCTCATCTCAAAGAGAGGAATGGGCTGGGCATAAAGAGATGAGTGGAGGGGATGGAAAGAAAAAAGATAAGAGATAATTTTAATAGAAATAGGTTATATTTTTGCCCCATACCAGGTCGGGTAGCCCTACTAGTAGAATCTAAAAGATAAAATTACTAGAAAAACTAGAAATTAGACTAATATTTTGGTTCTTTTATTTAGCAGAAACTTTATCAAAGTCATCATTTAATAGTTCTTCAATGCTATCATTCTTTTTTACAAACTGGCATTAGCATTTTTAACAGATAATTAGTTCTTGTCCACAATTCAACCTATATTAAAAAAACAAAAATAAAAGAAAAATCTGTATGATGTGCATACTCCTGATGGAATGAAAATGTCATATTCCAAATATCACAAATTGCTCAAGTATTTTTTTTTTTTTAATTAATAAATTTTTATACGATTTTAAGACATTAATAATTAATAATAGTCATTACAAGGCTGAAAAACAAAAAAAAAAATGTTCAAATTGAGTTATTGGACTTTATTCAAGATGGTGAAGCAAGACAGTCCTCATAAAGTTTGATTTTCTTAGTTAAAAAGAATCAATTTAAGAAAATCAAATTTTATGAGAAAGTGAGGAAAGAAGTGTCTTTCTTCACCTCCTTTAATAAAAAAAGTCAGATAATGTAAACATCAATTTTTTTTGTTTTGTTTTCAGCCTTGTAATAGTCCCAATTTACAATTAATCTCTTAAAATCATAAAAAAATAATTTTCTGTATAAAAACACTTGGATTAATTTGTGATTTTTGGAATATGATCTTTTTGTTTAGTAATGAGTATGTACATTAAATATTTTTCTGCATTTTTGTTTTTAACATAGGAGTAGGAGGAATTATTGACAGATATTTAGTTTGCATTTAGTGTAATGCATTAATCAATATTTTACTTCATCTTAAATTGAATTGTGGACTTTTCTATTAATTAAAAAACAAAAATACATAAAAATCCTTATGCTGTATCCATCATGGAATGAGAATGTTTTAAAATCACATAAATCAAGTAGTTTTTTTCATTTTTTTTTTTTTTTTTAAGAATCAATTTTATAAGAAAGTGAGAACAGCGTGTCTTAATCCACCATACTGAATAAAGGCAGACAACTTAATTCGAACTACAAAATTTTTTAAATCAGACTTGTAATGGTCTCAATATACTATTAATTGTTATAAAAAAAAAAAAAAAAAATTTTTTTATATGTATATAAAAACTACTTGATCAATTTACATAATTTTTGGAATATGACATTTTTGTTCCGTGACAGGTTTGTAGATCATAGGTCTGGATAAATAATGGATTAATAAAGAAAATAAATAATATTTATCAATTCTATGGCAAGGTGTAAAAGAACTGTGCAACACGCTTTGCTACTGCATGTGAACAGCGGATGTTACAGTGATAGATGCTTGGCCAGAGGAAAAGGGAGAGGTAGAGAACTGTAGATATATCTGGCTATAGTCAGACTATCCAAGAGATATTTTTTTTTCTTCAAAAAAGGGATTTGTTTGAGGAAAAAGTCCTGCTGGGACCGTTTTTTTGAAAGAAACAAGGTCCAGGAAAATTTTTTATTGCAACACTGACTGGATTGATAGATGGCCTCAGACCGGAACAACATGTGGGATGATCATGGCCAGGTGAATGCACATGGTTGCATTATCACATAGAACTTCACAAAAAAAAAAAAAAAGGATCAAAATCCAGACAATCCCAATTTAATAAGTGTTTATATTATATTACATATTTATATTAAAAAGAAAAACAAAAAATTGTTTCATTTACCTCTCCATATTACGTCGCTTGGTTCTTCTTAAAGCAACAATACCTTCCTTGGCCAATAAATCCAGAGAGAATGGATCAATACCCTAAAGAAACAAGAAAAGATTTAAAAATCAGAATAATATATAGCAGTTTTACTTAGACCAAAATTAGGAATTAACCCAGTGTTACCTTTATATTAAAAACTGCTCATAAAGATAAAACAAAATGACACAAATTTTGTGTTTATTGTGACGTTAACAAAATTCAACGGTAATAATATTGACTAGAAATCATTTACCAATCAAATTTTATTAAACAAAAAACAAAACTATTTAATGAATTTGCATAAACTTTGGTGTAGTCTTATTTTATCTTAGCAAATATGTATACAATAAGATTTTTGTGAAATTATAATTTTTCAATATTGGGGTAAAACAAATCCACAATTTGAAATAGAAGAGTTCAACTTACTTTCTGGTTGAGAACCACAAAACTCTTATTGTTGTTGTTGCAAACTTTTTTTTTTAGTTGAATAATTTTTTGAACACGGTCATCAATGAATTTACGCTCAGCATCCACCAGCTTCTCGCGTTCGGCAGCACTTTTGTAGAAAAAACCAGAATTGACTTCCCTGAAGAAAAAAATTACAAGTTTTTAAATAAGTGTTTAAAAAAAAAAAATATAAATAAATAAAAAAATCCATGTTATAATTTTACATAGTATAAAATTTACTTTTAATGTGATTTCTTTAAATAACTATAGCAAAAAACAAAAAACCTTTCACTATATTTTTACACTATATACTCTTTAGTCTGTGTGTAATTCTGTATCCCTGAAAGCTGAACAATACAATATTCCAAAATTCATGTAAATTGATCAGGTAGTAGTATTTTTATTGAGAAAAAAATTTTAAAAGTAAAACTGAGTTCTTCCAGTGATCCCATAATGACTTTCTAAAATCTTGTAAGTTGAAATTATTTGTAGCTCTCTACCTTGTTTTCAAGATGGTGCCGCCATTCTCTTAGCAATATTCGTGATTTTTGGTGTACAATATTTTCTTTCAATCACAAGTACGTACAGCAGAGATTTTTTTTTTTTTTTATTTTCCAAGTGAGGAAGGAGGATTCTGAATAAGCATAAAAAGAACTTTACTTTGGGATTTGCAGAAGAGATGTCATATATGCATATTCTTTTGCAGAACAGATATGTACACACAACATATGTGCATATTCTTTTGTATAACAGATATGTACACATATGTGCATATTCTTTTGCATAACATATGTACATATGTGCATATTCTTTTGCATAACATATGTACATATTCTTTTGCATAACATATGTACACACATGTGCATATTCTTTTGCATAACATATGTACACACATGTGCATATTCTTTTGCATAACATATGTACACACATGTGCATATTCTTTTGCATAACATATGTACACACATGTGCATATTCTTTTGCATAACATATGTACACACATGTGCATATTCTTTTGTATAACATATGTACACACATGTGCATATTCTTTTGCATAACATATGTACACACATGTGCATATTCTTTTGCATAACATATGTACACACATGTTTGTTTGTTTGTTTGTTTTGTTTTACGGCATATCAACCACTTTGGGGTCATTTAATGCCGAAAGGTTCGTTATGTTGTGTTAAATATTGGTTTGTTCTTCTTAAGGTTTTTTTTTTTTTTTTTTTGTGGGGGGGGGGGTCTTTCCTTATATTTTTGAGTATATTTTAGTTTCTTTCAGAAAATTGATAATTTTTTGGGAATCAATCTTGTTTAATATTGTTTTCAGATTTTTTTCTTGGTAATACTTTGTTCGGATTTGTTCAAGGTCAATGCAGTTTGTCAGTATATGGTGTATTGTGTAGGGTTCTTGACACGTTATACAGTTTGGTGTCTCCTCCCCTTTTAGTAGATGTGAGTGGGTGATGTGAGTGTGACCTATTCGCAGTCTGGTCATTACTACCTCTTCCTTTCTTGTTAACTTTTTGGTGTCTCTCGTTCCAATATTTGGTGTTATTTGGAATAGTTTGTTTTTGGTGCATGAGCTCCAGTTTTCTTGCCATTTTCTCTTCAAAAATGTGTTTATTTTAGTCTTTAGGTCTGTATAGGGGATTTTTCCACTTATGTGGTTTTGTTGCAGAGTTTCCTTTGCTGCCTTATCTGCTTGTTCATTCATGTATATGCCGATATGGCTTGGTATCCAGCAAAAGATAATGTTTTTTTTCATGGTTATGGCATCTATTTTGTTTAGCAATTTTGTAATAAGTGGGTTTGTCATTTTTTTTTCTTTTAGAGATATGAGTATTGAAAGTGAGTCAGTAAATATGATATATTTTTGATGGTCATCATTGGTTATTATATTCAGTGCCAAATCTATGGCTGTTGCTTCTGCGCTGAAAATAGAAGATTCGTTTGGGAGCCTTTTCTTTAGTTTTATTTTTTTGTGGATGGCTGCGCATCCTACTTTATCTCCATCTTTTGATCCGTCAGTGTAAATTTGTGTATATTCTTTGTATGTATTCTGGATGATAAGTAGTTCTTCATGGAAGGTTGATGGGTGGGTTTTCGTTTTGGGATATTTATTTAATTTTAATATTATGTGTGGTTGTTTGATCATCCAGGGTGGAGTTTTTGATTTGTTATATTTATGTATTTTTGTAATGTCCATTTGGGCTTCTGTGAGAAGGTTTTTTATCCGGAGGCTGTAGGGCTTGATATCTTCTTTCTTGTTGAAGAGATGTGTGTATTGTGGGTGAAGGGTACATTGATATGCAGGATTTGTTGGACTTGATACCAGCTTTAGGTAATATTGTAGCGCTAACTTCTGTCGTCTTAGAATCAGTGGAGGCTCGTGGGCCTCTATATAGAGGCTTTCTACTGGAGAGGTTCTAAATGCTCCCAAGGCTAATCTTAGTCCTTGATGGTGGATTGTATTTAGTTCTTTTATGTAGGACTTCCTTGCTGCTCCATAGATGAAGCATCCATAGTCCATTTTAGATCTGATTAGAGTTTGGTATAATTTTAATAATGTGACTTTGTCTGCACCCCAATCGGTGTGTGCTAGGACTTTGATCAATTGCATTGTCTTTTGGCATTTTGCTTTTAAATATTTTATATGCGGTATAAAGTTCAATTTTTTATCAAATATAATACCTAAATATTTATGTTGGTCGGTAAGTGGGATGTTCTTGTTATCCAGTTTCAGGTTGGGGTCGTGGTGGAATTTTCGTAATTTGCAAAAGTGGATGCATTTAGTTTTTTCCTCTGAGAATGTAAATCCATTTTCTATGGCCCATTTGTTTATTTTATTCAGACAGAGTTGTAGTTTGCGTTCGGCTGTTTGTATATATTTAGATTGGTAGTATATAAGTAGGTCGTCCACGTATAGGGCATTTTCAATTCCTGGGTCTATGTTTTTTATGATATTGTTTATTTTAATGTTGAAGAGGGTGACAGACAGGATACTGCCTTGGGGGACCCCCATTTCTTGATCTTTTTGGACTGAATAAGTGTTGTCCATCCGTACTTGGAAGTTTCTATTTGTTAAGAAATTTCTGATAATTTCTGGCATTCTACCCCTAAGTCCTAGTTCATACAGGTCTTTTTGGATTCCGTATTTCCAAGCGGTGTCATACGCCTTTTGCATGTCAAAAAAAATTGCTATTAGATGTTCTTTTTTTGCAAATGCTTCTCTTATGCGTGTTTCCAGTTTTATTAAGTGATCGGTGGGGCTTCTATTTTTCCTGAAACCCGACTGGCTTTCTGTAATTAGATTTTTGCTTTCCAAGTACCAATTTAATCTTTCGTTAATCATTCTTTCAAAAGTTTTGCACAAACAACTAGTTAGTGCAATGGGTCGGTAGTTTGTTGGGTTTGTATGGTCTTTTTTTGGTTTGGGTATTGGGATTACTGTTGCCTGCTTCCAGTTTTTTGGAATGTTGTTAGTTATCCATATCTCATTGTAAATTTGTAATAAGTAGTCCAGTGATGGTTTTGGTAGTTTTTTGAGGAATTGATAATGGATCTCGTCGGGGCCGACTGCTGTATCGGGAGATTTGTTTATTGCCTCCTCTAGTTCTGCACTGTTGAATAATTGATTGTAGTTTTCTTCATTTTTTGATTTGAAGTTTATTTTTATTTTTTCTTCATTTTTCTTTATAGCTTGGAATTTTTTATTTTGGTTTTTTGATGATGAGTTCATTGAGAATTGTTCTGCTAATTTATTTGCGATATTTTGTTTGTCGGTAATCTTTGTGTTGTCGCATATAAGGTGTTTAATAGGGTTCTTTGTATTTTTTCCTGCTATTTTTCTGACCATCTCCCATACTTTTTTGGGTTTTGTGTTTTGATTAATTTTTGTTACATAATCTTTCCACGAGTTCCGTTTTGATTCTTTGATAGTTTTCCGTGCTTTGGCTTTGCTGTTTTTATAGGTGTCCAAATTTTCTTTCGTTGGACTGTTTTTAAATTTCCTTAGGTTTGCACGTCTGGCTCTTATAGCTTCTTTGCATTCTTTATTGTACCAGGGTTTGTTATATTTTGTAGTAGTGGAACTTTTTGGTATGTTCTCCTCGGCTATTGTGAGTAGGGTGTTGCTGAAATATGTGATGTGTTCTAAGTCAGGATTCGCTTCAGGTATTAATCTGTATTGACATGTATTTTGGAAATTTTCCCAATTTGCCTTTTGTAAATTCCAGCGGGGTGTTTTGTCTTCTGGCTTGGGATTCTCGTTTTCTATTATGATTGGGAAGTGGTCACTTCCGCATGCATCCTTATGTGTTCTCCAGCTATAATCCATGTATATAGTTGGGTCACATAGTGTTATATCGATTGCTGATAGGGTTCCCGTTGGTGGGTGCATATATGTATTCTCTTTGTTGTTGAGTAGGCATAGATCGTTTTGGTTAATTATTTTTTCTATGGTTTGGCCTCTTTTGTTGTTTTTTTTACTGCCCCACCATATATTATGACTATTGAAGTCTCCCAACAGTAGAAAAGGTTTAGGTAGTTGTTTGATTATATTGTTTAATTCAGTTTCGTTTATTGTTTCATTTGGTGGTATATAGAGTGAGCATAGGGTTATTGTTTTGTGTAGTGTTGCAGTTATTGCAACAGCTTGCATATTTGTTTTTAAGTTCACTTTGCTGTGTGGAATGTTTTCGTTTATCAGTATTGATGATCCACCGGTGGCTTTGCATGATAATTTGTTTATGTGGTTGTATATTGAGTAGTGTTTTATGTTAATTTTGTCATTTTCTTTTAAGTGTGTTTCCTGTAGGCAAATTATTGCAGGACATAAGGATTTGATAAGTATTTGCATTTCTTCGATATTAATTTTTAATCCTCTTATGTTCCACTGTAGGATTTTGTTAGTCATGGTTTATATTTTCTTTTGGTTTTGGACTGTTGGTGTTTATGTCTACGTCCATAGTTTCGATGTTAGTTTGGGTGTTTCTTTTGGAAGTGGATGGTCTGTTTCTTGTTTCTGGTGAGAGGCTTTTTTTGGGTTTTGGTCTGGGACTTTTAGATTTACTTTGTCTTGACTGTCTTTTTTGGCTATCAGTTTCAACTAGTTCAAATTTATTTTCATTTTCAATTAATACTAATTCTGTTTTTTGTTTGTCATTTTGTTTTTGGGGGGTAGTTTTTTTGTTGTTCTGTTCTATTTCCATTTTTTCTGTTGTTGTGTGTTTATTTTTAACATCTGTTTTTGTCCTTGTTTGTGACTTGGATCTTTCACGTTTTGATAATTGAGGAGGTTTCATTTCTTTAGGGATTGATTCCTCAATATTGATGGAAGTTTTTCTGATTTCCTTTGTTTCGTTTTCTTTTATACTGGGTTGTTCGTTTCTGACTTTTATTTGGCTGTTGGAGTTTATTTTCAGTTCTGATAAAAAAGATTTTAATTCTTCAAGTATGTTCTTTAGTTCTTTTGCTAGGTTTGCAATTTCTGGAGCAAGGTTTAGTTCATTGTAGTTGTACATTTTGTTTGCTTGTTGGGTTATTGTGGCATATGAGTTTTTGGTGCGATTTGTGACTTCTTTGCGGGCTTCTTGGAAGGTTATATTTTTTTGATATTTGATTGTTATTATTTCCTTCTCTTGATTATATATTTTGCACTGTTTTGAGTGAGAGTGGTGCTCTTCTTGACAGTTTGTGCATTTGGTTTTATTTGGACAGTCTTCTTCATCGTGGTCTGGGTTTTTTTCACTGCAGTTTCCACATGTGAAGAATCTTAGACATTGGTCTTTATTATGTCCAAACTTTTGGCAGTTGTAGCATTGTAAAGGTTTTGGGATGTATTGTTCTATTTTCGTTCTTTCATAACCTATATTGATGGTCTCTGGTATTTGAGGATAATTGAATGTTAATATATAAGTGTTTGTATATATTACCTCTCCTTTTTTTTTAAATGTGATTCTTTTTACATCTGTGACCCCTTGGTTTTTTAGTTCTGTTTTGATTTCTTCTGTTGTGCAGACGGAGATTTCCTGGTTTTTTATGACTCCTTTGGAGTAGTTTAGTGTTTGGTGTGGATAAGCTTTGATGTTTGTTTCATGCAATTTTTGTAGTTGAAGTAGAGTTTTGGCCTGTTTTTTATTTAGTACTTCTACCAATATGGTACCATTCCTTAATTTTTTGACATTTTTAGGTGTTATTTTGCTTGATATTACCTTTTGGATAATGAAGGGTGACATTTTAGTTAACGGTATATTAGACGTTGCTTCTAGCACGATGAATCTTGGAAAGTTTGTATCTTCATTGTCGCTGTCAGAGTCAATTTCTGTGTGTGGTCTCTTGGATTTTTTGGTATTCATAATAATTTTTGAAAAATTCATCAGCCATGCTCCCCACCCTCCTCGGAGCCCCTTATGGGGAAGAACTATGAGGGGGTAAATCCCATTCGCCTCGGTTCTCCAGGGCTACATAGCTGGTATACTCAAACATGGGGAGGTTTCCAAGCATTCACAATATATGGTTATGCCCACCCAAGTATGGGATTTCCCTGTATTTTTATTATTCCTGATGGTTACCTTTTTCCCAGCTTGATTGACCCTTCAGCCATCGCTTATTAATTCAGTTTATTGTTTATGTTGAGTGTTAGTGTGTTTTTGTTTGGATTGTCTGAATTAGTGCTTGTCATGACCAACCGATTGATTGGATCGGGCCTATCCAACCTCCCGTCTAGCCTAGTAAGGGCCAAAGTGGTGTGTTGTAGTATCATGTTATTATTTCCTAGGCATGTTCCACTCAACCACCAGGATCCCGTTCTTAATGCATTACGGGTTGCCACCAACGGTCAACTGGTGGTCCCATTGAAGGATTTTTACCCTCTGCAGGGGGGCAGTTGGTATGTTCTATCGCCCTACCAACTAGGCAAAAAAAAAAAAAAAAAAAAAAAAAAGGTGAGGAGGTGAAGGAAAAAGAAAACGAGGGAGGGGAGGGGGAGGAGAATGTTGTTTTTGTTTTTGTTTTCGCAGAACATGACTAAGTTTTGCAAAAGGGAATAAAAAAACAAAGACATCTATGTAGGTGCGTTTCATCTCAGGAAGTCAGTAGACAGCCTGATCTGGTAGCACCAGTGTACACACATGTGCATATTCTTTTGTATAACATATGTACACACATGTGCATATTCTTTTGTATAACATGTACCCACATGTGCATATTCTTTTGTATAACATATGTACACACATGTGCATATTCTTTTGTATAACATATGTACACACATGTGCATATTCTTTTGTATAACATGTACCCACATGTGCATATTCTTTTGCATAACATATGTACACACATGTGCATATTCTTTTGTATAACATGTACCCACATGTGCATATTCTTTTGTATAACATATGTACACACATGTGCATATTCTTTTGTATAACATATGTACCCACATGTGCATATTCTTTTGTATAACATATGTACACACATGTGCATATTCTTTTGTATAACATATGTACACACATGTGCATATTCTTTTGCAGAACAAATATGTACACACATGTGCATATTCTTTTGCAGAACAAATATGTACACACATGTGCATATTCTTTTGCAGAACAAATATGTACATACAACATATGTGTATATTCTGTTATGAAACGGTTTTCTCTACAGAAAAATAAGATTTATAAATTGAATGATACACACGTTTTTTCATATTCTAAAGAAATATTGCAGGTCAAAATGTAGGCATCTTCCACCCTTTTCTTCATATCGGGATGTCTGGCACCATGGTCCATAACAATTCCTCGAACCAAACTAAAAAAGAAAAATGTTTTTATAAAAAACAAACAATACACCATTTAATACAAGTCTTTCTACAAATAAAAATCGGATGAAAATAAAATACAAATTTTTTGTAGGATTTAATACTTAAGTTCTTATCCACAATTTTTTCCTTTATTAAAAAAAATAATCTATATGATGTACATACCAGTGACGTAACGAAAATATCATGCTCCAAAAATTATATTAAATCAATCAAGTAATTTTATTTTTATAAAGAATTCATAAGGATTACAACATAAATCTCAAGTTTGAATTAACGAGTTATCTTCCTTTGTTTTTATTATTTACTTTCAAAATAGCAGACAAGACAGTTTTCTGTTACTTATAAAATTTGATCATCTTATTTGAAAAATATAACTAATAGATAAATTTATGTGATTTTTAGAATATGATATTTTTGTTCTGTCATGTATATAAACATCATACAAATTTTTTTTTTTTTAAATTTTCTAATATAGGAAGAATTCTGGACCAAAACCAAAAATTGTTAAATGTTTCTTACTTTGTATCCATATCAGTTTTATGCTTCATCTCCATTATTTCAACCATATGCAAATCAATAGCTTCATTAGGTCGACGAATGGCCAACACAGCATCAACAATATGCTGAAAGAAATTTAAAAAAAATGCTATTTTAATTGGTATTTCTTGATCATTTTAGTGGCTTTACTTGGATTTCCAGGTGTGAAAACATTTTTGATTTTACCTTTGCCGCCAAAATCTACATTAAGTTTAATCAAATCACTACGAACGCTTTGGTTAAACTAGAAAAAAAAAAAAAAAATGTCATTTTGACTTCTGCTTTCTCTTTAGCAGAAATCATGCTGGTGTAAGAAAAAGTACCTTCTGATTAATATTTACATAATGATTTCCAGTATCCTTATAATTGAGAATTTAACATTAATTGGTCCTTTTCTTCAGATATTTTGCTAAAATAAAATACTTTCAAAGTAAAAACTAAAAAAAAATATATGTAAATTTACAAAATATTTTTATTTTTTTTCTTCTATAATATAAATCTCAGTTTGTTAGTGTGTGCTGTAAAATGTATGTATGTTTGTCTGCTAAAATCTTTTGCCATCAGCACTGGACCACCATGAAACCGGTACCATCTGAAAGAGCAATCCCTCGGATGCATAATGAGAATTAGAAAAGATTAATTGTGGTACTCAACTGAACCATTTCTTGCAAGGAGGGTCATTTTTTGCAAGTCATGCATGTGTATCAAACTGAAACTGTTTAAAAACATTTTCCAGAGTCATGACGTTATAAGTCGTGGTCTGATGGGCAAAAGCGTTTGCCAGCAACTTTTTCTCGTTTTAGGTTTGAGCCTGCTTACTGCGCCTATATATATATATATATATATTTTTTTTGGCAGTCGCACGGGCACTCGCTATTTTAATTGAAAGAAAAGTTGTTTAGATTCATTTATTTTTTTTTTTAGATGGGGGGGGGGGGTCCATAAGCAATAAAAAGTGTTTCTCTTCAGATCCCTTCTGCAATGAAAGTGCTCAATATCCTTAGTATAGCAGCTGTGTCCAAACCGAACATTATGTCCACCTGGGCAACACTGAGCATCCATGCTAGTATAAAATAATTTTGAAAAAAAATTTTTTTAAGACAAATATATTTTGATGACATTTTATTATTAAAAATAAAACCATTCAGAAAAAAAAAAAAATTTCAAAGTAAAGACTTTATGTGAAGTTTTATAATTAAACTAGAATCATGCAAATATTAATCACAAGGTATTTTTCAGTATACACCGCCATGATTTGATATATAGAAGCAGAAGTCAAAATAAGTTGTGTTTTTAACTTAACACCTTTTTAGCAATATTAATTTATTGTTATTTCAATATATATTTGATTCTCTGGTGGTCATTTTATTTGGATTTTCATGCGTGAACAAGTTAATTGCTTTATATTTTCCTTCAATTTAAGTTCATTTTAAATAAAATTCAACAGCATAAGCAGTAAAGCAATCTAGAAAGGATATGGATGCTGAAACTGAAAGAAATCCTAATTTCATACGAATTATAAATATTTTGTAAGAAAAGTTTGTTCCATTCAAAAAGTTTTTTTATACTGAACAACAAAATCCATCTTTTGAACATTTCCATCTCCAACCATCAATTGGCTGCAAATAATGGTTCAATACCCATGGTAAATTACAAATTTCACAGCTCCAATTAGCTATTATGTTTGAATCATTTTGACATTGTCAGCAAGCTTCATGGCAATCTGAAATATTATTTCTCCAGCCTGAAATGAAATCATTGTCATAAACATCACTTACCAGACTTGAGCGCATTCTTAGAACTCAGTAGCCATTTTCTTAGAAAATTTGGTTCTAATAATAACTCCAGGACGAGAAAGAATAAAACAGACTAAAACCCGATTTCATAACACATTAAAGCAACCCTTGCCTTCATCTGATGAGAAAAAAAGAGGGAGAGAAATTAACAGCACCGTCGCTAAGCGTGCTGAGTTAAAATGTTAGTACATTCATTTTATTCTGGTTAAAGAATGCTGACTGTACTGACATGTTGAAATTTAAATGTGACCTCCTTACATAGTGTCCAAGTAGATATGATGCCAATAGTAACCTCTTACATGCAAATGACAATATGTCTCTTTTAAGGTAAGTAAAGAAAAGTAAAAAAACATGCAATAATAGGTATATATGCCTTATTTAAAGTAAGTAAAGAAAAGTATAAAAAAAGGAAAAGTATAAAAAATAAAAAAAGTGTTCATATAATCTTGTTTACCTCGGTAAGACTGTCAGCCATTTTGTGGTGTAGCTTGGTGTGCAAAGAAGTTCTGGCCACTTCCATGAGAACAGCACGGTCAATTTCTTTGGTCACTTTCACTTCTTCCAACACCTAGATAATAAAAAACGTTTTTGGTCACTATTATTTATTATTGAATATATCAATTTGACATTTGGTTTATAGTCATGTTTTTACAAAGATTATAAAGGCAAAATACATTGTGATATTATAATGAAGACTCTTGCTTCTATTACTCTCTTAATCATTTAAATCATTTTATTGAGCAAGGTCTCAGAGAAAATTAAAGGATTTCATACATAATGAAATGCCAATAGGTTTTTAATATAGAAATCTTGAATCAAAGGTAATATGAACGGGTCCATGGAAGGTTTTGTTGTTTTACAATTAAGTGCAAAATCCGGTATTTTTGGAAAAAAGGTTTTTTGCTTTAAGTTCTTTAAATCTTCAAATATTCATTTGTGGTGGTTGGTCTAATTGTTTTATAAAGAAATTTGTTTTTGATTTTGCAGAACATGAGAGTTTTGCAAAGGGAATGGAAAAAAATAATAACATCAATGTTTGGTGCATTTAAGTCATGAAGCTGATATCTTCAGCCTAATCTGGTAGCACCAGAGGCCGAAAGTTTCTTAATGAAATAAATTGTAAGGTTAAAATGCAGGAGATACAGACTAATATTTTTTAAAAGTTTATCCGTTACAGTAGAATCGAATGTGGATGAAACTTACCTCCAAAGCCTTCTTCTTAGCAAGATTAAAACCCTCAGTGATATGTCTTGGATGGAGACCCTACAAGAATAAAATTAACATAAGAATTCTAATAGAAAAATAATTAAAATTTTATTCACAAAAACAAATTTTTCAATTATAGGATAAAAATGGATTGAAAAAAAAAAGATTACATTCAATAAACTTATGTCATTTTAACTTGCGCTTTCTGCTCAAGTGAAAGGTCATGCCAAAGAGTCTTTTAATTAATGTTTTTATAATGGTTTCTAGTTTTCTTATAATTGAGAATTTAATGTTAAATGGGTCTTTTTTCTCCAGATTTTTTTGCTAAAATAAAATACTTTAAATGTAAAATATTTTATATGTTTATATTCACTACTATTGAATCAAAGTTCAGATTTTTTTTTTTCAATGAGTTTAATTGATAGGGACAAGCAAGAGAAACTTTCATAGTCAGTTGCAAAGTTTCTTTGGTGTCAGTGAATTAAAGTCAATTTTTTCGCAAATATTCTTTATTGTTTAGGTTTCATTTTATGTGCAATAAACATTTCATAACATACAAAAACTATAAAGACTTTCATATTTAAATATTAAAATATTTTTTTATATATAAAATCCTTTTGAAAAAAATAAAAATAAATTCAATTTCTAAAAGAAAATATATTCTGATTAGAACATTTTATTAAAAAAAAAGCTTGTAAAAGTAAAGACTATGAAAACTTAACATTAAACTAGAATAACATAGAATGTACTTTTTCTTGTTATACACCAACATGACTTCTGTTAAACAGAAAGCAAGAGTCAAAAAATGACATCAGTTTATTGAATTTACCCCAAGAAATTGTTTTTATAAGGATGCCTCTTGCGAAATAATTTAATTTTTTGAAATATGCATGGTATAAGTTAATTTTGTTTGAGAGGCAGAATAATTGGATGAATTTAGGTCTTAATAGAATGAATGGCCAGAATCATTTGCACACTCATTTGTCAGAGTATAGCCCCAACAATTTTGTATACACCTTGTATTCTCAAATAGTCACCAGTCTAAATACTGCCCAAGATATAGTCTTCTGCTTTCTTTAGTTTTTCTCCTACAAATTGAAATTTTCAATTATATCTCCCACAAACTAAAATTTGAAATCCCAGAACAGTTTTATTATGTGTATGCATTAGATAAATCATGCTACTAACAATCTACGATGAAATTTAATAACTGAATATCAAAAAAGAAAAAACAGCTAGATCTACAGAATTTCTTATATTAAAAACCAAAAATAAAAAAAATCTGTATATTTGTACCCATGACGAAAGGAAAATATATTCCAAATATGATGTAAATTAATCAATTAGTTTTATTTTTATAAAGATTTTTAAGCAATTAATGAGAATTTGTAGGCATAAAAGAAATCTTGCAAGTTTTGAATTATTGCTGAGTTATTTCCCTTTCTTTTAAATTTTCAAAATGATGTTAAGTTACTCCAAAAATTTTATTTTCTTATTTAAAAATAAAATTACTTTATCAATTCACATAACTTTTAGAATATGATGTTTTTGTTTAATCATGAGCACATATATTATACAGATTTTTCTTCATTTTTATTTTTTCATATAGAGGGAATGATGGACAAGAAACAAAAAGCTAAACCAATTTATGTGCAAGAAATGTAAGACAATGGAAATTGATGAGAACCCAGAAAGTATATTTGGATGACGAGGCAAGAAGAGAATTCCACAAGTCTGCAGTTCTTGGAAAGAAGTTACTGGAATAGGAAGCTGTATTACAATGAGATATTAAAAGCAGAAATTGATGGAGATCACCAGATTAACAAGTCAAACAAGCCAAAACAAAAGAAGCAGGGAATAGATCAGGTAATTCTGTCAAAATGGAGATTAGGAATGGATGAAGTTTTTATAACTTTTGTCATCATTAATCAGCACAGTGATACCGCTGTCAACCAAGGGAAGTGTCTATCAGTTATGTATGTACAATGAATGCATGTATGGAAGCGAAACCTAGCCAGTTAAGGATACCATCCCCATAGCCTTGAGCCCCTGGAGGGGCATAGACCATCTACAACTTTGAAGATGCTTTTGTAACGAGGAGTTCTTTTTACAGGATGAGGATGCTGGCCCCACCCCCAACTTTCCCAGAAGGTACATACAGCGCCTAGCCTTCCGAAATGATCACCCATCTGGTACTGGCCAGGCTCAACTTCAGTGATCTGGCGTGTCAACGTGATTGTGCCGTACCAGTTAAGGATAGATGCTGCCGAAATGATATGAAAATGATACAATGTATGTGTAATGCAAGTCTTAAAGACAGGGTTAGATCTGTAGATCTTAGAGGAAAATTAAATTTGGACAGTAGAGAAAGATGCTTGCAGAACGCGAGACATTATTAGCATTTTATTTGCCTCCTCACCAAAAAGTTAGACAAAAAGTCAGGTGTGGTTTTGAAAAGCAAGTGCATTAGGATTAGCATGCTCTGGCTTTAAAAAACAAAAAAAATATCTGAAGAGCCTTGCCAGCATACCCTGATATGGTCACCTTGGTCGATTAGCAATAAAACCTTTCTCAAATAGAAGATATAGCCTGGGAGAATGGACCTACTAAGACTGAAGAGAACCATACCTCAGCTCAACAACAACAAAGTCATTGTCAGAATGATTGTTGAGGATGCATCCCTGATACAAGGTAGTAAAAATGGATTAGAGTTCTTGCATTAATAGAACAGTTGAGACAGCAGGGTGAGTTGGCAGAAGGAGCAGTCAAGAAAAACATGGGAGAAAGTGATAAAGATAGATTTGAGAGAAAGAGAAATAAACACCTGGCCAGAGATAGGTTAGTTTAGAAGTCAATTTTTAAAAGCCATCCAACACATGCCAGCATTTAGAGCAGACATTAAACCAATAATGAAAACGATCAACTTACCTCAGAGATGTAAAGCTCAGCTTGCTTCAGAAGTTCACCAATAAGCAAAACATTTGATGTGGTCCCGTCTCCTGTGACATCATCCTGAGCTGTAGCAGCTCTGGCAATCAGGGAAGCTGTTGGATGTTGAATTTGCTGGAGAAAATTTTTTAATAATAAAAATAAGTAGTAGGATATTATAGAAATTACATGGTGTTTTTTATATCTGTAGCAAGGTTTATTAACCAGGATTGCATGGAACCCTGAGGTTTCTGAAGAGCTTGCCAAGGTTTCCTTAAAAGATGATAAATAAGCAAAGATTGTGCTTTTACACATGTGCAAATGCATTTTTTTTTTCAAACCTAATTTTCTTATACAAGTATAGAATTGTGAATAAACTGGAGAAAGAATCCAATTATATGTTTTAACTACCTGTCAGAAAAATGTTGATCCCTACATACACGCACATAAAATTTGTGAATAAATTTGAGAAAGACAATTTTTAAAAAATTTTAACTGGTTATGAAAAAAAAAAAAAAAAAAAAAAAAATTGCTTTCCTTATGAAGGAGAAATAAATAAAATTGTCAATTTGTACTATCGCTCAGTGCTTAATTCAGGAGGAGAGAGCATATCTGTTCTGTTATGGAACCAGCAACATTTAAATTATAGATACTAACAAAACCATGCGACCAGAGGCAATGGCAGAAAACAAGACAAAAAAAACATCCTAAAGATATAAATAATGGGTTGTATTTACAATTACTGTATCCACTTCACTTCCGGTTGCCCTTCCCCAACGTTAACAATGGTTTTTCTAAATAATAACGTCGCTTAGAAAAACTCTTAACATATGGAGACGGTGGGCTATCTTTACCTATTCTGTACTTTCACTAAACAATTTAAGAAAGAAACAATACCGTAAAAAACAAAAACAAAGGAGCAACCGGAAGTGAAGTGGAAACTAATTGTTAAGATAACCAAGTAAAAAAAAAAAAAAATTGTCTCACCATTTCATGAAGCAATACGTTGCCATCCTTAGTCAACTTGATATCACCAGCACCAGACACCAACCTATAATAAAGAATTAAGTCAATATTTATTATGTAAATAGTACATCTAAAATATGAAGGTATCTGGTAAGATTTTTCAACTTTTTTCTTTCTTTTTTTAACCTGACCAGCATTTAAACTGACATATCAAATTTGATTCTGACTATCCAATTTTCATTTGTTATTGTTGTATACCATGTTTGGAAATACAATAACCTTTTTGTACAGTTGATTTTTTTTTTAATTAGTCCAATTAGGATGACTGCTAAGATAGAAACGTTCATTTATCACACTGTATACACATGCCAGTGCATGTGCAATATAATGGAATTTTAAAAAAATGTATTTTAGGTTAAAAAACACTGGTTTTCGTTTAGAGTCATGTTTTGTTTATAAAACCATTTGGCAGAAGTAACATCAGACAAATTTTAAGCTACGGATGGCCAATACCGTATATAATGTAGCTTTTTTCTTCTTCTTTAAGCACATAAAAATAGAAGTTTTATTCAAAGTCTTTGTTTGAACTTTTAATAAAAATGTTTATGCAGTTTTTTTGTTTTGTTAAAACCAAACATTTTTTTTTTCATCTAGTCTTTACGTGACTATTAAGAGAATCGTTTCTGTTTTCATATTTTAAGTTATGACACTAAAACCAACGATATTTTCATTAGACGAAAACGTAAAAAAGCTGCAGCAACTTTTTTTTGCTGTTAATTAAAAAGTAAATGTTAATTAATTAGTCTTTAACCTTAAAAAATACAAAAGAATGAAACTCTTTAAAATAAGGATGAAACTTAAAACTGCAACGACTTTTTTATTTATTTTTTTACTGCAACAAAGCTTATAATATTAATAATACCAACATCTAGTTTTTAACATTACAAAAAATAAAAATGCAACAATAGTTTCAGAGGAATTGCAATTTTTATTAGATGAAAACTGATTTATTATTTGTTAAAAACTAGATGTTGGTGTTATTAATATTATAAGCTTTGTTCAGTAAAAAAAAGCTGCCGCAGCTATTTTTCATATTTTCATCCTTGTTTTATTAAAAAGTTTTGTTTGAAAAAAATAATTTATCGTTGCATTTAATTTCTTAGTCGTAGAAATGTAAAAAAAGTTGTCACAGGTTATTTTATGTTTTCATTTAATGAAAATATCATTGGTATTAGCATCGTAAATTATATGAAAACAGAAACGATTCTCTTATTATAATAATCAACTTTGTTACAGTAAAAAAAGAAAAAAATTTGCAGCTTTTTTTGTTCCATTGAGCATACTAAATTAGGAGATGAAAAAAATTAATGAATCTCTTAGTAAACGAGAGTTGTCTCCCTCTGCACAATGACAAATTGTAAAACAGCGCCAATATTTCACCAAGGATGATATGGACTACAGATAATTCCAGGAACAGTTGATGTGCATGCATTTATGTCTAGTGTGAGAAAGCACAAAAGTGCGCCCCCAGAATATGACAGTTCCAGTGAAAAAGAACAAGTTTGTATCATTTGTGACTGCTGGGATCTTCCTGGAAAAACAGAAAGTGGATTTGGAGTAATGTGCACGTGTGAAAATGATGGATTGAATATTTTCGTGTTTATTTATTTTTTTAATTATTTTCCTTTGAAGATTGTTACGCTGGGTATGGGGCAGCCAACAGCTGCCAACATTGCCATGCTTTTTATTGTAACCAACCGAGAGCTCTTTTTTAGTATCCTCGTTGTTCTCTTAAGTCCAATTGTCTCAATCTCTTTTGCACTTGGTTAACCAGGAATTTTAGTTAGGTAGGACTTCAGGTTTTTCTTCATATGGCCTGTGGCACCTATAATAACTGGTATGATTGATATCTCCCTAAGATTCCAGTTTCTTTTCATATCATACATGAGACCTTGGTATTTGGTCTGTTTTTCCCTTTCAGCTCTGTTCAGACCTCCATCATTAGGAACACTCACTTCAACCAAGGTTGCAACTTTCTCAGACTTATGCCATATAACCATGTCGGGTTTCACAGCAGCATTCTCAAGGTAGGTGGCTGTAGGGGTTACATGGTTGTAATGTATGGTATACAAGTCATTTCCAACTGTTTTTTCAGGTTGGTGGCATTTAAAATCAAAGAAACTACAGAGACAAAGATGTCTGTATAATGTACGTAACAGTCATGGAACAAAGATGTAAAATTTAAAAAATCACATTGGATCAAGCAGTTTGATTTTTATTCAAGAAAAATCAATTTGATAAATTTTTACCTGATTTTCACCTTAACATTTTCCTTTAAAATGATAACTTTTAGAGATTATGTCGAAAATGAGTATCGCATTTAAATTTCCTGCAAATAAGTAGTTTTCTGGGTATTAAGCAATGCCATTTCTTATGTTATTACTGGTGGCCATCTTGGTACGCGCTTGTGCATGTAAATGCAACCCCGAGAAACTACGTGCAAGCACACAGGTACCAAGAGGGCCACTAGCAATAACATAAGAAATGACATTGCTTAATATCTGGAAAACTACTTATTTGTGGAAAACATAAATGCGATATTCACTTTCAGCATAACCAAAAACCTGACAACAGTAATTTCAAAGGAAAATGTTATGGTGAAAACCAAGTAAAAATTTATTATCAAATATTACTGTTTAAACGAGGGTAAAGTGTCTACTGAATCAGTGGACAAGAAGGGCAGATAATCCTAATGGACGTAGAAACTGAAAAAAAAAAAAAAATCACTGATTACCTCCCCATAATCTTTAGTAAACCATGTCCTCGTCACTTATCGGTAAAAAATGCCAAATTTATTTTTTGCAAATATTAAAAAATCTACTTGATTGATTTTTGGAATATAAAAGCTTCATTCCATAACAAGTAGGTAGAATATAAAAGATTTCACTTTTTTTTTTTTTTAATAAATGCCAATAAGCACTCATTATTGCAGCTGTGCCTCATCTTTTCCTGGTCAGGAAGATGTTTATGGGCTAGTCACTTAGCAGTATGGCGAATAAATTGAAAAAGTTGTCAAAAAACAAATATATGACAAACAAATGTTACCAAAGCCAAGATAAGTTACCTTCTACCAAAATACAGGGTTCTGAACAGAAGCGTGTGTTCTATCCTAACCATCATCAATCAATGAACCCGAGGTAATCTCGTCAGCATCAGACAAAGCCAAACACTTTGCAGTTAATTCTATTCTATGCAACAAAGGCGATCCTCCTGTAACAAAAAAAACGCTATGCGACATACAAACATCTGTGTGTGATGTTGCTAAGCTAATCTAGAACCTTGATTCCAGTAAAGCAACCGGCTCTGACAGCATTTCAATTATAGTGCTGAAAAAGCTTCAGCCAGAACTAGCTTCCATACTTACAAAGCCGTTTAAGTGTTGTCTTAAGGAGAATTGCTTTCCAACACTCTGGAAAACCTCATCAGTATGCCCTGTATTTAAGAATTCAGGTGATCATCATCTCCCTCTCAGTACAGACCAATATCTCTTGTGCGTCATGAGTAAGTTGCTGGAATCTGCGTTAAATAGAGAAGTAGTCAACCACCTCAGCAGAAATAGCCTTCTTAGTGACATGCAATATGATTTCCGTTCTGCTAGATCTACAGCAGATATGTTAATGGTTATATCTCGTAGGATTAGCAGATCTCTTGACAAAGGCTTCCTTTCTAAGGCAATTGTTTGACATATCGAAGGCGATAGGGTATTGCATAAAGGCCTACTTCACAAGATTTCCAGCTACGGTATAGTTGAAATTTCACAATTATTAAACCATTTTTCTCTGATAGGTTCATAAGAGTAGTGGTTGATGGACAGAAATCGGAAGCTCACAGTATTAATGCTAGAGTCCTTCAAGGATCCATCCTGGACCCAACTCTCTTCCTGATCTACATTAATGATCTCCTAAAACACATCCTTAGATCATTTGTAGACATTTATGCTGATGACTAGGGCTAGGACAACAGCATATTCTTTTCATTGTTTTGACTAGAGTGTGCATCTGTTGATATCTTATATGCTTTTATATAGAGTGATGTGGGTCTCTGTTGATTAACTGTTTAACCGTGTTGGATATATATTTGAGAGTCAAAGCAATGAAAAGAATATGCTGTTGTCATAGCCCTACTGATGACACTGCCATCTATGGCAACATATCAAAGGCCATAAATGACCAAGTTCTCTGATTCTGAGGTGGCTAGTTACTTTTAATGCATTTAAAACCAAGCTTCTATCTTTACATCATCAACACTGATCCCCATTTGGCATCAATTGAAATGAATGGCTCTCATCTTGGAGAGGCTCCATGTTGTGATAAGCTTCTGGGCTTGACCTTTACTCCGGATCTGAAATGGAACACGTACATCAAATCTGTTGCCAAGGTTGCTGGAAAAATGGTGGGATCCTTCTACTGATCCTAATCTCACTGCCGATGCAATTCTCTAAAAGCCAAGTATGTCCAAGGATAGGGTACTGTTGCCAAATCTGAGCAGGAGCTGCTAGAAGCAGCTTGTCCTGCCTTGACAGAATTCAAAATAGACTTCGTAGCTTAGTGAGGGATGACCCTTTCTCTTCCCTGCAACATCTTTCCCATATAAGAAACATTGCGAGCCTGTCTCTGCTTTATCGTTATTTCCATGGCAAGTGTTTGCCTGAGCTCCAATCTATGGTCCCCCCCTCTTTTCACAAAAAACACTTGCCTAGCTGAAACCACCGCTAATAATTTTCTTCTCTTTATCTTTGCCTAAACCAAAACGTAGATTCCATGAACAAAGTTTCTTTTTTTAGAACTGCATGCCTGTGAAACTTTTCTGTTTGCCTGTTTTCCATCTTACTACAATTTGGTTGCCTTCAAGTCCAACGTAAACAAATTCTTGATGAACCGTCCTCTTAAATAATCCAATTTACCAAATTTCCATTACTAACGATTACTATATTATCCCATTGACTACTGCATATTCACTAACTTATCCTCGAGTGGCCTCTGGGCCTTAATTAGTGGTGACCCCTATGTAAAAAAAAAGAAATCCAGTCCAAAAAGTCACCATGACATTTATTGGGTGGATTTCTGTAAGTATTTTGTTTAATTTTCGGTTTTCGAGCGATTATAGAGACTCCCAAAAGGACAGTTTAATGCTAGCCATTTTCCCTTGTTATAAGAGTTAGCACTACTCGTGTTTCAAAGGTAAATTAACGCTTTGAAATAAGTTAAAACACAAAAACCGCATCCAGGCATCGGTAACATTAATTTATTATAAGAAAATAAAATTTTATTTAGGAAGCTAAGCGCTAAGTGTATCAGAATTTGGGGGGAATTTTTGACACCCCTAACACAAAACTGCAAATAAAATATAAAAAAACTTGTAATTTCTCTTTTAAAAGTTTATTTTCTTTATGGAATATACTTCCAAAATAAACTATTACAGTTGTTTAAAAAATAATAGAAATATTATTTCTATTTTTTTAAAAAAAAACAATGTTTACAAAGTGCTGGCGTGCCTTCATGCAGCCATTTTCTTACGTAATGAAATCAATTGAATTTTAGTTTTTCAATTTTTAAAACTTTAAAAATCTATCAAAATTTTTCTATTGGTTAAATTTTTATGACATTTTCAGGGTTAATGTGAAATTTTATGCTCTTTCCAATAAACCGAATATAATATTTTAGACAAACGTTTTTTTTTTTTAAATTCACCCCCCCCCATTTGTAAATGTCTATTAAAATTTTAATAATTTACTCAAAGTTTTATATATCACAAATTGAAGATAAAAGATCAATAAATAATATACTGTAAATTAAAACAAAAAAGTTTTGTTTTTTTTAAATTTACCTGTAAAGTCCAAAGTGTAAAATCTTTTTTTTTTTTTTTAAAACCAGTGATTTTTTTTTTTTTGAATTGGAAGCCTATGTTCTACTTATATTGTCCAATAAGTATTGGACGCTGACAACAATTTTTCCTATTTCATTCAATGTTTTCTTTTTTTTTAGATATTTAAAGAAATAAATTTCACTTGATAAAGGAGAATTAAAATATAATAAATCAAAGATTTATGTATTTCTTTGAGAAAAGAAAAAAAACATTCAACTGTTTTTTTTTTAAGGCAAAAAATTATAAGTAAAATTTGACTATTTTTAAACTATGGGAACACATTTCTTCACACACAAGGTTAGACGGTTAATGCGAACGTGTGGTTTTTACTGCCTTCTGTCCATCCGTAGTTCTAAACAAGAACTAGCCGGTACTTCCGGTTTTTCGATAAGAACGTAAAAATGCTTGTGTAATGGCGCCTTTTTCAAATAGTCGTTTAAAAGATTCTTTTATTTAAAATATAAATGGAATTTAAGATATAAATATGGATAAATTCTGAACAATGAAGAATGGAACTACACATTCAATAGTATTTTTATAGGTAAGTGATTTTTTGGAATTTATATCGATTTTTTATAATTGAAGTAAAATTTCGTTGATTTTCAAATCTTTTTTTAAAGAAAACCAATTTAAAAAACAAATATTGCATAATTTGCTATTAAACCTGTTATTTTTTTTTTTTAATTTGGTCTTTGCTCCTTTAATTGAAAAAAAAAATAAAAAAATTAGGGTTTGAATTACATTTTTCAAGTAGTTATAAGCTTGTAAAGATAGGTCGAATTATTCAATTTTTTTTCATGGATTTTTAAGATAGGTTTCTGACACTGCTAGCTAAGCGCTATTTTTGATCCACCATTGTTTATAAGATTGGGAGACAACTCGATTTGAACATGCAAGATTAAAAAATATATATATATATATATATATATATATATATATATATATATATATATATATATTTATTTAAACAAATGTTATCAAAGGAAAGATAAGATACTTTTCTACCTAACTGGATATGTTTTTAGTGTTTTTATTTAATGTAACAGTTTTATTCAGCTCGAAAAACAGTGTTTACCTATGTACTGGAAAATTTTAAATGGCACCCAACTCTCTTTGACACGGTAAGTTTGGGAAAAGGAGTTATAAATAAAATAAAAAATTAGATAAAATACGGTTAAAAACTCGTTCAATATATGTTACCGTGATATAGACTGACATATACTAGGTATGTGAAAATGCCAAGGCTTTTGCGAGGGTTAAGTGGCATTGGTAACTTGAGTAAGCCGTAATTCTGTGCACTGAGGTATGTGTCATAAATTTGCCCCTACCACCTATATCCGGGGGGGTTAACTACACTGCAGGGATACTGATGAGGTAGCACACATGTTTCGCTACATGCTGGTATTTGAACTATTTCCATACGTTCAGTAGAAGTGTAAAAAATTTTGAAGTGAAGTTTTGTGTCATTTAAATCATCATTATTAGACCTGAAGGTAAGTTGTAATAGTTTTGAAACTATATATATTCGTTAATATAGATATTAAACCTTATTTGTGCGAAATATGAAGCCTATATGACTTTACCTTCATTGGTTTTGAGTTTACCTAAAATGTGAAGCCGTTACGAAAATTTTCAAAATTTCACTAACACCATATCGTTAACCTACGCACTTTGTTTACAAATATTTTCCAACAACGGCAATGACGCCAAACTACGGCTGGCTAAAAAAATTCTTTTAAATTATTAAAATTTATTTCAGCATAATGAACTTTTAGGATTTAAATTATTTTACTTTCTTTAAAAACCAAAACATTTCTCCCCGGCAAAATGTATTTTTTTCTACTTTATCATTTTATCGAGCTGCTTTTTTTTCTTCCATTTTGTAACTTTGCTTTTTTTTTTCTATGATAAACTAATAAACAAATTTACAATTAAAAAAAATACAAGAGTTATTTTTAAAATTAAAAAATAAAACTTTCATGAATATATTTTTTATTATGCACATTTTGCAAACTTTAAATTCTAAAAGTTTTAATAATTTAAAAGAAATTTTGGGTTTGTATTACTGTACACATTCGAAAAAGTTGTCAAAAAACAAATATATAACAAATAAATATTATCAAAGGCAAGATAAGTTACTTTTCTACCAAACTGGATACATTTTTTGTTTTTATTCAATGTAACATGTTTATTCAGCTCGAAAAACATGCAGTGCTTACCGTTGTATTGGAAAATTCAAAATGGCGGCCACTCTCTCTTAAACACGGTAAGTTTGGGAAAAGGTGTTATAAATAATAAACTAGACAAAATACTATTAAAAAAAACACCGAATATATGCCAACTTATGTCACGGTAACATATAATGAGCGAATTTATAACAGTATTTTGTCTAGTTTATTATTTATAACATCTTTTCTTGAACTTACCGTGTTAAAGAGAGTGTCGGGCGCCATTTTGAATTTTCCAATACATCGATAAACACTGTATTCGAGCTGAATAAAAACACGAAAAATATATCCAGTTAGGTAGAAAAGTAACTTATCTTGCCTTTGATAACATTTATTTGTTATATATTTGTTTTTTTTTGACAACTTTTTCGAATCTATGTGTACAGTAATACAAAGCCGAAAGTTTAATTTATATGCTAAAAGAAATTTTAATAATTTATATGCTAAAAGTTCATGAGAAATGTAAAAAAAATTATATTTATTGGTGTTTGTATGATGAGAAATAAAAAAACGGTGCTTCTGCAGTTTATTTTGACATAAAAAATCAGCATTAGCAGCAGACTTCATATGCGGGGATGTAATATTGCCTTAGTAATTGACTGCATCTTCCGCCCCAGCATCCCCTTTCACCTCTTAATCTTGTAAATAATTCATTAATAAACTTTCAAAATATATTTTTCTTGTTCTCCATTCAATAAGCTCTCCAGTGATATTTGTTTTTTTGAAATCGGACAAGAAATAAGAAAGTTATGACAAAATAACTGTGAAAAATCTTGATATCGGTCACAACTTTGTTAAGGAAATCCATTGATTCTATTGTCCAAAATTAGCCTCAAATTTCAGCTTTAGAATTGTTGTAACTTTCTTATTATTTGGGTATTATTATACAAACACCGTGACAGCGAATTAGTAAAATCTTTTACGTAGTATTCTGTTACGTTTCGGTGTGCTGAACACGAATCTGAAAACTGGGTTAGGGTTAGGGTACATTTTTTTCTACTAATTCGCTGTCACGGTATTTGTATAAATTTACCATTATTTGTCCTACAGAGGTGGTTCAAGTATCATTAGAATGGTATCTGCATACTCTTTCTGATGAACTGTTCCATTTTGAGATATGTTAACTTTGAATTTTTCTTTCACGTACCTACATATACTCGGTGGGCTTTTAACAGTATTTTGCATATATTTTTATTTTTAACTCCTTTTTCCCAAACTTACCGTGTCAAAAAGAAAGTCCGGCGCCATTTTAAATTTTCCTATACATAGGTAAACACTATGTTTTTCGAGCTGAATAAACATGTTAAATTAAAAATAAATAAAAAATAAAATAAAAACACTAAAAACATATCCAGTTAGGTAGGAAAGTATCTTATCTTGCCTTTGATAACATTTGTTTTATATTTGTTTTTTGACAACTTTTTCGAATCTATGTGTACAGTAATACAAACCAAAATATTTGATCAATTTACATGAGTTTGGAACACGACATGTTATGTTCGTTCCGTGACGAGTATTTACATCATAAAGATTTTTTTGGTATTTTTTTACGACCTGCCCCAGCGACGCTGGGGCCCAGCGTAGTATAAACATCGCCAACCTCCCCATGTTAAGAACGTTTTTAGAGATTGGGAGTGTTTATTCCGAAAGCCGTTCTTAACATGGAGAGGTTGGGGTGTTTATAATATGTTGGGGCACGTCGTAAAAATTTACCGATTTTTTAAATTACTTATGCATTGTACGAGCCGCGATTTCCATGAAGTCGGCTCCAACTCGCCGCTGTGCGGTGCGCTGCATAAGTATTTTTTTTTTAAATTCATGCAATTTAATTAAAAATTTTGGTATGATGTTTGCAGGTTTTTTGTTTTTGTTTTTGTTTTTTTTAGATGAGATTGACATTTTTTGTATTATTGGGATTGTTCGGACTACTGTTCTCATCTTGTTTGGAGGAGGAGGGGGGGGGTACACAACGTTTCGACCGAAATTTGATCGTTGTGAGAATAACAGCCAGGATGGGAACAATAGTTCGAATAATACAAAAAATACGTTTTTTTCTTTTTTTTTTTTTTACAAATAGACAAAACTAAAAAGATGCATCTAAAGAGGGGGGGGGGAGACGCACGTGCAGGAAAATGTCATCGTCTTTTGGAAGTAATAATTTCACAAGAAAATCAGATTTTATTATAAATTAATCATTTAATTTTTATGAATTAAAACTGCAATTTGTCTTTGAGACACAAAAAATGTTTATAATAATAATAATAATAAAATGTCGAATCCAGATAAAAAAGACGAATTAAGAATTTAAGTAAGCGATTGCAAAATTCAGGCTATAAAATTAACAATTCTTTATCTTAAAAAATAAAAAAAATTTAAAGACCTCCATGAAACAATAATTAATTATTTACTATTTATTTTTAAGCAATTAACAAAAGAGAAAGCCGGTAACTAACAAACAAACAAAAAAGGGAGAAAGCGACATGACGAAGCCGGTTTCCATTTCTGGAAATTTCTTCACACGCGGGTCTAAACGAAAGAACAAACGATAAAGAAGAATAGTTTTACGAATGTTTAAAAAGATAAAAAGCTTTCTTTACATTTTCATGGTCCCCTTGGGTCCAAGGTTCGTCCTAAGAACATCTTGCAGTCCCTTAGCTGCGCTGATATTGACGGCAAGAGCCTGTGCAGCACGAGCAACTTCGGCTTTAGGATTGAGAGATTTGACGGCAGCCATCTTTGCTGGAAGAGAAAAGAACAGAGCAGATTTTTTTTTTACTGCTGAGTCACGTGGGAAACGGTGTAAACCGAAAAATTAACCCATCCCATCCTACGCCCCGAAAAGTACGGATGGACATAAATGACATAATATTAGTATTAATTTATGCGATACATAGATAAGATCTAAATTTTTGGTGAATCAGAAGAACGGGAGACTCAAAGTCCGCAGCAAATAGTGTCACATAAAAAATTATGTTATTTTTCTAAAAAAAAAAAGTTAAAAAATCAATAAATATTTCATAAAGTAATATTTTTATAATACTCAAAACAAATTCAAAATAGTGAAACAATAACATTTTATTATTTTATGCAAAAAATAATTAATTATAACTGCGATATTTTTATCTGACACTATTTGCCGCAGACTTCTAGTGGCCTAATCTTCTGATTCACTAAATTTCTTTGTATTTACATTGCTGGAAGAGAATAGTTTATCTTTTCTTTTATTATTATTATTGTTATCTTTTTTACTGTTGAGACACGTGGAAACGGTGCAAACTGAGAAATCATCCCACATTAAAAATCGACCCCCTCAAAAAAAGTATAGATAGACATAAATGACATAAAATATAAGTGTAGCAACTGCTTTGCCCAGCCAGAACAAATGCCCGGCAGGAACATTTCACAGCGATCACCGCTTTGATACACTGCACGGGTATGAAGAAGGTACATAACGTCATGAAGCGACCACCGCACACATGAAACAAAAGGAACTGTGTTACGCTACCTTGCGTATGAATACAGTAAACAGGCTGGAATGTTCGAGAAGGCCTGCATATAAAGATTTTGCTTGCTAAAAATCAAATCAGTTTTCCTTCCAAATTCTCAACACACAGCACGTGCTCGAGGAAACTCTATTGTAGACGTAAAACAACATTACCAACAATGCCACAGAACAACCAGTTTTCTTTTTAATACTCAGCGTGGAAAATTACTACATATAACAAGGACTCAAACCCCCTTTTAAATATTCTTATTTCAAACTACTGTTATGATATGAATGCACACATACACACATGCAATGCATTCGCTTTTATGACTTATGCACTGTTTTTCTCATAGACTTAATGCCTGCATGCTGCACTCTTACCATAAAATAATCAGTAATTTCAAGCCTTGTGCTCTTCTCACAAAAACCTTCACTTCTGACACCTTTCATTACTGAACCTTTCCACTAAAAAAAAATCTCATGTATGAACACTTCAAATTTATATTCCTCACACATGAACCAAATGTTCATTATTTTATATAAATTCATAGCGATTCTGTTGCGGGGTCGAATGTCGGTGGCAATCAACCCCCACAACTAAAAGATGACACAGGTAAGAAGACGAAAAATGACAATGGCAAAGAAGAGATGACAAACGCAGTGGGTACCGTCGTGAACAAATATAAATCCGTTCAGGTTTATTTTTCGTAAAGAAACTGAATGGTGGTAGGAAGTCTCAAGCAGAGAGTTGGAGTCCAACTGGTGTTTGAACTAGTATGGCTACAAGGTCATTGCTAGGAGTTACGGGAAACACGTGCTAGATTGAGAAGCTGGGCTGCTGGGAATCAAGCGCATCGACAGCGAGTGGTTGCTGCTGCTAGGTTTGGCTGTTGTCGGAGAGGTAGTTTAAACCATTCTGCATGGACATGACTGCTGCTGCTGCTGAGTTGGGTTGGGCCACTGATGAGCCCAACCTTGCCGTGCAACAATCTAGACGTGACTGACCGCTTCTTGAAAAAAAACGCTGTATTTATACTCATCCAACAGACGTACTGTATACCGATACTCCATGGCTGACTGGGATAGCTTCTGTACATTCATATCTGATCTACCTCTGAATTCCATGTTTAAAAATGATGTGTCCTCTATAGTATCAGACCTGACTGAATGGCTAATTGTAGGTATAGACCGATTCATACCATCTAAAAATTTCCAACAAAAACTCAACAGCCAGCCATGGTTCTCCCCAGAATGTGCTGCTGCAATCATGCACAGAAATCACTTTTCCATAGCTACCAACGTAATAGATGCACTGAGACTAAAGCTCCTTTCAGGAACGCCAGTAACCACTGTAAAAGAGTAATAAAAAGTGCAAGAAAGCTATATGCTCAGTCTGTTAAATCCAAAGTACCTGATCAGCGGCTTGGTTCCCACCAGTTTTGGCAAAGAACAAATAGGATCCTGAACAGAAGTGTGCGTTCTATCCCAACCATTATCAATGGACCTGAGGTCATCTTGTCAGCATCAGACAAGGCCAAACTATTTGCCAAGAACTTTGCAGCTAATTCTACCCTATGCGACGAAGGCCATCAACTCCCCATATTTCCTCCAATAACACAGAACACGCTAGGTAACATACAAATACCTGTGCATGAGGTCACCAAGCTAATCAAAAACCTTGATTCCAGTAAAGCAACTGACTCTGACGGCATCCCAATTATAGTGTTAAAAAAGCTTCAACCTGAACTTGCTCCCATGCTTACAAAACTGTTTAAGCGTTGCCTTAAGGAGAAGTGCTTTCCAACACCCTGGAAAACCTCATCAGTATGCCCTGTATTTAAGAATTCAGGTGATAAGTCATCTCCCTCTCAGTACAGACCAATAAGTCTCCTGTGTGTCATGAGTAAGTTGCTGGAATCCATATTAAATAGAGAAATAGTCAACCACCTCAGCAAAAATAACCTTCTTACTGACATGCAATATGGTTTCCGTTCTGCAAGATCTACCGCAGATGTGCTAACGGTTATATCTCATAGGATTAGTGAATCGCTTGACAAAGACTTCCTTTCTAGGGCAATTGCTCTTGACATATCAAAGGCCTTCGACAAGGTATGGCATAAAGGCCTACTTCACAAGATTTCCACCTACGGTATAACTTGAAATGTTTTTTCTATCATTAAATCATTTCTCTCTGATAGGCTCATAAGAGTTGTGGTCGATGGACAAAAATCAGAAGCCTGTAGTATTAATGCTGGAGTCCCTCAGGGGTCCATCCTGGGCCCAACTCTTTTCCTGATCAACATCAATGATCTCCCTAAACACATACTAAAATCATTCGTTGACATCTATGCTGATGACACAACCATCTACGGCAACACATCAAATGCTGTAAATGACAAAGTTCTTTCTGATTCTCTCTCCTCTGATCTCGGGCGTGTGGTTCAATAGGGGAAGAGGTGGCTGGTTACCTTTAATGCATCTAAAACCAAGCTCCTAGCTTTACATCATCAACACTCTGATCCACATCTGGCATCAATTGAAATGGATGGCTCTCGTCTAGGAGAAGTCCCAGGTTTTGACAAGCTTCTGGGCTTGACCTTTACTCCTGATCTGAAATGGAACATGTACATCAAGTCTGTTGCCAAGGTCGCTGGAAAGATGGTGGGATCCTTCTACCACTCCAGAAGATACCTCATTACTGATGTAATTCTCTATCTATATAAAAGCCAAGTACACCCAAGGATGGAATACTGTTGCCATATCTGGGCAGGAGCTGCTAAAAACAGCCTATCCTGCCTTGACAGAGTACAAAATAGACTTTGTGGCTTAGTGGGGATGCCCTTTTCTCTTCCCTGCAACCTCTCTCCCACAGAAGAGACGTTGTGAGCCTATCCTTGTTTTATCGTTATTTCCATGGCAGGTGCTCGTCTGAGCTCCAATCGCTAGTCCCCCCTCGCAAATCTTTTACGAAAAACACCCATCTAGCTGAAACCACTGTCCAAAATTTTCTCCACTCTTTATCTGTGCCCAAATCAAAACGTAGATTCCATGAACAAAGCTTCTTTCTTAGAACTGCACACCTGTGGAACTTTGTTCCGTCTGCCTGCTTCCCACTTGACTATAACCTGGATGTCTTCAAGTCCAATGTAAACAAATTCCTGATTAACCGCCCCCTGAAGTAGACATTTTTATTAAATCCCCACACTAACGTACTGTAAATGCAATAACCCTTATCCCTGAATGCCTTTCGGGCCTTGATAAGTGGTGATCACCTCGTAAAAAAAAAAAAAAAAAGTAGTTGTGCTGGTTGTCATTTTTCGTTCTTGATTTGTTTGTTTTTGTGCCTGTAAAGTGCTGTAGGGAGTCATCTGTTTGAGGTTTATATTCATGTGTGATATCAAATTGAAGCTGGGAAAGTTGTAAATATTATTCTAGCAGGAATTGTACTATTACAGTGTTCACGTCAAAATACTTGTCGAAGGGTCATCACCTGTGGTTTTTACGTTTTAAATTGGGATCTTTTTTTGATGAGCGGTTTCTTTTGGTGGAAACCACGACAATCCTATAAATTGGTGACTCAGCTGTGAATTCGAAAAGAGATCCAATATTAGTATTAATTTATGCAGTTGCCTCCTTTTCTGGACAGGATCTGAATTTTTTTTATATTTACATTAGTTGAAAACATGGTTAAATATGTTTAAATTAACAATTTTGAAGACGATTTTCTCTACAAAAGAGAATAGATATTTTTGTTACTCTTCAGTTACATGCAAACGGTGTAAACCAAGAAACGAACCCGCATTACACAACTCCCCACCCCCCGTCAAAAAGTATGGATGAACATAAATGACATAAAATATAAGTATTAATTTATGTAGCCCTTCATTATATGGACAAAATCTGAATTTCTTAACATTTAATAAACAAATAAATAAATAATTACTTAACAGCCTTATACAAAATATAAATTACAAATGTCAATGTTTTCTCCTTCATATTTCGAAATATAAAGAGCGTTTGAAGCAGCATATGTGGGTGGCTTAAGATTGTGAATATGTTTGTTATATATCAGTTTGACAAGAAAGTTCTTGCAGTTTTTAACTCATTCAGATGAACATATCTCGGTTCAAACAAAAATTTATTGATCAAAATAAGCACCATCAGAATCAACACACTTTTGCCAATGCAAAACAAGTGTATTTATGCCAGTAATGCAAAAATTTTGCGTTCTGGTGGCGATGAAGTCACTGAAGGCGTTTTTGATATTGCTTAGGTTTTTTGAAGCATTTCTCAAGCAGAAAGTCGTTGAGATGCTTGAAAAAGTAGTAGTCGATAGGTGAGAACTTTGGAGAGTATGGCGGATGATGTGAAGTTTCATAGCCCATTTCGTTTAACTTCTGCAGGGTCGGTTTAGGAACATGCAGTCAGGCATTGTCGTGAATGATAATTGGGCCTTTACTGTTGACTAATACTGGATGTTGTTGTCGAAGTTTCTGATACATTTCATCCATTTGTTGGCAGTACTTTTCCGCCTAATGGTTTAGTCTGCATTCAAACAATTGTACTAGATGAGACCGATCGCAGACCACTAAACAGTCGGCATGACCTTCTTTTGGTGCAACTCTGGTTTTGGGAAGTGTCATGGAGTTTTGTCGGCATCTAACCACTAAGCTGAGTGTCGCTGGTTGTCATGAAGAACTCACTTTTTATAACAAGTTACAACCCACTCGAAAAACGGTACATTGTTGTTGTATAAAAGAAGGGAAGATGTCACTTCATAATGGCATTTTTTTTTATTGTCGTTCAATTTGTGAGGCACCCATTTATCAAGTTTTTTGTCTTTCCAATCTCTCTCAAGTGGTTAGAAATCATCATATATGTTGCGTCTAATTCAGAAGTAAGTTCTTGAACAGTTGTGCATGGATTGGCTTTGACTAAGGCTCGTAATTGTTCGTTGTCAACATCTGATGGCTGACCACTATGCTTATTATCTTCAAGACTATGTTGCTGCCACAAAATTTCTTAAACCATCGTTGTGCTGTGCCTTTAGTAGTAGTTGCTGAGCCAAATACTTTGTTGATATTGCAAGCTGTTTCAGCAGCTTTTCAGTTTAGCTTGAATTAAAATAAGAAAAATGTGCAAATTTGCTTTTTTTCTGTTTTGTATAAAACTTTCTGAAAAGAAGACATGATTGTTTTAACTATTGTAATTTACACGATTAGATAGAGTGAAAAACGCTCTTTAAAATGATATTGTTGCGGGCCAGGATATAAGTATCGTAACTCGCTACAAAAGAAAATAATGAAACGAATGGGAAGAAGTAAACAAAACTCAATTACTGGATAAAATAAACATGTCGTTTATTTTCTGTTGAAAAATGAATGTTTTAGGTGTAACACGTGTTCATGTCCGTGCGTGGAAAAAGGAGTGAGTAATGTAGTGGAAATGGGAATGACAGTCCAGCGTGTAGACAAAGAAAAAGACAGAGGGTTGACATCAGTAAAGCTGTGCGCACATGTTGGCACTTGTCCACGTGGAAATGTCTTCAGGCCACTAGCTGTGGACGCGAACTTGTCTGCTTGATGGATAGCCATTGCTATTGGTGGCAGAGAAGGTTTCTTGTAATTATTGAAGGAAACCAGTTTAGTCTTGGCAGCATTGAATGTGACCATCCATTTATGTCTCCATTCCACTACAGATTGGAGGTCATCCTCTAGTGTTTTTGCCATTTCTTTAGATAAATGTTCATTTGTTTTCCTGTCATGCCTGTTATAGAGTGTAGTGTCATCAGCATATATACCCATCTCAGAGGCAATTTTGTCGGGGAGGTCATTAATGAATATTAGGAACAATAGAGGTCAAAGGATAGACTCCTGAGGCACCCCCGCATTTATATCATATTGTTTAGATGTACGACCGTTGAGGACAACCTGGATTTTTCTCTTATCTAAGAAGGATTTAATTATGTTAAGTATTCTACCAGTGATACCATATGATCTAATTTTCCTGAGGAGACCCTTATACCACACCCTGTCAAAAGCCTTAGATATATATAGAGCTACCGCTCTACCCTCCCCTGCTTTGTCAAGTGAATGGTATATACGTTCAGAGATTAGTTAGGATGCCTGCTGTTGCCTAAATCCAAATTGTTTGTCAGTCAGAAGTTTAGTATCTGTAAGGTGATGGTTTAGAGCTTGGTTAATTATGGATTCAAATATTCTGGCGAAAAGTGGGAGGAGGCTAATGGGGTGATAATTTTTTGGGTCAGTACTTTCGCCAGAATTCTTGAAAACTGGTACCACAGAAGCAGTTTTCCAGCAGTCCGGAAAGCAGGAAAGTTGAAAAAAAATGATGAAGGGATGAAAAATTATGAAGATGTAATGGAGAAGAGATGGCGTCTGATTGGGAAAGTTGGAAAGGAAGTTCACTGCTAGAACCAATCAGCAATGCTGTTATTAGGGTGAGAAGAAAGTTTTTGTGAAATTTTTAATTTTTACTTCAAATGATGTATTTTAAAATAAGCTTTTGTTATAATATCTTTACTTTATATATTGTACGAGCCCTTCTAGTCTCGCACAGAAAAACACGCGTTCACATCTCAAGCCATATTTCTTGTCATATACATACACGCACACGTACACACATGTAGATATATTCGTGTTCGCGTACATACACTCACATTCATGTGCATATACACGCTAACATACACACATGTACTCACCTATACGCACACGTACGCACACATGGGCAACGTCACTTCCCCTTTGAAGGAAATCCACACATGCGCAAAAGACCACCAGGAACACCTATAAAAGCAAGAGAGCTGACCTGTTTCTCTCTTTTTCGAGTCGCCTTCCGACCTAAGCGGTCGGTGGACCAGCTGCTTCCCTATATTTAGTACATTTAAAAAATTTTTTTTTAATTACATTTTCACTCCAAACAAGGCACATTGCCACTTTGGTGTAGGGGCTACTACCAGGGGCAATGGCTACTGGGGTACTATGTAGGGAGTTGGGCAGCAAAATGTCGGTTCACGTTACACTTGAACTTCTGCATGTCAGTACAGTTGGGGAAGCAGGGACCTGGAATGGAATTCCAAAGTCTAGCGGTACTAGGGAAGAAACTACTGGAGTAGAAAGATCTTTTACATCTAGGGATCTCTACTGTGTGGGGGTGGGATTTAGCTGCCTGTCGGGTTTGTCGAGGGTGTTTACATTATGGGGGCACAAGTGCTTGCAGTTCGTCAGAGCATTCACTAATAAAATACTTGTAGAACAGACAGAGGGACGCAACATTTCGTCGATGGGAAAGGGTTGGAGCTTAGATGACAGTTCAGGACCTATCAGATTTGCGACTCTCTTTTGGACCTTGTTTAGGAGTGAAAGACTAGTAGCAGATGCACCGGCCCAAATATAACAACAATACTCCATACATGGGCGAATGGTGGCCTTATAGATGTACAGGATACTTTCGGGGGTTAGTAGTAGAAATTCCTGGTAAGTTAATCATCCACCTGTGCTAATTCCCGTGTGTGTGAAATCCATGATAAAAACTTTTAACATCTTTCAATGGAGTTAGCAGCAAAGAGAGAAATTCATTAACTAACTGGTTTGTTTTTCCTGTGAAATAGTATTTATAGTCAAGACCACAACATTCTTGAAAGTTCTGACTTGTTTACAATATCCATATGCACAAAGATAAAAATTAGTCCGCATAGTATTTACATGGGCTTGAGATTGGGAACGCATTGAACACTACACTATTTATTTTACATGGGCAGAACGGTGTTCTTCTTAGAACAGATGCCTTGAAAATAATTTTGATTAACTTATCTCCCTTTGACTGTTCATGAATAGTGGATTCATCTGTATGATGATTAGGGCTGTGACAACAGAGTATTCTTTTCATTCTTTTGACTCTCAAGTATACATCCGACACATTAAGACACAGTCAATTAAGCGAGAACCACATCAGTCTATATAAAAACATATAAGATATTAACGGATATATACTCGAGAGTGAAAACAATATGCTGTTGTCACTACACATCTCATTATAAACGCAAAAACCTTTTTCACTGAAAATATTTCTATGAATCTGTCTCATACACAAAATACTTCTCCCATTACAAAAAAACTGAAGTAAAACCCCAAAACTGATGTGGAACATATCCCTAAAAACCGACATCCCACAAATTTACTGTTACAACATATTTAAGAAGAAATCGAATCATCATGTAAAAAAGTAAATATATATTCGAATTAAATCAACAGTTCTTTTTTATTACAGCAAAATATGATTACCTAAATATTTTTCATAATCTTCAAAAATACGGAAATTAAGACATAATAATGTTTCATTTTTTCTATAAATTTCAAAATAAAATTGCATTATTGACATTTTGGGTTTCCATAGATATTCTGTGCATCGTGTTTTCATTGGTTTTGATCCAGCGATGGCCAGTTTTTGTTACTGTTACTAAACTAGCTTTTTGAAGATAATTAATCAAGTTTTTTTTTTGCAAAATCAGAGTGTTTCTGTTTTGTTTTGTTTTTTTGCACAGAAATTCTAGCCTCGTTTTCAGTTTTGAAATAGTTAGGTCATGTGCTACTCAGTCAACGGTGTCACGGCAAATAACATGGCTTCCTCTGTTTTGATCTGTGTGATCTTTCACCCTCTCCCCAATAAAACTTTCACCTACGAATTTAATAAATAAATATATTGTAAAAATTGAATTTAACTTGAAAATACTGTTTAAAAAATAGTATGGTAACATAGATGTATCATCATCATCATGACGGGCTCCTTGCCTGGACCAATGTGACTCTTCCTCTCCAGAGTTTCCTGTCTTCCATCAGTTGCCTCAGATCTTCAGGTTCACAGTTGGCGTTGTGTGCTATTTGTTGTACGTGGATCTAGGTCGTCCTCTGCTTGCGCGTCCATGTCGTGGAATCCATAGCAATACATCACTCACCAATTCATGCTTGCTCCTCAGACAATGACTGGCAAATCGTAGGCGTCTTTCTCTGATGGTATTAGATATGGCAGGTAGATTGCCATAAAGTTGCTGCTTCGTGGGATGATTTTGCCAAGATATATTTAATATTGTTCTTAGCATACGGGTGTATGTGCCGTCTAGTTTTCTTTCCAATCTTTTGGTGAGTGTCCAGGTTGTAGCACCGTAAACAAGGACAGACTCTACCACTGCCCTGAAAAACTGCCTTTTCAGTTTGTCAGCCAGTCGTGAAGTCCATACTGAATGTAGCCCATCCAATGCGGTCCATGCTTTTGAGATGCGAATTCGGATATTCTCTGTGGAAACTATGTTGCTGCCCAGATACGTAAACTCAGCCACTTCTTTCAGTGTTTATCCAACCAAAGCCCTGATCGCTCCCTTTACATTGAAAGTCATAAACGTTGTCTTATCCGCATTTATGTGGAGACCAATGTCATTTGCAGACTTTTCTAGCTTACGTAACAGTGTTTGTGCATTAGCAGTGTTGTTCGCGAACAAAGCAATATCGTCTGCATAATCTGCATCAGTTATGTGTGCTGATTGATGACGTCTGTTTCTGGATTCATTTAAGGTGAAGCCTAGCATGTTGTGTATATCAACAGAGGTGCGAAGTACAAAGTCAAGACAGACAATGAAAAGAAAAAGGGCAAGAGTATCTCCTTGTAGAACTCCAGTGCGGATGTTGAAAAATTCAGTGTCCCCATCTGGGGACCTGACCATTGCTCGAGTGTGCTCATATAGCATCATGATAGCATTAATGACTTCATTTGGAATGCCATATGCTTTTAATATGCTGGCCATTTTTCCTTTATGTACAGAGTCGAATGCTTTGGAGAAATCTACAAAGATCATGACTGCCTCAATGTTTTTTGCTTTGACTCCTTCAATCAGTCTCCTAACAGTAAGTATTTGACTAGTAGTAGAGCGATTCTTTCTAAATCCATTTTTTGTTCTTCCTGAGGACTTCTTTGATCTTTGGTTGGATACGGTTGACAAGCATGGCATTGTAGATTTTTGCTGCAATTGGAGTGAGTGTTATTCCTCTGTAGTTGCTTGGTATGCTTAGGTCACCCTTCTTGGGGAAGGGAAGTATGCATCCTTCCCTCCATATATTAATAATTTTTGGATTATATACAGAATTGCATGAATTAAGAAGTATGTCATTGAAACCACCTGTCTTCCATACTTTATGTTTCTTAGATAACATAGATGTATAAGCACCCTAAAAACTAATCCAGGTAGGTAGAAGAGTAACTTATCTTGCCTTTGGTATCCTTTATTCGTTATATATTTGTTTCTTTGCCAATTTTTCAGCTTGTTGTATGGGGACTAATAAGAGTTTTCACCGTCTCAAGTTGTGTCCCTTACCGGTGTACGTTTTGCTTTGTTTACAATGATAACAAAGATGCCATTATGTAAAAGCCAATCGATCGTTCTGTCATTTCTAATCCATTGACATCCTCAATAAGATAATGACACAGTCTATAATAATAATTGCTCGAAAATTCTTTGATCTGTTTTTGTGTGTGTGTGTGGGGGGATATAAATATAGCGCCATGATGTTCTCTTCCTTGGAGTCCTGGGAATCATTAAAAAAAATAATGTCAGCAAAATTTTTTTTTTGGTGGGAAGGGCATTTTAAAACTGGAGGGGGGGGATTGAAAGACCACACGGATCAAAACAGAGGAGGCTATATTACTTACTGTGATACTGACAACTGAGTACCAAGTGTCCTAACTTTTCACAAACTGTAAATGAAGCTCTGATTTCAGACCCCCTTGCACTATATGTACCCTTTTTCATTCAGTATCTTAAGATTTTACTTTACTACAGGGTGGGGCATAAATACTGTTACAAAATAAAACTCAGATTCATCCCAACAAAATAATTTATTACAAAACCTAATTACAGAAAATGATTTGTAAATACTAAAGGAACAACATGGCATAAGTATTTTTCAAATTGTTTCCTTCGATCCTTCACGACACTACTAAGTCTTTTGTGGAATTCATCTATAGCAGCACGCACAATATCTAAGGGTATTTTCTCCCAGCATTTGTTCAATTCTATCTTATGAGCTTCAATTTTTTTTTTACGAGGAGTAGAACAAGCGTTACTCTCCAGGATTGGACACAAAGAATAATCAAGGGCAGATCAAGTGATGAGGGAGGCCATTCTTCTTTGGTGATTCACTTAGGACGGACAGTTTTCTCTACACTAACTGCTGTGTTATATGAGCAGTGTGACTTGTTACACGATCTTGTTGGAGAGTCAAAACTTCATAACCATACACAGAATTATACCTTCAAGAATGTCCTCAATGTAACGCTCTTTGTTAATTTTAACCTCTTTAGGGAGAAAACAAGTGGAGATTTCCATCTCTTAGAAATGGCTGCCCAGACCATCACTGATGCTGATTTCTGCGTTCTGAAAACCTTTCCAGCTTTATGAAGTATTGCTCCACAACTTCTTACAAGGACTCTATCAATTTGATGATTGTGGGGCTGTTGAAGTAAGAATAACTTTTCATCCCTGAAGATGATGTTATTGACTGTATCCTCTTAGATATGGTTTAACAAGAGTCGACTTCCAATGAGTATCTTTGCAATTGGGGGTGAGAGAGAAGTTCTCACTTTTTAAATGTATTGAATGATATCTGTAGGTCACTTCAACATATTCTTCGCATAGTCCTTGATGACGTTTGTGCTTCCTATTCCATTTGTCTCGTGGATCTTTTTGGATTTCACTTGATTTTTTCCCTAACATTTTTTTATAAGTTTAAGTGTTCTTGAGATGCGGGGACGACCTGATTGCTGTCTATTTTTGATCGACGAGATTTCCAGGTAATGCTCAGTCATGCTTTTTATAAGCATTCTGCTGATTTTGAGGTTTTTCCCTGACTTGAATATTTCTGGTGGACGCAAACACTTTTCTTGCTGCTCTATGATGAATCTTCTCTTCAATTCAACAGACATTGTTAAAAATTAGTATCTTCTGTTTTTGAAAAATAAGAAATTATATATTACATTACCATGTAATGACAATAAAATAGTAAATATATTTCAATATTATCATAAAATATAGTTCCGAAATTTTGTAACAGGACTTATGCCCAACCTGGTAATTATCTTTGAAATAGTTCTGGAAAACTTTTTACTTGGTTTCCACCTGAACATTTTTCTTTAAAATCATAACTTATTTAGGTTTTTGGGTATGCTGAAAATGAATATTGCATTTAAATTTTCTGCAAATGAGTAGTTATCTGGATATCAAGCAATGTAATTTCTTGTGTTATCACTGGTGGCGATCTTGGTATGCATGAGTCGCTCATGTCTGTAAACGTAATCCCGAGAAACTATGCGCAATTTTCTTTTTTTTTTTTTTTTTTACTCACGTTCACCTTTAGCAAGGGATATCGCCACTTGGATGGGACCATGCCTAGGAAAGATTAACAAGATGTTGGTTTAGGTTACATTTAAACTTCTGCATATCAGTACAATCAGGGAAGCAGGTAGCAGGAAGGGAATTCCAAAATCTAGCTGTTTGAAGGAAGAAACTATTAAAGTAAAAAGATTTCTGGCATTTAGGACCTTAACAGTGAAGGGGTGTGATTTTGTTGCTAAATGGGTTTGTTGAGGATATGTATGTTGCGGAGGTACAAGTGCAACAAATTCAGAGCACATTCCATTAAAATACTTGTAAAACAGGCACAAAGATATAATAATGTGACGATGTGACAGGGGTTGGAGGTTAGTTGACAAAGTAGGACCAATTAGATAAGTGCATGCAACTGAAAATAAAATATTTTTTTATAATTACAAATTTGAATAATCGTGAATCTATTTAAACGGTCCTTTATTTTGCTAAGTCAATCCCCCCGCCAAAAAATATATATAATAAAATGATTATATATATATATATATATATATATATATATATATATATATATATATATATATATTATTTTTTCAATTATTTTGGCTCTGTCTAAACATTGAGCACTCTTTTGGTGGACACACTTATATATTTTGTTTTAAACAAACAAATAATTATTACCAATACAATATATATATATATATATATATATATATATATATATATATATATATATATATATATATATATATAAATTCAAGCTTTATGATATCTTTTTTGTTTATTAAATTGTTAGTTTTTTTTGTTTTTTTTTACAAGGAAGTCACCACTTATCAAGGCGTGGAGGCCACTCGGGGATAAGGGTTATTGTGTGTATAATCAATGGGACAATATTGTAGTAATCGTTAGTAATGGAGATCTGATAAAGTGTCTTACTTAAGGGGGCGGTTCATCAGGAACTTGTTTATGTTGGACTTGAAGACATCCAGGTTGTAGTCAGGTGGGAAACAGGCAAACGGAAGATAGTTTCACAAGCGTGCACTTCTAAGAAAGAAGCTTTGTTCATGGAATCTACTTTTGATTTAGGCACAGATAAAGAGTGGGGAAAATTACTGACAGTAAGATGGGTGTTGTTTGCGAAAGATTGGCAAGGGGGGACCAGACATTCGAGCTCAGACGTGCACTTCCCATGGAAATAATGATAAAACAAAGACAAGCTCGCAACGTCCCTTCTGTGGAAGAGAGGTTGGAGGGTAGAGAAAAGGGCATCCCCCACTAGGCTACAAAGTCTATTTTGTACTCTCTCAAGGCAGGATAGGCTGTTTTTAGCAGCTCCTGCCCAGATATGGCAGCAGTACTCCATCCTTGGACATACTTGGCTTTTATATAGAGAGTTGCATCCGCAGTGAGATATCTTCTGGAGCGGTAGAAGGATCCCACAATTTTTCCAGCGACCTTGGCAACAGATTTGATGTACGTGTTCCATTTCAGATTAGAAAAAGATCAGTCCCAGAAGCTTGTCAAAACATGGAGCCTCCTCAAGACAAGAGCCATCCATTTCAATTGATGCCAGATGGGAATCAGAGCGTTGATGATGTAAAGGTAGAAGCTTGGTTTTAGATGCATTAAAAATAACTAGCCACCTCTTGCCCCATTGTACCACACACTCAAGATCAGAGGAGGGAGAATCAGAGAGAACTTTGTCATTTACGGCCTTTGAAGTGTTGCCATAGATAGTCGTGTCATCAGCATAGATGTCAACAAATGATTTAAGTATGTGTTTTGGGAGATCATTGATGTAGATCAGGAAGAGAGTTGGGCCCAGGTGGACCCTTGATGGACACCAGCATTAATACTGTGGGCTTCTGATTTCTGCCCATCAACCACTACTCTTATGAAAATACAGAATAATTACAAAACACGCGCCAGTCCGGTAACATAAGTGCATAAGTACTAATAAAGTGATTTTTAATATCGTATTCAACTAAATCCATAACATATTCATAATTGAATGAATGGTTTATTTTATTATCGCTACAGACGCTACACCGTAATCACGTGATTAAACTTTTAGCAGACGAAAAATTGGGAGGCAAAAGAGTCACGAGAACGAAATTTCCGGGTTTTCGTAGCTGTCGTGAAAATATTTTTCGTTATAATTTTTTCCATGCAAAAATACATTTTTTTCCCTAGAGATTAACTTTAGACTAATCTTTCAAACGCAAACAAACGTAATCAGAAACATATGATAAGTCGGCTTTCAAAACAATGGGCCCTATCGGTTTTCATTGCACATACATAGCAATCGAGAACGGGAAGTCACCAAGGCCACCTGTTAAATAAAAGAAAGTGACTCTATATAAAAAAGCAGTGCAGGAGCCCCCCTTCCCCAAGTAAGAGTAGTAGTAATAATAATTGTAAGTTCACGTGTAGAATGCTAAGATTTTAGTAGTAGTATAGAATGTAGTAATAGTAGATTATTAATTTTTTTAGTAGTTGTAGTAATAGTTGTTGTATTGCTGTAACTAAAAAGTGAATAGCAGCAGGAACAGCTAAAAAACCCTCTTAATAGTAAAAGTAAATTGCTTGCTATTGTAGAATGCTAAGATTTTTGTAGTAGTATAGAATGTAGTAGTAGTAGTAGTAGTTAAGATTTTCAAAATGATATTTTAATAGTTGTGCCTATTTACAATGCCTCCCCACGGGACAGAGTTAGACACCAGGGTCGTTTTTTAACGTGGAGAAAAGGTACAAAAATAAAAATTGTCTCACTCGTGAAGGACTGCTCCTCCACCGAAAGAGAACAAGAAATGGAAGTGCAGTATCTGAAGACAGATACTACACTTTGATCTTGGCCAAAAGTTGTAGTAACTAGTATATAAAAAAAGTGTCTCTGCATAAAATGTAAAGTAACCCCCCTCCTGGACAAAATTTAATAGTAGTACTAGTAGTAGTTGTAAAGTCCCCATGATGTTGTAGAGTGCTAAGTCTTAGCACTGTTAAGATTAGTAGTAGTAGTATGATAGGTGTTAAAGTTTTTTAGTAGCAGTAGTAATAGTTATAGTAGTAACTATATATGAAAAAAAAAAAAGGAAAGAAAACATTTATAATAGTAGTAGTAGTAGTAGTAGTAGTGTTAATGTGTTTTTGTTGTTGTAATTTACGCCAAGAAAGAAGAGACACGTCCTTATGGATGGATTTACTTAATATTAATTTAGTCCAAAAACACAATTAACAATATTTTCTTAAAATTAGTACTTTAGTTTTGTTAGATGTTGGGACCTTTTTTTTTTAAAAGTTTAATTTCATTTTGAGTTCTTAATTTAAACATCAAATCCATTTCTTTGGCCTTTCAAGTTTTTTTATTTCAACAACAGAGAGGCAGAAAAAGAAAAGGTAAGTAAATTTAAAGTATAAATACATCTTTCTTCAGTATCAGCCTCGGATCTCCCAAGGCCGATTGAGGGTACTTCCCCGGCTCTTTTGTTTAAATGAGGCATGGTTTAGTCCGGTCTGTTTTTAGGCGGCCATCATTTCAGACATTACCATCTCCCGAAGGTGGGGGAGGATTAGTTTATTGCCGAGTCGCCTGTGGCGCTCCTACCGGGAAATGTAGATGGGTCCATTTTCTTCTATTCTAGTACCTCCCCATGGAGGGAGAGGTGAATTCTAATCTTGTCGCAAGTAGAAAACTGGTGTTTTGTAAAAATTTAAGGAATCACTTTTAGAGTGGTTCTTTCTTTCTTTTTTAGGCGATTACGTGTGAACAGCCCGTGAAAAACTTGACAAAATACTACCCCCTTTCTTAATTCTAACACTAACCTTAAGTCCAAGGAACTCTTTTGGAAACGGGAATGATTCTACAAAGATATAATTTAAAATATCCTCAGGTTTCGCATGTTTTTTTATTTATTTTTTACCTCCGGTTTCTAACCATTCTGCTTCACGATGAGTGCTCTGGAAAAGTTCATTCTGATTAATGTTTACCAGTTTTAAAATAAGCAAACGAACTTGGCTGTTTTCACAAATAAAAGAATATTTTAAAACTAAGGGACTTTTCCAGGGCATTCATCACGCAGCAGAACGGTCAGCAGAAACAGGAAGCAGCATACCCCCCCCCAAAAAAAACCGCGGAACGTGGGGACATCATATTTTTTTCTTATTATTCTTTGCGTACTGCTTAATGCTTCAAGTACCCAAATTTTTAGATAGGATTTTCAAATTAAATTCATTTTTTTTTTTTTACGGAATCTTTGGGTTTGTATTACTGTACACATAGATTCGAAAAAGTTGTCAAAAAAGAAATATATAACAAATAAATGTTATCAAAGGCAAGATAAATTACTTTTCTACCAAACTGGATATAATTTTCGTGTTTTTATTCAATTTAACATGTTTATTCAGCTCGAAAAGCATACAGTGTTTACCGATGTATTGGAAAATTCAAAATGGCGGCCGACTCTCTCTTTAACACGGTAAGTTCGGAAAAAGGTGTAATAAATAATAAACTAGACAAAATACTGTTAGAAATTTGCTCAATATATGTTACCGTGACATAACTTGGCATATATTCGGTGGGTTTTTAATAGTATTTTGTCTAGTTTATTATTTATAACACCTTTTCCCGAACTTACCATGTTAAAGAGAGAGTCGGCCGCCATTTTGAAATTTCCAATATATCGGTAAACACTGTATGCTTTTTGAGCTGAATAAACATGTTAAATTGAATAAAAACACGAAAATTATATCCAGTTTCGTAGAAAAGTAATTTATCTTGCCTTTGATAACATTTATTTGTTATATATTTCTTTTTTGACAACTTTTTCGAATCTGTACAGTAATACAAACCCGAATCTTTTTATTAAATTGTTCCTATTTACTTGCCTCCCCACGCAGAAAGTCTTTGATGTACGACACGTACTTGTCACAAACGAATATATCATATTCCAAAAATCACGCAAATTGATTAAATAAGTTTTTTTTTTTTTTTTTTTTATTAAGAAAATTAAATTTTATGGAAAAATTTAAGAGCCACCATTTTATTTTAAAATTCAAGGGAGATAACTCAATTCGACTACCGAGATTTTTAATCGCAAAAAAATCGTAAAATTTTTTTTTTTGTTTTTTTTTTCTTTTTTTTCTAGTAAAAAATAGCTACTTGATTAATTTATGTAATTTTGGGAATCTGACATCTTCGTTCTGTGACGAATACGTACATCATAAAGATGTCTGTAGTTTTGTTTCATTAAGTGTGATTCTAAATAAGCACTCAAAAATCCACCCATTAAATGTCACAATGATATTTATTTAGATTTCCATCATTATTTTTATCCACACCTCTCTCGTGTAACACGATGAAACTTTAATTTTAAACAAAATACTGATAGAACATTAAATTTTCGCACGATTGGTGACATTTATTTGATTTGTTTCTATCAGTATTGTTTAATTTTCAATTTTTGAGCGATTATCGAGACTCGATTAATGAGACCATTTTGTTTTTCGTTCTAACTTGACAAGCTTTACACTATTATTTTCAAGTAAAAGAAAAAAAACTTTAGGCAATCATGAAGAAAGACTGATTAGTCTAAGGGACGTAACTCTACTTTTACTAAGATTAGTTTTTTTTTTGCATACGATAATTTGGGGCGCTAATTGTAAGAAAATAAAGATGTGACTGTTTTTTTTTTTGTTTGTTTCAAACTAAAAAATGTATTTAACTACTTTATCCAATGTAACAAAATTTAAAATAAAATTAAATATAATAAATAATTCATTTTTTTTTCTCTTGCAATCATGACGTTTAACTCTAGCCAATGTACTCTAGACAACCATTAAAGTCTTTTAAAAAGTTAATTTTCGGCTGTTTTCAACGAATATCACATTTAAAATTATCGCTGATGAGTAGTCTTTATTTTTTTTATTTTTATTTTTTATTTTTAAGTACATTTTCACCCAAAACAAGGCACATTGCCACTTTGGTGTAGGGGGCTACTATCAGGGGCAACGGCTACTGGGGGTACTATGTTGGGATTTGGGCATCAAGATGTCGGTTCACGTTACACTTGAACTTTTGCATGTCAGTACAGTTGAGGAAGCAGTGGCCTGGAATGGAATTCCAGAGTTTAGCGGTTCTGGGGAAGAAACTACTGGAGTAGAAAGATCTTTTATATCTAGGGATTTCTACTGTATGGGGGTGGGATTTAGCTGCCTGTCACGTTTGTCGAGGGTGTCTACGTCGTGGGGGCTGCATGAGCCTTTTCTAGTCTCACACAAAAACACGCGTTCACATCTCAAGCTATATTACTTGCCATACACATACGCGGACACAAACATACGCGCGCACGTCCACACACGTACATATATTCACGTTCGCGTATATACACTCACATTCACGTGTATACACACACACTCTAACGTACACACATGTACTCACATACATGCACACATACGCACACATGGACAACGTCACTTCCCCTTTCAAAGGAAATCCACACATGCGCAAAAGACCACCGGAAACAACTATAAAAGCAAGAGCAATAAGCAGCTTCTTTCTTTTCGGACCAAACTTCCGAGGTGAGTGGTCTAAAGACCAGCCGCCACCGTTTCGGCAGGCGTGCGCCTCACGCCACTTGCTACCATGTGGGGCAAAAAGCTAACAAACAGTACGTACACCTTATACGCTTTCTCTCTCCATGAACTGGATTGACTTTCTCTCTCTGTTTCTATATATACAACTTGTGCCTGAGAATACCTTCGTGTAGCTGACTGCTAACGTGGCACACAGCTTTACTGATGTCAACCCTCTATCTTAGTCCAGCATGTAGACAAAGACAATCATTCCCATTTCCACTACATTATTTGTGTCTTTTTCCACGCGCGAACAAATGAAGGTGACCCGAATGTGAGATGAACACATATTTCCTTTTCTTTCTATACTACCAGTCCCGCAACAAACTATGGTGACACCCGAACGCGGACATGAACACGTGTTATATCTAAAATATTCATTCTTTCAACAGTAAATAAACGACACGTTTATCTTATCCAGCAATTGAGTTTTTGTTTCCTTCATTCCATTTGTTTCATTATTTTCTTTTGTAGCGAGTTAGAATATTTATATTCTGGCTCGCAACAGGGCACAAGTGTCTGCAGTTTGCCAGAGCATTCACCATTAAAATACTTATAGAACAGGCAGAGGGATGCAACATTACGTCGATGGGACAGAGGCTGAAGCTTAGATGCCAGTTCAGGGCCTATCAGATTTTCGACTCTCTTTTGAACCTTGTCTAGGAGCAAGAGACTAATAGCAGATGCACCAGCCCAAATGTGACAACAATACTCCATACATGGGCGAATAGTAGCTTTTAGAGGTACAGGATACTTTCGGGTGTTAGTAGTTTTCTAGCACGTTAGAGAGAGCCTACCTTCTTCGCAGCGGCCCTGGCAACGCATTCAATGTAATTGTTCCAACTCATCTTTCCTGTGAACGTTAGGCCAAGCAGTTTGAAAGATGTACTCTCAGATAAAGAGTCACTGGCCATTGCTATTGGTGGCAGAGAAGGTTTCTTGTAATTATTGAAGGAAACCAGTTTAGTCTTGGCAGCATTGAATGTGACCATCCATTTATGTCTCCATTCAACTACAGATTGGAGGTCATCCTCTAGTGTTTTTGCCATTTCTTTAGATAAATGTTCATTTGTTTTCCTGTCATGCCTGTTATAGAGTGTAGTGTCATCAGCATATATACCCATCTCAGAGGCAATTTTGTCGGGGAGGTCATTAATGAATATTAGGAACAATAGAGGTCCAAGGATAAACCCCTGAGGCACTCCCGCATTTATATCATATTGTTTAGATGTACGACCGTTGAGGACAACCTGGATTTTTCTCTTATCTAAGAAGGATTTAATTATGTTAAGTATTCTACCAGTGATACCGTATGATCTAGATTTCCTGAGGAGACCCTCATGCCACACCCTGTCAAAAGCCTTAGATATATCTAGAGCTACCGCTTTATCCTCCCCCACTTTGTCCAGTGAATTGTATATACGTTCAGAGATTACAGTGAGGATGTCTGCTGTGGAACGGGCTTGTCTAAATCCATATTGTTTGTCAGTCAGAAGTTTAGCATCTGTAAGGTGATGGACTAGAATCATGGTTACTTAAGGTCTCAAATATTTTGGCGAAAAGTGGGAGGAGACTAATAGGGCGATAATTAGATGGGTCAGTTCTTTCACCAGAATTCTTGGATACTGGTACCACAGAAGCAGTGTTCCAACAGGCCGGAAAGCAAAATTCATTAAGCAAGCAATTAAGCATCGACCCCGCCCCTAGTGGAGTGAGACTAACCGTAGCCCTCGGCGCAAGAGGGTCCGTGTGTGCCTGGCGTGTGGGGTGGTGGCTGATCCTGTGATCGGGGCAGCGGAAGAAAGAGTTTCAAGATGGCGCCTGCCTGCTTTTATTAGAGACGGAATCTCGCAGGATCGCAAATTAGCTAGGCCATCTTGAGTAATAAAAATCGGTCCATTGGAGGTGCGAGGCAGTCGGGTTCTGACGTTCGTGGCGATCAGTACAGTGACCGTTGGGTTCCGTTTCTATTCGTGCAGTCAGCTGAGCTTTGTTAGTTGCCTTCGCGCCGTGGCTGTCATTGTTTGTTGGTTTGCTGTGTGTTGCCGTGGTTCTTCAGTGAAACGCTTCGTCGCCCACGACGAGTCTCACCGTCTCCTACACAAGATACTCTTACAGATTTGTTGTAGAGTTTGGAGAGAACTGGAGCTACTTCGGCTGAGCACTTTTTTAATAGCACAGCTGGGATGAGATCAGGTCCACATGCTTTTGAAGTGTCAAGGTTTTTTATGATAGCATGCACCTGAGCAGGGGTGATTTTTAGATCATCTAGCGTGACGTCTATCCGCAAAGGAAAGTCAAGCAAGGGGTGGTTGGAAGGGTCCAGTGTGAAGTTTGAGGCAAACTGACTGGCAAGCACATTAGCCTTGTTTGTTGCTGAGCAAACAACCTCGTGATTGTTGATTAGTGGGGGAATTGTTGATTGCCCATTATTTAGTACACAGTTGTAGATTTTCCAGAAGTGACGCGTTCCTAATTTTTGTGCTTCTATGCATTTTTTAGTGGTTTCCGTAAATTCTCCCTTAGCTGTCGCTATTTCTTTTTTAACGTTACTTCTAGCTTCTATATACTTCTGTCTGTTTGAACTGGATTTATGTCGGTTAAATCTGTGGTATGCATGCTGCCTTTGAGCAATGGCAGTTGCGCAAGTAGGAGTAAACCATTGGGGAGAGTGAGGCTTGCTATAAAATTTCCGCATGGGAACATGTGCTTCAATTGCCATTTTGAACCATTCAGTGGTCTCATTTGCGCACTGTTCAGCAGTCTTGACATTAAGACCGTTATTATCCAATAGCCACCAATGAAAACAACTGTGGGGATTACAGCCAGTTCAATTTGTTGTGAGGTCAGTCGTCCGGGGACAATCGACCCAACAACTAACAAGGTAGACACGGGCAAAAAGTAAACAGCAAAAAGGCAAAGAAGAATGACAGACACAGGTTGTTTGGTTAAAGACAAGGGTTCACCTTTTATTTGCAAAGGAAACAAAGAAATCGTATGATCTGGATGCCGGTTGTCCGGAAGGTCGCACGTCACTGGAGGCTAAAGTCTGGAGGTCTGGAACAGGTACTCTAAATGTAGCGTGGTTTAGGGTTGCTCGCTCGGTCCGGAATGATTGTCTGGACATCAGGGTGATCCGGAACGGATGGTGGATACTGAGAACCTAGGGGTTAGTGTTGAGGAACAGATGACACTGAGAACGCGGGGTTAGTGTTAAGGAACGAACGACACTGAGAATGGAGGATCAGTGTTAAGGAATGAACGACACTGAGAATGGAGGATCAGTGTTAAGGAATGAACGACACTGAGAATGGAGGATCAGTGTTAAGGAATGGACGACACTGAGAATGGAGGATCAGTGTTAAGGAATGAACAACACTGAGAATGGAGGATCAGTGTTAAGGAATGGATGGTCGGTAGGGAGCCAGGTGCAAGCAATGTTGCAGACCAGAGGAACAAGGTGTGAGTGAGGTAGCAGGGTGAAGGAGCGAGGTGCAGGCGAGGTTGCTGGCTGGAGGAGCGAGGTGCAGGCGAGGTGGCTAGCCGGAAGAGCGAGATGCAAGCAAGGTTGTAGGCCGGAGGAGCGAGGTGTAAGCGAGGTTGCAGAAAATCTGCTGGAGGCGCTGGAGCGAGTTGGAGGCACCAAGGGCTGGAAGGCTGTGGGAATGAGCAGGAAGCTGCTGGAGTGAGCCGGAAGCGCTGGAGCCTGGAGTGAAGTTCGCTACTGGTGGATCTCTCAGTGAATCGCATTAGTGAAAAAACTTATTAGCCCTGATAAGGGCTGTTTGTTTAACCCTGATTAGGGCTGTTTGAACTGCTGCTTAGATGACTGCTATCGCTGGAATCCTTCGGCTGGTGGATCAGGTTGACGTGACTGGTAGCGTCAATCGTTGCTTCGGGAGCCTTCTCCTACTCCCCGGCCAAAAAGGTTGACTGGACCAAAACGAGCTGTATTCATTTGGCCAGGGTGATGTTAGTGGTGTCGCTCTTAATAAGACAAACAAACTACTCTAATTCCAGAACGAAATTTATGCAATCACAAGTAGCTTCGGAGTTTGTTGATTACATTTAAATTAATTTCATCTAAAAAGTAAAAAATCACTTGCCTGAATTATTGGCGTTTGAATTCCGATGTGCGTAGCAAAGTTGATGATGAAAGGGAAGGTGAATATATTCACTGAACCTGAATATGTTCATACGTTTAGCTTGTGTTAGCCTATCGTGTCCTTTGTTTAAGGGAAGGCGAAGAGACAACCGGCGGGGGGGGGGAGAAAGAAGGAAAAATGGAGACGGTGATTTTGAAACTGTGACAAATTTAACTTTTTTTTATTCATCTGACGATAGCTCAAACGGTAATGACTATGGGTGAAGTGCTAAATATTTTGGTTTTGATTCCAGCCGATGGCCTAAGTCACACATGTATAGTTTTTTTTAATTTTGAAATCACTACCTTATATTGGGTACAATATAATAATCAATAGAATATTAGCTCTGTAATAATAACTACGAAATCTGCATAAATTAAAATATATTTAAACAAATTTTATGGATGAGAAGCTTGCTAGTATGTGATATTGCTTATAATATTTGACAAAAAATGAAGGGAGATATTCCAAATTCAAAATTGTCACCAAAGGAGATAAACGAGTTATCAACCCTCTGCTCTTCGAAAGAGAACTGATGTCTAGCGGCCATTATGTGAACCTCAAATATAAACAAGGGTAAATGTTACCTTACGCTGCTATAACAGAACACTGAGCACTCTAATTTGGATTTTTAGGGGTATTCAAGGTCGCTGACAACGAATCTGATAATAAAACCCATCGCAAATTTACCATTTGCATCGTATAAACGTCTGAACTCTGGGACTATTTTATGCCATTTCACTGCCTTCAGTAGTGTTTCTTACATGATGCATTCACGTGCGCACGGCCTTATCACATCGCAGAGGAATCTTGAGCGGACATTTTAATAACAAAGTTTTTTTTTTTAAAAGTTTGTTACCTCCATTTTTTTTTTGTGTTACCTAGTTTTTAATGCTTTTTAATTGATCTAAAAAAATTTTCATGAGTTTACAAAAACATTTTTATATTTTCCGTTTTTGGGGGCGGACGGTATTCAATTATAGAACTTGTGGAGTTTAACATGTGCTTCTTCAGTTTAATTAACCATTTTCCGTAAGTATTGTGCCAACATTTACTGAGTAGAATACTGTTTAACATTTCACAAAAATTCTGTTTACGTTGGGGAAGGGGGCGGTGGAGGGATGTGGGTGGTGGTGGCAGCTGCGGCATTTATCGACTACAAAATTTTGTTCTGATAGTGTATAAGCACAAAAAAAAAAGATATAAAACTTTAATGTAACTTGAAAATATTATTTAAAAATAGCGCAGTTCAATAAGTGCATAAGCACAAAAAAAGTTTTTAAAAAGTCAGTGTTGCGAGTAAGAACTACACTTTAAGATAAGACACTATTCAAGTCTCCATAAAGAAGTTTTTCTCATGGAGGTTAATTTTTCATGTCATTTTTCAAAGTAAAGTTATATGTCTTGTCATATCGTTTTTCTGGGTCAAAATTTAATGGGGAATTTAAAAAAAACTGTCAAAAATACAAAATTTGACATAGTTTTAGAGATATTTTAGCGTTTTCAAAATGTATCAAAATTAGTATTTTGACCAGTTTCCCAAAGATAATAAAACCTAGTCCTTGTACTGTTTTTTTTTACTAGGAACCTGAAATTGAAAATAAGATACTTTCTTAAAGAAGCTGGAAAATTTACTGATTAAATTCAGAAATAACATGTACGATCATACAGATGGCAAACAAAATGAGTCACTTTACAAAGAAAAACCGTTAATCAAACAGTGTATGACAATTTCACTCTAAGGCAATACTGTTGCATGATGAGCTTCGATTTTGAAGCCAGTGCAGCATCACTTAAATTTTCAGAGTTCCTTGATATGATGAACAGCTTTCTAGTTGTCGTTGTCCTGACCAACCCATTTCACTATCAGTTTATCTCTCTGTCCAGAGAAGCAGTGTTGTAAGTGGCACTTAATTGACCTCATTGAACTGCATATAATATTTGAATGTGAACTACCATCAAAATGGCTTTTTGATAATGTTGTACCACAAATGACAAAGTTCTCTCTGATTCTCTCTCCTCTGATCTCGATCGCGTGGTTCAGTGGGGAAAGACGTGGCTGGTTACCTTTAATGCATCCAAAACCAAACTCCTATCCTTACATCATCAATGCTCTGATCCCCATCTGGCATCAATTGGGATGGATGGCTCTCGTCTGGGTGAGGCCCAGTGTTTTGACAAGCTTCTAGGTTTGACCTTTACTCCTGATCTGAAATAGAACACATACATCAAGTCTGTTGCCAAGGTCGCTGGAAAGATGATGGGATCCTTCTACCGCTCCAGAAGATATCTCACTACTGATGCAATTCTTTATCTATATAAAAGCCAAGTACGTCCAAGGATGGAATACTGTTTCCATATCTGGGCAGGAGCTGCTAAAAACAGCCTATCCTGCCTTGACAGAGTACAAAATAGACTTTGTGGCTTAGTGGGGATGCCCTTTTCTCTACCCTGCAATCTCTCTCCCACAGAAGAGACGTTGCGAGCCTATCCTTATTTTATTGTTATTTCCATGCCAGGTGCTCGTCTGAACTCCAATCTCTGGTCCCCCCTCGCCAATCTTTCACGAAAAACACCCGTCTAGCTGAATCCACGGTGAAAAATTTCCCCCACTCTTTATCTGTGCCTAAATCAAAACGTGGATTCCATGAACAAAGCTTCTTTCTTAGAACTGCACGCCTGTGGAACTCTGTTCCATCTGCCTGCTTCCCACCGGACTACAACTTGGATGTCTTCAAGTCCAACGTTAACAAATTCCTAATGAACCGCCCCCTTAAGTAAACACTTCATCAAATCTCCACACTAACGTAATGTACTTGCAATAACCCTTATCCTTGAGTGGCTTCCGGGCCTTAATAAATGGTGATCACTATGTAAAAAAAAAACAAAAACAAAAAAAAAGAGCCTGTGGTTTGATTTATCAAAAAAAATTATTTTCAGCTTCAAAAGCCAATGTTCTCTACAAAATTAGTTGTAACTTTTCCTGATTGCATCAGATTTTAATAAAACTGGGGTTTTCTGATCAGTGGATAATATGTTGTATTGAAATGACTAATATTTCACACTTCATGTATGTATTAGAGACTCTGTAGGCCTTTAAAACTAAAAAAAAAAAATGTCACAGTTGGAAAAAATTGAAAAAAATTGTCATAGATGAAAATGCACATTCTTGCATGGCAAATCCCCAATAAGCGTTTTTGGTCTAGTTCTTTTTGCTGAATTCAATCTACATACTTTCTTGCTTGAATGCCTTATTTTGTGTCTTGGGTAAGTGAAATGTTAAATGTTACATTTTTTTCTGACGACCTTAAAAATTTTTGTCACAAATTTAGACCCATTTTTTGCTAATTTTTCACACAAATGGTGCTCTAAGTCCAAAAATATAAGTTAGAAGTAGGTAAACCTGATATGATTTTCAAAGCTAAACTTATTGGCTACAGACCTAACACATGCCTAGATGTGTTTATGAAGGGTGGCTCAAAATAATTTTGGCTTCAAATAAGATAAACTTCTTCATTAAGACTTGAATAATGCCATAAATAATTTTGTTATTTATATGGGCAAGGAAAGTGAGATGTCAGAAATTAATTGTAGAACAAAAAACAAAAAAAACACCCATTTCAACAGAAGCTGAATTTAACTGTTGGAAATTCTCTTCTCATCTTTACACACCATGTGACCCTTCTTGCTTCCTGTTTCTAAAACTTATAGGGTTTTAAAATTATTGATATATGGCATAATCACGTTGACACACCGGTTCTTGTTAGATCTCTGAAGTTAAGCAACGTTGAGCCTGGTCAATACCAGATGAGTGACTATTTGAGAATACCACATGCTGTATGTAGAAGGATCTCAGCACCTCCTTGCATGATCTACAAAACCTAATGTCATTATTTCCCCCGACCGGATTATACATGCAACTGAGAACTGCTTGTGAATTTCATATTCCGATGACACTTCCTTCTTCAGAGTATGCTAGCTCAACCCATCTAGGGTGAGCGCCATTGCATTGCATTTGAAATCATTACGTCAGTTTTGAAATAGGTGATTGTTTTGCAGTAATTGATACTATTGACGTCCCATCACAAGAGTGTTGGGGGGGGGTGATTTAAAAAAAATATTTTTTAAGAAAAAAAAAAAGAAGGAAACAGTATAACAAAAAAGAAAATAGTTGATTAGCAGAACAAAAGTATAGTAAATGAAGTTAGTAGAAAGACGATAGTGGGGGGTGGTTCAGCAAGGCACACAAAGTGATTGAAAATAGGATGATTAATCAAGTTGTGGTAGCTGTCACAAAGGACCGAATATTAAAGTCAATATATTTAGAGTTAGTTTATGGATAGTTAAGGAGTGGAAGTGAGTTTTGTGATATTTCATGAGATTAATTCTTTTTTCACTGTTTCTTCACCACAAACAAAACGCAGTGCCATTTGGATGTAAGAGGCTACTACTTGGAACAAAATTTGCAGGGACACTATGTGGGGAATTGAGCAACAAGATGTCTGTTCACGTTACACTTAACCTCTGCATATCAGTATAGCTAGAGAAGCAGGGACCCAGAAGGGAATTTCAAAATCTAGCAGTTTGAGGGAAGAAACTATTTGTACTAGAAGGTGTTCTGGTATCTAGGAATCTCTACAGTGTAGGGTAGGGATTTTGCTGCCTGTCTGGTTAGTCGAGGGTATTTATGTAGAGAGAGTACAATGGCTTCGAGTTCGTCGGAGCACTGTCCATTAAAATACTTGTAAAACCGGCAGAATAATGCACCATTTTGTCGATGGAGTGGGGTTTTGGTTGATAGTGCAGGACTTATAAGGTTGCCAACTCTTTTCTGAATCCTGTCTACGAGTGAGAGACAAGTAACAGATGCACCAACTCAAATGTAGCAACATTACTTCATGCATGAGCGAATAATGGCCATGTATAGGTACAGGATACTCTCAGATGTAAGTAACTTTCTAGCATAATAGAGAGATCCCACTTTCTTCATAGCAAACTTGGCAAAGCACTCTGTGTATTTGTTCTAATTCATGTTTCCTGTGAATGTTAAGCCAATAAGTTTGAACAAAGAACTTTCAAGTAGTGTACCATTAGCCATAGCTATCAGTGGTTGAGAAGGTTTCTTGTGCTAATTAAAGGAATGAAGCTTAGTCTTGGCAGCATTGAATGTTACCATTCATTTATGTTCCCATTCCACTACAGACTGGAGATCTTCCTCTTAGGTTTCAGCCATTGCCTTAGATATGTGTTCATTCGTTTTCCCCTTGTATCTGCTATAGTGTAGTGTCATCAGCAAATATACCCATCTCAGAGACAATTTTGTCAGGGAGGTCATACCCCTGAGGTACACATGCATTTATATCATGTTTTGACGTGCAACCTGGATTTTTTTTTTTTTTTTTTTTTTTTTTTTTAGAAGGATTTTATTATGCTTAGTATTTGTGATACTATATGATTTAATTTTCATGGGAAGACCATCATGCCATACTCTGTCAAAGGCCTTTAATATATCTAGGACTATTGCCCTAGCCTTCCCTGCCTTATCCACTGCATGGTATATATGTTCAGAGATTACAGTTAGGTTATCTGTAGTAGAATAGGCTTGCTTAAATCCATGCTGTCAGTTGTAAAGAAGTTTAGCATTTACGACGTGGTGAACTAGTGCTCAATTAATTTCAGACTCAAAGATTTTGGTTAAAAAGAGGAGGAAACTAATAGGGCGATAGTTTAGTGGGTCAGTTCTTTTGCCAGAATTCTTGTAGACTGGAACCACAAAAAGCGATTTTCCGGCAGCCAGGAAAGTAAGATTCGGTATTTGTTGAAGAATTTGAAGAGAACTAGGGCAACCTCAGCTGAGCATGACAAATGTTGGTGGCTTGGAAATACCCTAAAAGAGATCGGAGACATTAGAGTCAAAACTTTTTCTCTCTCTTTCTCCTCTCCTTTCTCTCTCTCTCTCTCTTTCTCCTCCCTTTTTCTCTCTCTTTCTCCTCCCTTTTTCTCTCTCTTTCTCCTCCCTTTTTCTCTCTCTTTCTCCTCCCTTTTTCTCTCTCTTTCTCCTCCCTTTTTCTCTCTCTTTCTCCTCCCTTTTTCTCTCTCTTTCTCCTCCCTTTTTCTCTCTCTTTCTCCTCCCTTTTTCTCTCTCTTTCTCCTCCCATTTTCTCTCTCTTTCTCCTCCCATTTTCTCTCTCTTTCTCCTCCCATTTCTCTCTCTTTCTCCTCCCATTTTCTCTCTCTTTCTCCTCCCATTTTCTCTCTCTTTCTCCTCCCATTTTCTCTCTCTTTCTCCTCCCATTTTCTCTCTCTTTCTCCTCCCATTTTCTCTCTCTTTCTCCTCCCATTTTCTCTCTCTTTCTCCTCCCATTTTCTCTCTCTTTCTCCTCCCATTTTCTCTCTCTTTCTCCTCCCATTTTCTCTCTCTTTCTCCTCCCATTTTCTCTCTCTTTCTCCTCCCATTTTCTCTCTCTCTTTGTCCTCCCCTTTTTTTCTCTCTCTCTTTGTCCTCCCCTTTTTTTCTCTCTCTCTTTGTCCTCCCCTTTTTTTCTCTCTCTCTTTGTCCTCCCCTTTTTTTCTCTCTCTCTTTGTCCTCCCCTTTTTTTCTCTCTCTCTTTGTCCTCCCCTTTTTTTCTCTCTCTCTTTGTCCTCCCCTTTTTTTCTCTCTCTCTTTGTCCTCCCCTTTTTTTCTCTCTCTCTTTGTCCTCCCCTTTTTTTCTCTCTCTCTTTCTCCTCCCCTTTTTTCTCTCTCTCTCTTTGTCCTCCTCTTTTTTCTCTCTCTCTCTTTGTCCTCCCCTTTTTTCTCTCTCTCTTTCTCCTCCCCTTTTTCTCTCTCTCTTTCTCCTCCCATTTTTCTCTCTCTCTTTCTCCTCCCCTTTTTTCTCTCTCTTTCTCCTCCCCTTTTTTTCTCTCTCTTTCTCCTCCCCTTTTTCTCTCTCTCTTTCTCCTCCCCTTTTTTCTCTCTCTTTCTCCTCCCCTTTTTTCTCTCTCTTTCTCCTCCCCTTTTTTTCTCTCTCTTCCTCCTCCCCTTTTTCTCTCTCTTCCTCCTCCCCCTTTTCTCTCTCTTCCTCCTCCCCTTTTTCTCTCTCTTCCTCCTCCCCTTTTTCTCTCTCTTCCTCCTCCCCTTTTTCTCTCTCTTCCTCCTCCCCTTTTTCTCTCTCTTCCTCCTCCCCTTTTTCTCTCTCTCTTTGTCCTCCCCTTTTTCTCTCTTTCTTTGTCCTCCCCTTTTTCTCTCTTTCTTTGTCCTCCCCTTTTTCTCTCTTTCTTTGTCCTCCCCTTTTTCTCTCTCTCTTTGTCCTCCCCTTTTTCTCTCTCTCTTTGTCCTCCCCTTTTTCTCTCTCTCTTTGTCCTCCCCTTTTTCTCTCTCTCTTTGTCCTCCCCTTTTTCTCTCTCTCTTTGTCCTCCCCTTTTTCTCTCTCTCTTTGTCCTCCCCTTTTTCTCTCTCTCTTTGTCCTCCCCTTTTTTTCTCTCTCTCTCTTTGTCCTCCCCTTTTTTTTCTCTCTCTCTCTTTGTCCTCCCCTTTTTTCTCTCTCTCTTTCTCCTCCCCTTTTTCTCTCTCTCTTTCTCCTCCCCTTTTTCTCTCTCTCTTTCTCCTCCCCTTTTTCTCTCTCTCTCATACCCCTTTTTTCTCTCTCTTTCTCCTCCCCTTTTTTTCTCTCTCTTTCTCCTCCCCTTTTTTTCTCTCTCTTTCTCCTCCCCTTTTTCTCTCTCTCTTTCTCCTCCCCTTTTTTCTCTCTCTTTCTCCTCCCCTTTTTTTCTCTCTCTTCCTCCTCCCCTTTTTCTCTCTCTCTTCCTCCTCCCCCTTTTTCTCTCTCTTCCTCCTCCCCTTTTTCTCTCTCTTCCTCCTCCCCTTTTTCTCTCTCTTCGTCCTCCCCTTTTTCTCTCTCTTTGTCCTCCCCTTTTTCTCTCTTTCTTTGTCCTCCCCTTTTTCTCTCTTTCTTTGTCCTCCCCTTTTTCTCTCTTTCTTTTTCCTCCCCTTTTTTCTCTCTCTCTCTTTGTCCTCCCCTTTTTTTTCTCTCTCTCTCTTTGTCCTCCCCTTTTTTTCCTCTCTCTCTCTTTGTCCTCCCCTTTTTTTTCTCTCTCTCTCTTTGTCCTCCCCTTTTTTTTCTCTCTCTCTCTTTGTCCTCCCCTTTTTTTTCTCTCTCTCTCTTTGTCCTCCCCTTTTTTTTTCTCTCTCTCTCTTTGTCCTCCCCTTTTTTTCTCTCTCTCTCTTTGTCCTCCCCTTTTTTTCTTTCTCTCTCTTTGTCCTCCCCTTTTTTTCTCTCTCTCTCTTTGTCCTCCCCTTTTTTTCTCTCTCTTTCTCCTCCCCTTTTTTCTCTCTCTCTTGTCCTCCCCTTTTTTTCTCTCTCTTCCTCCTCCCCTTTTCTCTCTCTCTTCCTCCTCCCCTTTTTCTCTCTCTTCCTCCTCCCCTTTTTCTCTCTCTTCCTCCTCCCCTTTTTCTCTCTCTTCCTCCTCCCCTTTTTCTCTCTCTTCCTCCTCCCCTTTTTCTCTCTCTTCCTCCCCTTTTTCTCTCTCTCTTTGTCCTCCCCTTTTTCTCTCTTCTCTTTGTCCTCCCCTTTTTCTCTCTTTCTTTCTCCTCCCCTTTTTCTCTCTTTCTTTGTCCTCCCCTTTTTCTCTCTTTCTTTGTCCTCCCCTTTTTCTCTCTCTCTTTGTCCTCCCCTTTTTCTCTCTCTCTTTGTCCTCCCCTTTTTCTCTCTCTCTTTGTCCTCCCCTTTTTCTCTCTCTCTTTGTCCTCCCTTTTTCTCTCTCTCTTTGTCCTCCCCTTTTCTTCTCTCTCTCTCTTTGTCCTCCCCTTTTTTTTCTCTCTCTCTCTCTTTGTCCTCCCCTTTTTTCTCTCTCTCTTTCTCCTCCCCTTTTTCTCTCTCTCTTTCTCCTCCCCTTTTTCTCTCTCTCTTTCTCCTCCCCTTTTTCTCTCTCTCTTTCTCCTCCCCTTTTTTCTCTCTCTTTCTCCTCCCCTTTTTTTCTCTCTCTTTCTCCTCCCCTTTTTTTCTCTCTCTTTCTCCTCCCCTTTTTCTCTCTCTCTTTCTCCTCCCCTTTTTTCTCTCTCTTTCTCCTCCCCTTTTTTTCTCTCTCTTCCTCCTCCCCTTTTTCTCTCTCTTCCTCCTCCCCCTTTTCTCTCTCTTCCTCCTCCCCTTTTTCTCTCTCTTCCTCCTCCCCTTTTTCTCTCTCTTTCGTCCTCCCCTTTTTCTCTCTCTTTGTCCTCCCCTTTTTCTCTCTTTCTTTGTCCTCCCCTTTTTCTCTCTTTCTTTGTCATCCCCTTTTTCTCTCTTTCTTTGTCCTCCCCTTTTTTTCTCTCTCTCTCTTTGTCCTCCCCTTTTTTTTCTCTCTCTCTCTTTGTCCTCCCCTTTTTTTCCTCTCTCTCTCTTTGTCCTCCCCTTTTTTTTCTCTCTCTCTCTTTGTCCTCCCCTTTTTTTTCTCTCTCTCTCTTTGTCCTCCCCTTTTTTTTTCTCTCTCTCTCTTTGTCCTCCCCTTTTTTTTTTCTCTCTCTCTCTTTGTCCTCCCCTTTTTTTTCTCTCTCTCTCTTTGTCCTCCCCTTTTTTTTCTCTCTCTCTCTTTGTCCTCCCCTTTTTTTCTCTCTCTCTCTTTGTCCTCCCCTTTTTTTTCTCTCTCTCTCTTTGTCCTCCCCTTTTTTTTCTCTCTCTCTCTTTGTCCTCCCCTTTTTTTTCTCTCTCTCTCTTTGTCCTCCCCTTTTTTTCTCTCTCTCTCTTTGTCCTCCCCTTTTTTTTCTCTCTCTCTCTTTGTCCTCCCCTTTTTTTCTCTCTCTCTCTTTGTCCTCCCCTTTTTTTTCTCTCTCTCTCTTTGTCCTCCCCTTTTTTTTCTCTCTCTCTCTTTGTCCTCCCCTTTTTTTTCTCTCTCTCTCTTTGTCCTCCCCTTTTTTTTCTCTCTCTCTCTTTGTCCTCCCCTTTTTTTTCTCTCTCTCTCTTTGTCCTCCCCTTTTTTTTCTCTCTCTCTCTTTGTCCTCCCCTTTTTTTCTCTCTCTCTCTTTGTCCTCCCCTTTTTTTCTCTCTCTCTCTTTGTCCTCCCCTTTTTTTTTCTCTCTCTCTCTCTTTGTCTTCCCCTTTTTTTTTTCTCTCTCTCTCTTTGTCCTCCCCTTTTTTTTCTCTCCCTCTCTTTGTCCTCCCCTTTTTCTCTCTCTCTTTGTCCTCCCCTTTTTCTCTCTCTCTTTGTCCTCCCCCTTTTTCTCTCTCTCTCTTTGTCCTCCCCTTTTTCTCTCTCTCTTTCTCCTCCCCTTTTTCTCTCTCTCTTTCTCCTCCCCTTTTTCTCTCTCTCTTTCTCCTCCCCTTTTTCTCTCTCTCTTTCTCCTCCCCTTTTTCTCTCTCTCTTTGTCCTCCCCTTTTTTTCTCTCTCTCTTTGTCCTCCCCTTTTTTTCTCTCTCTTTGTCCTCCCCTTTTTTTCTCTCTCTCTTTGTCCTCCCCTTTTTTTCTCTCTCTCTTTGTCCTCCCCTTTTTTCTCTCTCTCTCTTTGTCCTCCTCTTTTTTCTCTCTCTCTCTTTGTCCTCCCCTTTTTTCTCTCTCTCTCTTTGTCCTCCCCTTTTTTCTCTCTCTCTTTGTCCTCCCCTTTTTTCTCTCTCTCTTTGTCCTCCCCTTTTTCTCTCTCTCTTTGTCCTCCCCTTTTTCTCTCTCTCTTTGTCCTCCCCTTTTTCTCTCTCTCTTTCTCCTCCCCTTTTTTTCTCTCTCTTTCTCCTCCCCTTTTTTTCTCTCTCTTTCTCCTCCCCTTTTTTTCTCTCTCTTTCTCCTCCCCTTTTTCTCTCTCTCTTTCTCCTCCCCTTTTTCTCTCTCTCTTTCTCCTCACCTTTTTCTCTCTCTCTTTCTCCTCCCCTTTTTTCTCTCTCTTTCTCCTCCCCTTTTTTTCTCTCTCTTTCTCCTCCCCTTTTTCTCTCTCTCTTTCTCCTCCCCTTTTTCTCTCTCTCTTTCTCCTCCCCTTTTTCTCTCTCTCTTTCTCCTCCCCTTTTTCTCTCTCTCTTTCTCCTCCCCTTTTTTTCTCTCTCTTTCTCCTCCCCTTTTTTTCTCTCTCTTTCTCCTCCCCTTTTTTTCTCTCTCTTTCTCCTCCCCTTTTTTTCTCTCTCTTTCTCCTCCCCTTTTTTTCTCTCTCTTTCTCCTCCCCTTTTTTTCTCTCTCTTTCTCCTCCCCTTTTTTTCTCTCTCTTTCTCCTCCCCTTTTTTTCTCTCTCTTTCTCCTCCCCTTTTTTGTCTCTCTCTTTCTCCTCCCCTTTTTTGTCTCTCTCTTTCTCCTCCCCTTTTTTTCTCTCTTTCTCCTCCCCTTTTTTTCTCTCTCTTTCTCCTCCCCTTTTTTTCTCTCTCTTTCTCCTCCCCTTTTTTTCTCTCTCTTTCTCCTCCCCTTTTTTTCTCTCTCTTTCTCCTCCCCTTTTTTTCTCTCTCTTTCTCCTCCCCTTTTTTTCTCTCTCTTTCTCCTCCCCTTTTTTTCTCTCTCTTTCTCCTCCCCTTTTTTCTCTCTCTCTTTGTCCTCCCCTTTTTTCTCTCTCTCTTTGTCCTCCCCTTTTTTCTCTCTCTCTTTGTCCTCCCCTTTTTTCTCTCTCTCTTTGTCCTCCCCTTTTTTTCTCTCTCTCTTTGTCCTCCCCTTTTTTTCTCTCTCTCTTTCTCCTCCCCTTTTTTCTCTCTCTCTTTCTCCTCCCCTTTTTTTTCTCTCTCTCTTTGTCCTCCTCTTTTTTCTCTCTCTCTCTCCTCCCCTTTTTTCTCTCTCTTTCTCCTCCCCTTTTCTCTCTCTCTTTCTCCTCCCCTTTTTCTCTCTCTCTATCTCCTCCCCTTTTTCTCTCTCTCTATCTCCTCCCCTTTTTCTCTCTCTCTTTCTCCTCCCCTTTTTCTCTCTCTCTTTCTCCTCCACTTTTTTTCTCTCTCTTTCTCCTCCCCTTTTTTTCTCTCTCTTTCTCCTCCCCTTTTTTTCTCTCTCTTTCTCCTCCCCTTTTTTTCTCTCTCTTTCTCCTCCCCTTTTTTTCTCTCTCTTTCTCCTCCCCTTTTTTCTCTCTTTCTCCTCCCCTTTTTTCTCTCTTTCTTTCCGCTCCCCTTTTTCTCTCTTTCCGCTCCCCTTTTTCTCTCTTTCCGCTCCCCTTTTTCTCTCTTTCCGCTCCCCTTTCTCTCTTTCCGCTCCCCTTTTTCTCTCTTTCCGCCCCCCTTTTTCTCTCTTTCCGCTCCCCTTTTTCTCTCTTTCCGCTCCCCTTTTTCTCTCTTTCCGCTCCCCTTTTTCTCTCTTTCTGCTCCCCTTATTCTCTCTCTTTCTCCTCCGATTTTTCTCTCTCTCTTTCTCCTCCCCTTTTTCTCTCTCTCTTTCTCCTCCCCTTTTTCTCTCTCTCTTTCTCCTCCCCTTTTTCACTCTCTCTTTCTCCTCCCCTTTTTCTTTCTCTCTTTCTCCTCCCCTTTTTTCTTTCTCTCTTTCTCTTCCCCTTTCTCTCTCTCTCTTTTTCCTCCCATATTTTCTCTCTCTCTTTCTCCTCCCATATTTTCTCTCTCTCTTTCTCCTCCCATATTTTCTCTCTCTCTTTCTCCTCCCATATTTTCTCTCTCTCTTTCTCCTCCCATATTTTCTCTCTCTCTTTCTCCTCCCATTTTTTCTCTCTCTCTTTCTCCTCCCATTTTTTCTCTCTCTCTTTCTCCTCCCATTTTTTCTCTCTCTCTTTCTCCTCCCATTTTTTCTCTCTCTCTTTCTCCTCCCATTTTTTCTCTCTCTCTTTCTCCTCCCATTTTTTCTCTCTCTCTTTCTCCTCCCATTTTTTCTCTCTCACTTTTTCCTCTCTCACTCTCGTCCTCCTTTTTCTCTCACTCTTGTCCTCCTTTTTCTCTCACTCTCGTCCTCTGTTTTCTCTCTCTCTCTCTCTCTCTCTCGTCCTCTGTTTTCTCTCTCTCTCTCTCGTCCTCTGTTTTCTCTCTCTCTCTCTCGTCCTCTGTTTTCTCTCTCTCTCGTCCTCTCTTTTCTCTCTCTCTCTCTCTCTCTCGTACTCCTTTTTTTTTTTCTCTCTCTCTCTCTCTCCTTTTTACTCTCTCTCTCTCTCCTTTTTTCTTTCTCTCTTTTTTCCTCATTTTCTCTCTCTCTCCCTTTCTTCCTCTTTTTCTCTCTCTCCCTTTCTTCCTCTTTTTCTCTCTCTCCCTTTCTTCCTCCTTTTCTCTCTCTCTTTCTTCCTCCTTTTCTCTCTCTTTCTTCCTCCTTTTCTCTCTCTTTCTTCCTCCTTTTCTCTCTCTCTTTCTTCCTCCTTTTCTCTCTCTCTATTTCTTCCTCCTTTTCTCTCTCTCTATTTCTTCCTCCTTTTCTCTCTCTCTATTTCTTCCTCCTTTTCTCTCTCTCTCTTCCTCCTTTTTTTCTATCTCACCTTGTTTTCCTCTATCTTTTCATTTGCTTAAATTTTAGTAATTTATTGAAAACTTTCCCCATTTTGTGGTTAAATGTGGGATTATTGAAATTTTTTTTACACTTTTGTCTCGATGTCTCTGGTTTTATTTCGACTCCTATAACATTACGATTCTCGTGACAAAAATTGCATTTATTAATTCTTCTGGCTTTATTTTTTCTGCAGAACTTGCTAGCAAATTGCAATGAATTAACCTTCATTTCATTTCCGTTGTAATAGTTAATGACTAAATATGTTCAAATTGTGACTTCCTGTTTTTGTCTCTTTTCGTTCCTCTCTTTAATTTTACATCTGTCAATGGTGAATTGATTGCTTATTTTTCTTTGTGTGCCCTTTTAGTGCATTAGTCCTTCCTCCATATGTATATACTCATGTAATAAAATGTATGATAGCTACAGGGTCAAAAATCCAAATATCTCACTTTGAATTCAACCAATTTTCTTTCACAACACAATAATTTTATATACCATTTCCTGCTCATCTATCATGGTTGATGCATTCCAATTTGTAAAGTAAACATCACGTCCATATAGTATTAAATGGTTATGGTGCTTTTGGAATTTGGCTCCTCATGCACAATTTTTGTTTTTTTTGGGAAATCGCTCAAGACAAGGCGTGAAACCACTTGATGTAAAGAGCTAGCAAAAACGACAGATGATTATAGTAATAACAGGAGATGCCTATTGATCTTAGTCTTGAAACTTCAACTACAAGAATTTGGGGCAAAAAGTTCCCCAAAATTGCAATAAAAATAGTTCCCAACTACTTCCAACTTCACACCCTTAAAAATAAGTACTGAAATCAATTAAATGTGGAAGATGACTTGAGGTGTGTTGTATCGACAATGGAGTCTAGGATAGAATTGCAGCTGAAAAACTCCAATATCATAAAGGTCAGTTCATAAACATACTTTACATAATAATAGAAAATGGTGTAGTTGAATAATTTTCGATTGATTTGCAATTTATTTATTTTTGTAGCAGGTTTGGAATTTTTTATGAATAAATTTGAAATTAATCATGAATTTACAAAATGTATAGTTACTTCATAGATAATTAATCTATAATTCAATAATCTCAGTATATGGTAGGTTTTTGTACAAAAATGAATGAATACATAAGATATTTTAAGGATGGAGGTTGCTTCCTCATTGCTTGTTCTAAAATGGGGCGCCATATTTGAAAGGTTGGGAACCATTGGTGTAAAAGATATTTCAAACTGAAAAGTGACGGCCGGAACTTCTTATGAAAACACATGGACATAGCTAATATCCAATAGAAATCAATATTTTTCTTTCGTTTGTGTTTGCCAAAGTGCATTTTTGCTGGGTTATATTTTTTCATATTTTGTTTTTCATTTTTCTTCCTCTTTTTTTCTTTCTTTTCTTAACGTGGCTTCTCCAGATATAATTCCAGGTTCCAGACTGTCCATCTTAATCCATATCAGTAATTCCGGTTCCTTTGTTCTTTGTTCTCAGCCTCCTCTTTTTTATGGGTTCACTCATCCCCACCACCATAATTCTTATCAAATAGAACACACCCCAGCTCATCCTGTAGCAAATGAAGCTAAATTAAAAAAAAATATCAATGCTAATTATGAAAATTATCTCTTTTATCTGAACGGAAAGTTTTACGTTCATCAGTTCATCACGTAAACAAGATGCAATTTATGGATCCCCTGCTCTTACCATTTCTTCCAAGTTGAATGGAAAAAGAAAGAGGCAGACAAACACTCTTAATACACTCACTCAGACTGAGGAGTTCAAATCAGAAGTCACTTAAATGGGGAAGGGCATGTAGAGATTCATCACGTAACATAGTGATTCTGAACCACTTTCATTGTTTCTTCCAAAAATTTTATACATATGATTTAAATTTCATAAAAATAGGATATTGAAGTTTTAATTAGATTATACCCTCATATCTCCCTACCTCAGGACTACACTTGAAGATTCAGGAACACTTCCATTGTTTTCCCCAGTAAATTTAAGATGAGAATATACTTTTAGATTTTATGTGGTGTATTTAACGTTTCTTTCTGTAGAGAGTATATATATAAACATCACATACAAATGTAGGTTGTCTAGCCACACTGAAAGCTGTGATTAATGGTGGGACGATTTCAATATTTTTTTTTTTCAATTCCAATGCATTACAAATTGTGTTCTAAATTTCTGATTTATATAATTAATGATCCTGATTCTTTTAAAATATGTAACCGCCCCATGCGCTTACCATTTCTACTAAGTTGAATGAAAAAAAAGAGAGGCAGACAAACACTCTTTAAATGAAAAATGAGTCTTCTGAGGTTGAAACAATTATGTTTGTTTTGCTCATTTTTTTATTTTATTTTGTGTTGTCTTCCATTTGATTTTCCTTTTTTTGGACAGTTTAAGGTGTATAAACTCTGTGACTTTATACTGCAGCAGGAATAACCATAAACATCAATGTTGATTTAAATTTTTGCAACGAAATGTTCGGAGTATCAAAATTCTAGGTTAGATATCCATAAAAAGTGCCCCGAGCAGTACGGTTGTATATTTACACTATTCTTTCAAAATAGCTAAAATATTCAACTTTAAGAATCCTACGTTGCATTTTAAATTTAAAATTTGAATTTTCCTTTAATTTTGATCTGGAAGCATGTATGATGAAGGGTATATCATGACCTTTTGAAATGACTAAATTTTGTCACAAAGTCTGACAAGGACCTTGAATTGTATCTTATACAGTCTTTGGTCTTTGTACATTCAATCAGACTAAGCAACCAGAGTTAAGGGTTCAAAATTTTTCAAGAAGTTGGAGTGGAGTTCTATAAAACCGATCTTAATGCAAGAAGTCAGATTCGTTTTATCTGACTCTTCATGTCTCCAAAGTAGGGAGTTGGTGTCTCAAATCAATTCTGATTTTTTAAAAATGAGGTCAAGAGTTAGTTTCCTTTGTCTTTCAACTTCTGCATTTCCAGATTAAGAAAAACTAAATCTATTTAAAATCCGTCTGGAAATACAAACACTCACTACATCTAATAATACATAGTTATAGAAGTATTTCCACTGTTTAAAAGCATTATAATTAAGTAAATATCCAAATGGTTCAGAGACCATTCAAAATGAATGAATTATATATATATATATATATATACATATATATATATATATATATATATATATATATATATATATATATATATATATATAAACAAATAAATGGTAAAAATCTATATTCCAAATTTCAAGGTGTTGACCATCTTACCATTTATTCCTTTAAGTAAGTTGACATGCACAATTCTGAGGGTTCATGAGCAAGACTGAGGGGCTCCACAAGCTCTTTCTTAAAGAGGACCAAATGCTTTATGTGGAACCATTAAATGGCTGCAGACATTTAATTATTGATCTTTTTTACTGGAAAGAAATCTGATGCATGACCACAGGTGCAAAGAGATTCCAGATGGTTCATAAAAAAGTAAAGAAAAAATAAATTAACAAAAAATGCAACACTTTCTGATTAATCAAATACAAAAAATGATTGTAAACATGAAAATCACGAACAGGAACAACTAATGAACAAGTATTAGTTAAAATTTGACATCAATGTTTTTCATTTATTTTAGAAATTATCTTATTAGTGCTATGTGAAAAATCTTTGCCCTTCTCAGGGGCTCCATAGTGTCTTGAAGTTTGGTAAATCCTGGTTTAGGTGTCCGACTTATTTTTAGCACACCAGCATGGCAACAGAACCTTACAATTTGATTGGTCGACTCCTTTTAACATGAGATGACAGAGGACCGCGAGGTGTCCAAAAAAAAAGCAAGATAAAAATCAGTAGAGCCCAGGACTTTAATGAGACATAAACAAAGCAGATTTACTCTGGGATGACACTCACGTTAATTGCATGAAACAAAAAATGACTTTTTGCTTCTAAAGTCTTTACACAATGCTAAACCGGTTATTTAAACAATGAAGAAGAAATGGAAATTTTTTTACCATTGGATAAATCCTAACTATTCGTTCCTGCCTCTTCATCCAACCGCTTTTGCCATCAGTCAGTCATTGAATAGTAAAAAATAAAACCAATTTAACTGGAATTACATTTTATTCTAGTGCAGGTATACAGTATATTATTATCTTAATGTTTGTTGGTGATTTTCTGTTCAGTTAAATATATAAATTCTTCAAAGTTTGCTGATAAAAAGGGACTTTTAAGGGGAACTATCATTTTGGTTGGTGAACATACCTCTAGAACGAATTATGTTTGAGCACCAAGGTACTACTGTGTGTGTGTGTGTGTGTATATATATATATATATATATATATATATATATATATATTAATGTTTTTTAACCCAAAATTTTAATATATCAAAATAAATTGACTCAATTATTAAGCTTCAAGATTTTCAGTTTTTATAATTGTTCTGGGGGTAGTTAACACCCCTATATTCATGATAATATGGATTTCTCTGACACTATGTAAACAAGACATTTCTGCTCTCAAGGGAAGAGCACACATGCAGTTTAACTGCTCATAGTGAACACCAGGACTCTTTCACCTTAATATTGTGACCTCTAAACCGGACTACAACATTGGCAATGTATGGATTCGAAAAAGAACCCACAAGGATCTTCTTTGGATAAGCAACCAATTTCTGGTTAACAAACTCTTATTTTTCTACCTTCTTTGAAAAAATAAATATGGGCTCCACAAAGGTTTTTCAACAACAAAAAACAAAAAACGACCTCACCTCAGAATAGTTTATTTTTCAAAAAGCCATGAGTAGAAAAAAATATATAACACTGTTTATTGCTAAAAAGAATTGATCTAATTCGTTTCTAACGTTCAGGTTGTGCAATTGAAATTTTGAAATAAGACATTTTCATTGCTCCAGAATTTTTTTCTTTATCCAAAAGCCTTTATTTAACAGTAGGAATACATCCTTACTTAATATCTAAGCCACTCAGCATCAAATAGATTACACCATACACCACTAAATTTAAATACTTCCTCAGAGCAGGAATGCATACAGCATCCATTTTCAACAATTATATTAATGTAACTATACTTACCTATGATTAAAACTCATAGTAACATATGCCACTGAAATGGTACTTTCTTCAAAAGGATCACTACACTGGTTTGTTGTAACCAATGAATTCACTTTGAACACCATTCTTCAATTTGTTATTCATTTTGTGAGTTGCTGATTTTGTTTTGATTTTTTAAAAGCCTTTAAAAGGCAAATTCACTGCAATGAAACCATGATAAGTCTTTGAAATATGTAACATATAGTTTTTATATAAATAATTTATATTTTAGCTCTCACATTTGCGATCGAGCGATTTCTTTTCAATATTCCTGGCTATTAAAACGCATGCGCACATGTGTGTGTGTGTGTGTGTAATTGTACATTTGTTATCCTACTACAAATTGCTTTACTAGTTAAACGCTTGCCTAACAGATGGTTTGATTGTTTTGTTCTATGGCATATCAACCCTTCTTGGACTATTTAATGCCAAATTCAGTAATTTTGAAAAAAAAATTTTATGCTTCACGTTCTTTAAATTTTCGAATATGTATTCATGGTGTTTTTTTTTTTGTTTTTTTTTGTTTTTTTTGTTTTATGGCATATCAACCATTATTTGGTTATTTAATGCTGAATCTAATAGTTTTGGAATATGTTTTTATGCTCCAACCTTTTTATGCTTCAAATATTTATTCATAGTATTTATTTTATTACTTTTTTGTAGAGATTTCTTTTTTGTCTTTTGCTTTGAAAAACATGATTGAGTTTTGCACTGGGAAAGGAAAGAAACTATGACATCAATGTTTAGTACATTTAAGTCAGGAAGCCAATATCTTCAGACAGCCTAATTTGGTAGCATCAAGTCATTAGTAAACAAATATTTATATTTATTGAATATATATATATATATATATATATCATCATGTGCTGTCCTTCGTGTCCGAAGACGACTTCCTGTGAACCATCATTCTCCTTTTGTCACGGCCGCGACTGAGGGTCTGCCAGCTTCCAGTAGGGATCAACCTGTCCTTTAGATTTCGTTTGACGGTGTCATGAAACCTGAGCTTAGGTCTGCCTATGCCTCGTACCCCATCCTCCAGTTGTGAAAACAGTATCTGTTTTGGTAGTCGGGAGTTCTCCATTCTGTTTCCGTGCCCGACCCATCTCGGGTTTTTCCGGTAGAGCAGGTCATACATGCTTGGGAGGTTGGCTTGTGATAGGATCTCCCTGTTGCTGACAAAGTTATACCACTTGACATTTAAAATCTGCCGGTGGTGTCTCATCATATAGGTGTTGAGTTTGCGGGCTACCAGTTTGTACACTGGCCAAGTTTCTGCACCGTATAAGAGTGATGAGAGGACGATGGCGCGGTACACCAAGCATTTAGTTCTGAAAGTCAGGTCTTTATTTTGCCAGACCTTCTGTTTGAGCTTTCCATAGGATATGGAGGCGTTAGCCATTCCTGTAGAAATCTCCTCGTCCATTTTGTTATTGTTCATGACCGTGGTCCCTAGGTATTTGAATTTGCTGACATTGTAAAGCTCCTGGTCTTGAATCTTAATTGGCTGGCTTGTTGCTGGTGATCCAGGGGATTGTTGGTACATCATTTCGGTTTTCTTGATGTTAATCTTCAATCCGAAGGCCTTGGCTGATCCTGTGAAGCGAGTTATGTCCTGAGCATCCTCGTGACTATGTGCTACAAATGCGGTGTCATCAGCAAACATGAGCTCCCGTACGAGTATCTTTGTTGTTCTATTTGCGGATTTGTATGCATTGACATTGAAAAGGTCTGCTCCCGGCCTAGATCGTATAAAAACACCCTTATCACAATTTCTAAAGGCATGCCGAAGCACAACTGATAGATAGTGAGAAGAGGGTTGGAGCGAGGACGCAGCCCTGTCTGATACCATTCTGCACGTTGAACGGGTTGGAGAGCTCGCCCTTCAGCTTAACTGTGGCTTTCATGCTTGAATGAAGGGCTCTGACAAGGCTGGTGAAGTGTGCAGGAAAGCCAAGCTTCAGCAAGACTTCCCAAAGAGTGCTTCGGTCCACCGTGTCGAAAGCCTTCATAAAATCCACAAAGATCATGTACAACTCCATATTTTGCTCTACACACTTTTCCTGGATCTGTAGGTAGGGCTTATCTATCTATCTATCTATCTATCTATATATATATATATATATATATATATATATATATATATATAAAGCCCTACCTGGTTATAAGGGGCTTTTACTATTTTGATAGGTTTACTTTATAAAGAAAAAAAGTTTTTGTTCATAAATTTGTAAATAATTATGTCAGCCCCTTTAAGAAACTCGTTTCTTATCCTTGAGCACTTTCAGTTTTATTAAGTTTGTCGATTTAGCTCTTATGCATAGATCATCATATAGTGATTAGATCACTCTGACTGACATAAAAAAAAAACATTTAAAAATAAAATGTTTGATTTCAATGTTATTTCACGCGGTTAACGATAGCCGATTGGATACGGTCCATGCTTATCAAGCAGGAGATGCCTTTTGTCGCTAGGTTTGAATCTATCGACTGGTGTTAATCGTGACACCCTGCACTGAAGATTCCCAAAAGGATGAAACACTAGTGTCTGTAGGTATTTAATTATTATAGTAAATATGTATGTGTGTGTGTATATTTATTACAGTTTGGTTATTTGCTACAAATTGCCTTACTTGTTAAATAATTGCCCAATAAGTGGTATTTTCAATCTGGTAAAGGTTAAATGACAAGCAAATATGTTCTTTCTACATATCTCTACGCATTCGGTAAACAAATATTTCAATGTAAACATTTGGTTAGCAATATATGAAAGGTTTTAAAACTGATGAATCATAAAACGAGCTGGTCTACCTCAGCTCCAATTTGGTAAACTCATTCCTGTTTTTGAATAAGCCTTTTTTGTTTGCTCGATCTAGTTTCAATTCCAGAAATTTTTAAGTCCAACTGTGACCTAAAAAATTTTCAAGACTAATAACAATTTATATAAATTAAGTAAGTTTAATGTATTGAACAAAAAACATCTTTTTAAAAAAGTGCTTAATACACATAAACATATATATGCCTAACACTAGTCTGTACCAAGTGTGTAACGGCATAAAAAATTGTTATTAATTCACCTGTTCATTAATATTTTAATTATTAAAGAATCTTAATTTTACCCCCAACTAAAACGTATTTAACTTAATTTAATTACCCCCCATTAAAAACATTTACATTAGATGTTAGAAGGGTTAGAAAGACCAGACAAGTGTGAAATTGTTTTACTTAAATATTGCTATTTATTAAAAATAAAATCGAAAAAAACAATTTTTTTTTTCAAAATATTTTAAATAATAAAATATTCATCACCCGAAAATTGAACAGTTTATTTTTTCTTTTTCTTCCTCTTATATGCCATAGTGGTGTTAAGTCCTGGCATGACTTGAGATGTTTGGAGTTAAGTCCAAATTTATATGTACAATTACATTATTATTTATTAAAAAACATTTTCACACTCGTCTCGTCTTTCTAACCGTAAAATCTTAAATTATTATTGAGTGTTTCAAACAATGAATTCCTTTTTAATACACACGCATTCGAAATACGTCAAAAACTGTAATCTGACATATAAACACAAACATCTCAAGCCATGCTAGGACTTACCACCACCATGGCATATAAGATGTATAGTAAATGTCTTGTTTGAGTGGGCTAACCATTTCATATTGTGAACATTTAAATCTCCACAGATGTGTTTCTCAATTAAATTTTTTTGTATCTAACTTGATTTAAGATTTTTGAGCATGAGTGTGAGTTTGGGTTGACACACTGTATTTTTTATAATTATAAAATTCACAATGTTTTGTTTATTAGTTTAGGAGAATACCCTGAACACACACATATACATATATTGTTACAAGCTAGGAGAAACCAATGTTCAGTAATGCACATGGATGGCAAAAATGATAGAACTTCCTAACAACCAAAGATATATAATCTGTATTTTTATTACAGAATAAAGTTCAATCTCTCAACTTTTATATGCAACACAGAAGGGGAGGGCAAAGACGAAGAACAACATAATATTCTTATATTATGAGAAGTGATTGGGTTCAGAAATTAAAACAAAAACATTTAAACATGAATGTCATTGCAAAATTAGCTTGGCTAATTACACACACACACACACAAAATATTATTAATATATACATGTATATAAACATTTTAAATTTAAAACAAACAAAAAGAAAGTAACTTAGAAAGAAAAACAAATAACATAATTTTAAACACATTTTACCCGTAATATTTCAAATTATTTGTAATTTTGATAGAAAAACAAATAACACAATTTTAAACACAGTTAAGTTTAACTTTATTGGTAAATTTAAAATGTAAACAAAAGTTTAAAAATATTTTCATGAAAGCTAGCATCCTGCAAAATAAATATAAAACATGAACTTTGAAAATGTAACATTAAAATTGGATTCTAGTCAGTTTGAGCTTGCATAAAGATGTATACTTTTTAATTTTTTTTTATGGAAATCTCTCCAGACAAGGCATGAAGCCACTTGATATAAGGAGTTAAAAAACATTATTTCAAAGTAAAAAATTAGCCAATGATAAGTGTTGAATGGATAGATTTTGATCCAGAAAACAGCAATTCTCATGCTTTTGTCAGAAACATCACTCATTGAATGCGAGGACTAAAGGACAAAATAAGAGAAGCAAGAGTTACAAGGCTGTTAAAAAAGTAAACCAAAGATCTACTTTCTATCTTATGTTTAGTCATGTGTTTCCTCATCATATTCAGTTTATGCCACTTATAAAACATGTGACTAAACATACATCATGGGATATACTGCTATGCAGTACAAGTATACCCTCCTCATGATCGGATCAACCATGAAACTGCAGTAAATTAAGATATGGTTATTTATATTGTCATTTTGTCGATTTTGATCTTTGATAGCTTTCGTTCTATAAAATTGATGTATGTCATATTTTTTTGCCATTGTTCACCATTCCTAGCATAAAAAAAAGTAATTTAAGAAATTATTACGAGGTGCCTTAAATAAGTTTCCAGACTTTTTTTTTAGTAAGGACACTTATATTGATAGTACACACATGACACTCTAGTTCCCTTCGAAGTAATTTCCTCCGACTGCAATGCACTTGTTGTATCATTCCAACAACTTCTGTAAAGCCTCTATGGAAGTTATTTTGTATGAGCATGTCCATGACTCTCGTCACAGCCTCTTTCATCTCCTCAATTGTCTCATAACGACAACCTCTAAGGTTTTTCATTGAGTTTAGCAAGGTCTGGACTATAGGGAGGGTGAGGAACTGTATTGATGCCCATCTTGGTCAAATAGTCTGATCTCCTCTGAGCACCAAATCAGCACAAGTCTTGCGCATCTTCAGTTCTTTCTCAATAATTGTGTGGAGTTCCCACACTGACATCAAACTGTGCACTTATTGCCTCTATAGCTACATGATGGTCCTTATCCCTGAAATTCTTTATTTGGCCAATCAACTCTGGTGTTCTGACTTCCTTACTTCTCCCACACTTTTCCTCATCCCTTACAGACTCCCTGTCTTCCTTGAATCTTTTCTTCCACTCAAAAACGGATGCTCAATTCATTCAAGATGGTCTATAAGCAGTTTGGAGCATTCCGTAACTTTCTGCATTTTTTTTTCCAAGTTTAAAACACAATTTATTGCATATCATTCTTCTAAAGTGTCCTCACGTCCAGATTACATTTTTGAAATTTACCAGCTGTGACAATCAAGCCTTAGTAGGCTGTATTCCAATTCCTGCTGTAGTTATTCATTTGAACCTGAAATCATAAAAATTGGTCAATCATCCCCTAAGATGTATAGCAATAACATACTGAATTTTCAAGAGTCTATGATAGTTTTAAATGCCTGTACAAAAAAGTCTGGAAATTTATAGAAGGTTCCTTGTATATTCATAATTTATGTCACTCATGAAAGATGTATTTAGTTAATTAATTCCTATTTCGGTCACATAAATTATTTTAGCTGAATTATTTTCTCCTCTTCACTCATGACGTTCACTCTTCACATAAGCAGCAACAATCCAAAACATCTGAACGATGTGACTTCCAAAAGAAAACTTTCTCTAGAGCAAAAAATGTCTCTTTTTATTCAGCCATTTTTGACTCCCAACAGTGCCTAAATTTGCATAATCACCCTCGCCTCATACTCAAACAAATTTTTGGTTTGTGTGCTACCGTTTCCTTACAGCAAACACATGCTAACCGTGACTGCTCATTTCTGTCTTTCAATACCATTACCACATTGAAATAATTTTCAAAATAATGCCTCTTTCAAAAAATTAAATATATATTAATGAATGCGGTTATTACTTGTTTGGTCTACTTTTTGCCTTTTTTAAGGCAAAATCTTTATTACATTTCACTTATGTAAAATAATCCCGGGCATCACTGGATAGGGATAGCTAGTGTATATATTTCTATTTATATAAAATTCGGTATGCATATATGTTTATATATTTGTGTGCAAAGTATTTATTCCTAAACTAATTAACTGATCATTATCAGTTTGGTTATCAATTTTAGAATACAGCTTGAGCTGTAATGTGAGCTATGTTTAGTTTTATGTAAAGGAGGTAAAAAGTTTATTTGAACTCTCATTTAAATGTGTGCAGACATGTGGGATGACTGAAAAGTCTGATTTTAATGAGTTAATATTGTCAGCTATGGGTGGTTAAGCCATGTGCATTCCCCTCTACCACTATTCCCAATGCTATTTGTTGTGGTTTTCCATTCGTCTTCATCTCTTCTCATTCTTATTCTGGCTGTGTTGTCTTCGCGATTGCAGAGGGTGCGAACACTGGCTTACAAGTATGGAAATAAAATAGAACAATGCAAACAAGAGCAAACAACTTTGTACATTGTGTATAAATCATTTGTGTTCTGAATGCATGTGCGTTAAAGGACCCCCGAACATTATCCGTTGGTAGCTGTCTGTCGAGGCATCTTTGTTGTTGGTTGATCAGTTCATCTCCTCAACTACTAAAAGTCTGCCTGATCTGACTCCAATCTTTCCATTCTTTTTCGTGGGGAGGGGGGTCTGATCTACCAATCATTGTCAATTGTGCCCAACTGGAAACTATCTGAAAACTAACTCTGACATGAATTTATTAACTCAAAATCAGAAATCCTATGTTTGGATTTTTGTCCAAGAATAACTGATAAGTAGAAAATCGCTCTCTTTCAGTCACTCCCAGCTGACTACCTATCCCATTTCTGATTACCTTTGTGTGTCTTGGTGAATCATTTCTAACCATTGTCTTTGATCTTTACTTCCTCTTTTTTATGAATCACTTCCTAATGCTATCTCAATGGATAATCCATATTTTCACAGGGTCACAATATGTACGTATAAGCAAAACGGTCCAGCAAGTTAAAGATTTTTAACTTTCTGATTCATATGAATTGCATTAATAAAGCTTTGTTGGTCACAGGTTATCTATCTGGTTTTATTTTTAGAGAGAACTAGCAGTCCAGACCAGCTGTGCTCGGGCCCTATGTACTGTACATAACTTTATGTGCATATGTATGTATATATATATATATATATTGAAAAGTTTGACTGATGTCCAGGTAACCTACATCTAAAATTTCAAGTGTTTGGACTCAAACTTGGCAGAGGAGTTTGGTAGAGTCTGCAAAAGTCAACTCTTTAAACTTTAACTTCTTGGCAGCCAAATTTTCGTCTAAAAGCTGATTAAAAAGCTTGCTCCATGTCTAAATATCCTTTATGTAAAATTTTTAATTTGGCTGAACAGTTTGCTAGAGACTGCAAAGGTCAAATCTTTCGTACTTTGACCCCTTGGAAACCAAATTTTCGGCCAAAAACCAATTGCCCTATGTCTGAATATACTTTATGTAAAATTTCAAATGTTTAGGCCAAAAATTGTCTGAGAGGTTAAATTTTTTTAACTTTCACCCCAATTTTGAGCCCTTAAAATTTATTGTTTTGGCCTCAAATCAAGTTAAAAAGCTTGATTCATGTCCAAGGAACCTACATCTAAAATTTCAAGTGTTTAGACCCAAACTTGGAGGAGGAGTTTGGTAGAGTTTTCAAAGGTCAAATCATGTAACTTTGACAGCCAAATTTCTGGCCGAAAACCAATGAAAGATTTTCCCAAATCTCAATACCCCTTATGTCAAATCTTGAGTCTGTAGACTGAAAATTGACAGAGTAATTTGGTAGGGAAATGTACAAACACAGACCGTTTCACTTTATATAGATAGATATATTGACTCACACTGGAGAGAGAGACTAAGGTTATCTAAGCTAATTATTCAGTTAACTGAAATGTCATGTGAACAGAGATATTGAGTTAACATTTCGTACTTAGCAACTATTAAAGTTTTTTGCATTATTATTATTAGTAGTAGTACTGTATGGGTTAGACCTCTATACCCCTATTTTTTAGCCAGTCTGAGAAATTATCTTTAGATAGATGGGCTGTCGCGTAGCCTCCTTCCAGTCTAGTAACTGGACAGTGTAGGATCAGGTGGTCTGTGTTCTGGGGGAGGGGTTTCCTTAGCATGTTTGGCAGATTGGAGAGTCTATTGGTCTCCACCTATGTTTGTTTACTACAGTCTTGCACTGTCTTCTTCTGATCTGGTCTACAGCTACCCACTGCTTCCTACTACTTGTAGCGAAGCCTCGGAGGTGCAAAATTAGGTTTTCAATAATGTCCCCTCTTTTGGAAGTATTGTTTCTCCATTCTTCCTTCCATGCCCCAACTGGGTGTGTCTCTTACCTACTTCAACTGATTTGAAAACCTTTGTTTCCTCTTAACTCAAAAAGCGTCATTGTTTCATCTCAATTTCTACCTTTTTTGTCTAATTGGTTTGAACCCTTGCTTAAAAAAGAACTGTAACTTGCCACCATCAAAATTGTTTCTTTTTACATACATGTACTTTAGTTTAATGTTGCTAACAATGACCACTTTTGATAATTTCTACATAATGATTAATTGATTGCCATTGATTAACTTGCTGAGCATGTTGAAGCATGAGCGAATAAGCTATTGATAATTTTGACACAGGTTTTATGCTCCAATGAAATCCATCTTTTCCGTTTCTGTTCATAAAGAAAATAAAAATATATATATATATATATATATATATATATATATATATATATATATATTATATATATTTTTCAATAAATCGTTTTGTATAAAAGTTTCTAAAACGTGCTGATATTAAAAACCAAACAAAGAGTGCATAAACTCTACCAAAACAAACAAAAAAAAAGAACAAAAGGCAAAGAAGTAAAAGTCAACCCAAACTCGTTCTTAGAAACAAAGCACCTTTTTTCATCTTGAACATTCTCAAACTCGATCTTTTCCAACTCTTTATATTCATTGTCTTAACTGAGATTAAAATTTTCAAATTTTGTATATAAACAAGCTGGGATGCTTCGTTATGCTCTTAAGTTGTCAATAAAAATTATTTTGTATGGATAGACTGCCATGTTTACAACACTTTTTTTTTTTTATATAGGCATCACCGCTTATCAAGGCCCAGAGGCCACTCGAGGATAAGGGTTAAAGAGTGTACAGTAGTCAATTAGAGAATATAGTAATCGTTAGTAATAGAAATTCAGTAAATTTGTTAACTTAAGTGGAATGGCTCATCAAGAACTTGTTTACGTTGCACTTGAAGGCAACCATATCGTAGTCAGTTGGAAAGCAGGCAAATGGAAGACACTTCTAAGAGAGAAACTTTGTTCATGGAATCTGTTTAGGTTTAGGCACAGATAAAGAGTGAGGGAAATTATTGATAGTGTTTTCAGCTAGATGAGTGTTTCTCGTGAAAGTTTGGTGAGGGAGGACCATAGATTGGAGCTCAGACGAGCACTTGCCATGAAAATAACAATAAAGCAGACTCGCAACATCTCTTCTGTGAGAAAGAGGTTGCAGGGAAGAGAAAAGGACATCCCCTACTAGGCTACGAAGTGTATTTTGAACTCTATCAAGGCAGGATGCAATTTTATTAATAAATGATAGCAACCTTCTGTTTAATAACACAATTACATTTTGCGTTTGGTGGAGCACCACTGTGGCTATACAGCTTGAAGCTGGAGTTGCTTCTCTGGATGCAGGTCTGAGCCGTACAATGCTCTGTCACCAGGGTCCCACTCTTGGCATTGCAGACAAAGTCCGACGGAAAGGCAAGCCAATATGGTCTGAGCCAATGCAGCTGCTGGAGTTGCCATGAGGGTGTTGTAGTGCTTCATCATCTGCTTATCTAGACTCCAAACCAGATTTTTGTCAGAGTTTACTTCCTTAACCTTTTTTTCCCAAGGCGTATTAATAAGCTCCAAATATTTTTTCAAAATTAGTTGTTAAATGTAATATTTTTGTGTTTTTACCTTTAAAACAAATTTTAGTTAACATGAAAATTCTGTAAACTAATTTCCAATGCTGCATTTTTACATTCTGCTTTTTTTTCTTTTTTTTTTTTTTTTTTTTTTTTTTTTTAACGCTGAACATTTCGGATCATGTCTAACAGTAAATGGATGGAGTTGGGCAGTAAGATGTCTGTTTGCATCACATTTAAACTTCTACATGTTGGTACAGTCAAGGAAGCCGGAAACAAGCTGGGAATTCCAAAGTCTAGTAGTCCGAGCAAAGAAATTATTAGAATAGAAGGCTTGTCAGCATATAAGAACCTCAGGAGTGAAGAGGTTGGATTTTGATGCTTTTTTTTTTTTTTTTTTTTTTTTTTTTTTTTTAACGCTGAACATTTCGGATCATGTCTAACAGTAAATGGATGGAGTTGGGCAGTAAGATGTCTGTTTGCATCACATTTAAACTTCTACATGTTGGTACAGTCAAGGAAGCAGGAAACAAGCTGGGAATTCCAAAGTCTAGTATTCCGAGCAAAGAAATTATTAGAATAGAAGGCTTGTCAGCATATAAGAACCTCAGGAGTGAAGAGGTTGGATTTTGATGCTTTTGGGTTGGTTGAGAGTATGTACTGTCTAAGAGGAGGAGACTAGTGGTGGATGCACCAGACCAGATATAGCAACAATACTCCATGCATGGGCGAATGGTAGACATTTTACAGCCCTAGAATACTCTTAAGTATATATTTCACATTCTGCTTTTTGATTGTCTATTTGTTTTGAGATTTACCTGATTATTGGATATGTTCTTTGATGATAGTTTACTGAATTTAGTATTCAGTGCTCAGCTGTCTGACTAAACCAAGATCAGAAGCTACAAATTTTGTATATAAGCAGGATAGAATGCTTTATTATGCTCTTAAAAAGTTGTCAGTAAAGAACCTTTTTTTTAATGGATCGTCTTTATCTAATTCTTTCATTTGATAATGTCCTATCTTCAACGTAATCAAGTTAAAAAGAATTATAACCTGCTAAGTCATCCAAGTTGTATTTCTTTTTATGAAGATACACTAACGTTGATAACAATGGCCACCTTTAGCAATTTCCACATATCACTTGTTTGATTTTTACTGATGTTGACGCATGAATGAATAATTTTGACACAGTTTTATGCTTCAATGAAATCCACCATCTCTTGTTTCTATTCAGAAAGAAAAATTGTAGCTTGTTTGTCAGTGAACCGATTTCATATAAGTGTTAGGGATTATTAAGTAGATCAAACAAGGGGAAGTAAGTATTCATTACAGGGTGGAACGATAAAATTGTCGCCATAGAAAAGACATGCTTCCATTTCCGTTTGATGAAGACTGGTTTTCTTTTTTTGGCCACTTGTGTACAAGTCCCAAGAGCGATAGGAGCCTTCTATTATGTCTGAAAGTGACACGATGCTCAACAAGCGAGATTGGAGATGTGCCATTGTACAACTCCTGCTCTCTACTGGTCCAAATTATGACAATAGGACTATTGCTAGCATCCTCAAAATGCATCGCTGGATTGCCACGAATAACAGGGACGTGCCCAGAGCGATGAAAACAGTTTTCAGTCACAGTTATTGTTTTTGGTGTGGTTTCAAGTGAAGGTCACATTATGCCACCTTACATCTTCGAAGTTAGCTTGAAAGTCAACACCAAAGTGTGCCTGGATATGCTGAAGAGTGTGGTGATCGCCTGGTACAATCGGATGGCTGCACCCAGACACTGGGTGTAGCAGCAGGACTCGGCACCAGCCTACAAGTCTAAAGAAATTCAGGCTTGGTTTCAGAAGGAGTGCTATGACTTTGTACTCTTTTCTCACTGGCCTCCCTTCCTCGACCTGAACCTGCTAGACTACTTCGTTTGGTCATACGCTGAGAACATTACCAACATGACCTCCCACAGCACCAAAGCCAGCCTGATCGCTGCTATCTGTTGAGTATTTGCCAAGCTCCCGCCAACGTTTGTGGAAAAGGCATGCTCCCAGGTCTGAATCCGTATTGAGGTGAAGATTGAGGCTGAAGGAGGCTACATTGAATAGATGTCAGCTTTACTACATAATCAAGTTACCTGAATTGATTTTTTTCAATAAAAGTTTAAAAATAAAGCTGTAGTGTTGTTTTCTTTAAGGTGACACTTTTATCCTTCTACCCTATAATATAATTTTACTTCCCTTTTTTTAAGATGATGTTATTTTGAAATTTATTCCTGAAAGAAATTGAGATTTAAAAATAATAATAAATATTTGTCCAAACTCTTTTTAGCCAACTCTCATCTTCAACTGTAATCTTCACTGACCATTCTCACTCTCTCTCTCTGTGGTCCCCCCCAAAAAAGACTGGCCTGTGCTTTCCCCTTCATTCTTTTTCATGGCAGTCATTGTCTTCATGTGCAAATTAATGTCATGTATATTATAAGCTGTCTATAGACAAAAGTATTTCTTTTCTCTTTCCTTCCTTGATTTTATTACATAATAAGGTAGACAGAGGCGCCATCACTTGTGTAAGTCACATTCTGCATTATTTTCGCCACAATTTCAATCAGATAATTTCTCAAATGAATTAAATCAAATTATTTTTTTTCTATGCTAGCAACGGTGCACAAAAAAAATAGATGTACCAAAATCAGACACTAATTTTGTAGAATGAAAGCTATCAATGATCAAAATCGACAAAAAACTGACCACAATTAAGAGGCTTATTTAAACAATTGACTGCAGTTTCAGGGTCAATCCAATCATGATAAATATTCTCATACCACATGAGTTTTACATTTTAATGGTTTTCAAATCGGTCTGTCTGTGGAAATCGTATACACACAAATATATAAACATGTACACATTAGATATATCTAATTTTAAATAAATAAATAAATATATATATACTAGCTGTCTCTACCCAGTCTTGCCCAGGATTATTTTTACATGAATGAAATGTAATAAAGAAGTTACAAGGAGATGTTCACGGAGAGTTTTCTTTAAGGTTTTATTTGGAGAAAATTAACTTAGAAGAGATAGACTAATGTTATCTTAGCTAATTACTTAATATAACTTTCTAATTTACTAAAATGAATGATTGCATATTAATAGATTTCGAGTCACATTGAATCTTTCAAAAGCTCGAATAATATCACTTGTGTGAGCTACGTCTGCAAGTGAAACGCAGTAGTTTCTTAATTAGACTGACCATTAGTCAATGATTGATTCTTCCGCTCAGCATTTTTTGTGCCCTGTCGTTGATTGGTTCTTTGTTCTTCTGCCAAGGCGCATCATTGTCATGCTGATACCCATGACATCACCAGAGCTCTGTTAACCAGTTCAGATCCTACATCAGTCTGCCTGCCTGCCATGGGTTACCCTACCAGATTACCGGAAACTATATTCTCATTCTGCCGCAATTTAGGTTTGAAATAAGTCTCTTTCATCCGACGGTATAGCCCAATGAAGAAATCCTGGACTGTTGCCACCCCCGCATGAACTATGACACGGGGTTGGTATTTGTGAAAGAAAGCTAGATGGCATGTACACCTGTATGCTATGAACAGTGTTAAATATATCTTGGCAAGATCATCTCATGAAGCAGCAACTTTATGGCAACCTACCTGCCATATCTACTACTATCAGGGAGTGACGTCTACAATTTGCCGATCACTATCAGAGAAGCAAGCAAGCAAGAGCTTGTTGTGGACTCTACAGACACATGAGCATAAGATGACCTAGATCCACATACCTCCACAAATTGCACATGACGCCAACTGTGATTCTGAAAATTTGAGGCAGCTGATGAAAGACTGGGAAATGTGGAAAAAGTCACATTGGTCAAGCAAGGAACCGACAGATATAGATATCGATAGACATTGAGATAACATTTTGCTTAGATTATTTTCTATATTATTAGCAGTGTCTAATTCACACAGCTTCCATGGAGAGACTGACTGATTTGAAAACTTTTGTTTGTCTCGGCTCAAAAATATGATGCCATTCATTATTGTTTGTCTCCTGTTTTGTTTATTTGACTTGTTGCTCCCTGCCTTAACTTTGCACAATCCATTGTGACTCCTGTCAAAATCCACACCAGTTATCTTAATCATTATTGAACAAAAGTTTTTCTAAAACAAGCTGACATCAACAACAAAAAAATAGGTTAGATCATTACCAGAGTTGCAAGTATAAGTTCTGATCCATAGTATTAAAAATGTTTCAATTTTGACCCCTAATTATTATTTTCATATTTTTGTCTTCTGGTTTCATGTTGAAGTTAGGCGTTTTGTGAATTACTTTCAATTTTTTCTGTCTGTTGTCATTTTCCTTGTGCCACTTGCCAGAATCAGGTCATCATCAACTGATCCCCACCCCCACCCCAATGTCTTAAGCATTCTAATTACAAAGTTTTGAGTCATTGACGTTGATGTGGTGCACACTTTGACGTGCTTTCGATGACTGACTGCAACTAGTTGATACTTTGTGTGACATAGGAACCCCTCCATCTCAATTCCGATTTGTAGGACCCCCCCCCTCCAATACTAACTTATAGAATGCTTCCTCGAATTTCGACCTGTAGGATTCTCCTCCCAAATTCCAATAAACTTGCAAAACTATGATGCTTGCAAGAAACTTCTGAAGTGTTTGCACATAACTATTTCTGATTCTTTGGTTTACTTTCTGACTGTAATTGTTTTTTCTTGACTGAAAAAAAAACTCTCCGTCGGGATTTTTCTTTATTTTTGACATGAAATTATTTTGTCAGTGCATAAGATTTGCATCTCATGCCTTTGTGACAATGTATCTGAGTGTTTCCTTCTGATAAATGGTGATCTTTTGCAATCAGTTATGTAGTCTCTAGCCTTGGCAGAGTCATCTTTGGATGACAATAGCATCTTTGGGTATTGCCAAGAACCACATCAACAATTAATGTAAATTGTGTATAAAGGTTGTTATACTGCATTTTTTTTTCCTTCACTATATGTATATATTATGTAAAATAGAAATAAGCGATACATTGGGAGAATAGAAAGATAACTTTTTATAACGTGCTAACTAAAACAGAGCTCTACAAATGAAAAATTGAGAAAATGAAATTTTATAACAAAACATTTTTACATGTATAATTTTATAAGCGTATAAAAGTTATTTTTAGTAAGTGTTCATTTATACTTGTTTGGTGAAAGTTCAGTTATTAGTCACAAGTCAACAGGTTCATAGTGTAAATAATGTGTAAGTGAGTATTTGGCAGTGTGACACTGCATGTGTGTTGGTTTACCTTGTTCTTGTTAGTGCATGTATAACTGTGAGTGGCAATTCATTTCTGTTTGCTTGACTCTTGCTAGTGTGCAAGAATGCGCATGTGAGGTGAAGAAGGCTTATATGTGAGTCATTAAAGATTCCTTTTTGCCTTGCTTCCACTGGATAAAAAGGAGGGCATTGTTGAGCATATGTTCTTGGGCCTTCAGGTATGCTGGATGGTGAAGTCTCTGTTTTTGGCAGTTTGTTTCCTCATTTTATAGAAGTTTCTAAGTTTGTGTTCCCTTGTTATCTTGGCATAAACTTGTTACTTTTGGGGTTTGCAATGATTTTCATTGGTTGAGAATACTGGAGTTCATATGTTCCTGTGAAAACTTACTTACCTTTAGAAGTTAAGAAGAAAGTGAATCCAAATGAAGTGGAGAAAGAAAAAAGTTAATCTATTCAAACCATATGCGTTTTTAGCATTTGAATAACTTTGTGATTCAGTCACTACAGTCTTATTTATCTTTGTTGATAGTTTGCTTTACTTGTTCAATTAACTCTCATTAATAAGGTCAGCACATCTATAATTGTGATGGACATGATGAGTCTGAACTTTGATAGAATAGTTTTAGTTCTGACTTGCCTTATTTTTGTCATAATCAAAAGCCATGTTTAATTCCAGAAGAGTTTCCAATGGGTAGCTATTCTATACAAGTCCTGGAGATGAAGAATTTTCAGTGAGTAGTTGTTCTATATGTTCTATCCTATAAACACCCCTCTAGCTGAAACCACTATCAAAAATTTTCCCACTCTTTATCTCTGCCAAAACCAAAACGTAGATTCCATGAACAAAGCTTCTTTCTTAGAAGTGCATGCCTGTGGAACTCTCTTCCGTTTGCCTGTTTCCCACCTGACTACAACTTGGATGTCTTCAAGTCCAACATAAACAAATTCCTGATGAACCGTCCCCTTAAGTAAGACACTTTGACGAATCTCCAATACTAACAATTACTACGATACTATCCCATTAATTACTGTACACGCAATAATCCTTATCCTCGAGTGGCTTCCGGGCCTTGATAAGTGGTGACTACCATGTAAAAAAAAAAAAAAAAAGGTCCTGGACTTTATAATTCTGCTTGCAAAGAGCAAAAGATCTTTCTCGTGTTGACATAGAAAAATTTATTTGCTGGAATGCTAAAAGATTCAATATTTTTATGGAGCAATTTACCTTGTTCTTGTTAGTGCATGTATAGCTACTAGTGGCAATTCATTTCTGTTTGCTAGTGTGCAAGAATGTACATGTGAGGTGAAGAAGGCTTATATGTGAGTCATTGAAGATTCCTTTCTGATTGGTTGCTAGAAGAACATGGCTCATTTTGATACATCTGTTCCTATCGCCAGTGTCTATAACGAGAATCTTCTAGCTTTCAGTAATCATACCCTCATTGTATCAAAAATATTGCAACAAAGAATTTGTCTAAAGTCGGAATGTAGTGGTAACCTGTTAGTCATCAGCTTGAATTAGCTCTCTAGTGGTATTCGCTACTATATTACCTAAGGACACACACTTATCAAAATTTTACAAATTAATGTACTTAAATCTATAAATGTATATTTGTGCATGCATAGAATAAAGTCGACTGATGCCTTCCAAGTTTCAATTTTAACCACTTAATAACTATTTTTTCTGGTTAAAATCAAAATCGAATTTGTGTCACAGTTCCGAATATCCTATATATCAAGTTTCAAGTCTGTAGACACAAAATTGACAGTAGTTTGGTAGAAACCATTCCATGCACACACATAAACACAAGTTCATTTTTATAATATATGCAAATCAAACTTTACAATTATGCGTGAATGTGAAGCAAAATGATTAGCAAGCCTTTCAAGTGATTATGGACTCAAATTGAAGTATGCACAACTGACATTAGATGCCTTTTGGATTTCTGTTATGGAAGAGTATTCAACTCCTAAAAAAAAAGATAAATAAATAGGCCATCAAAGTCTTACTTTAAACTTTGTACATGTGTGAACTGTTTTTTTTTGTTTTTTTAATGTAAACATTAAAAAAAAAAACAAAAAAAAACATTGTAGAAGAGTTAACTTTTTCTATCTCATATTAACTCACATATGGCAGCAGTAGTAAGGAGACACCAAGTACAACTGTCTCGCTGACATTCATTATTTTTTTATCAGAATGCTGAATAATATAGTACTGAATACCTGATATGACTTAGATAAAGGAATAAAAATGTTTCCTTTCTCCTGTTTATATTTTTATTTTATTACAAAAAGGCTTTATTTGTAGAATATATCTCTTTGTGATAGGTAGGCCTAAAATATATTCTGAGTTATGTTTCCTGTGTGTGTGAACTCTTCATCGTTTTATAACATCTAAGAAAAATGCAATTTTACCCAATTTTCCGTAAAAATTACTTTTAACTATAAATAACTTTTTACACAATAAATTTTCGTAACTTTTGTATATATTACTATTTTCGACATGAAAATTAAGCACGTAATATTGTTTTTGCTTAAAACGGCATATTAAAAAAAAAAAAAACGACCTGTCGACTATATCTGTATCTTAACAAACACCAAAGTTTTTCATTTTTGTTTATTCTCATAAGTGACAATCTGAATAAGCAGCCTGGATTTCCCCCTCATTAAAAACTGATCTTGTGTCTTGAAACTGGTCTCATGAAAGATGCAAGTAAATTTGGATTCCCGGTCAACGCCTGGTCGTCACAGCTTTTTTTCTTATGTAATCATTATTTTCTGTAGTAACCTACTTGTCGCTCTTGTATTACCAGAATAGGAAAGAAAGAGGTGGGGTCACACCGAACTTTTACTTGTTTGGTATTTTTTACTAGTCCTAGTTAGTAGTTTTGGTTTAAATCCCGACATAAGTCTTGTATTCATCATTAAATTTAAAATTTCATTTCAAGTATTTTTCACCCACTGTAAGTATGTTTTAATTCAATTATATTTAGTTTTATTTAAATATATACTTTTTATTTTCATATTCAGACTTGTTATATAAAATGAACAATATTTAACTTTGAAAATGGTTAAAAAGTAAATATATAACAAATAAATCGGTTCTCATTTTAGAATTACACTTATTAAAAGGAAATACAGAAAAATTGGTTCCTATTTAGAAATCGACCTATACTCGTCACAGAACGAAAATATATTCCCAAAATCACGTACATTTATCATTTTTTTTTAAATAAGAAAATTTAAATGACAAGCGAGACAGCAGAGCCGAAAGCCGTCATGTTTTTTTTAGAATGTGTTATAATTCAAGGGCGGACAACTCAATTCGACTACCGAGTTTTACAAACTGTGCTATGGCATTTAATATACGACGGTCGTGGCTGTGGCTGCTAAAAAATTATTAATCGCTGAAAATTGTAAATTTTATTTTCTTTATTAAAAAAACCAAGCTACTTGTTCAATTTGTGATTTTTTATAATATGACGTCTTTGTTCCGTGACGAGTACATGTTGTACACTCGTACACCATGAAGATGTTTCTGTATTTTTTTTTTATTTTTAATTAAGTGTAATTCTAAATAAGCATAAAAAATAATTTAATTGATTAATACGAGAGTTGTTCCAAAAATATTTTTTTTTACTTAAAAAATTGACAGCCACAAAGATGGTTACCAGAGTACCACTGTGGCAGAGTCGCAGTGTCGCACTGTACAGCGACATTTTGTGAATTTATTTTTCTTCATAGTTACCACCATTCTCAATGCACTTTGGCCAGCGATGAATGATGGCTGTGCATCTGCATCATGCATGGGCGTCCGGATCGTGCTCGTGCTTTGTCATACGGGGGTCGTTCTAAAAGTAAAGTCACCAATTTTTTGTTATTTTTTTAAGTAAAAAGTTGAAGCACTACGAAGACGGAAGTGGTGCCATTAAAACCAGCGTCCTTTTGTGCTACCGAATGTATCTTTCGATGTAGTCACTTCCATTCTAAATGCACGTTTGCTAGGAAATCAATGACGCATCTGTTTCTGACGCCTTCAATATCGGTACTCATGCAGAGAGTGAGTGATGATCCGCCGTGGCGCCGTGCTGAAATAATAACGTTATTTAAAAAGCCATTCTTAACATGGGGAGGGGATGGTATTTTGTACCTATTCTGTACTTTAACCTTACAATTGAATAAAAAAAAAAAAAGCTTTAATTAAACGTGGAAATACGATTTAAAAAAATAGCGTGGATCTCAATATCTACAAATAGTCAACAAGTCATCATGAATAGCAATAGAATTTGCAATTTCCTCTGATCCATTCGGACGTAATAAAAAATAGGAGGTATTACTTTTGGAACGCTTCTCATTTCGTAATAATAATAAAAAAAATAAACAATACAAGTTTCGTAGAGGCGAGAAAACAATTTTAATAACATAGAAATTATTTTCAAATTTCTTTCAGTCCGGATGTAATGTTGCGTTATTCCGTTTGAATTATCTCCCCTTGTTTACGCGTGAGTTTTTTATTATTCGAAAATTATTCACAAATATTTTTATTCTGTTTGAATTGGAGATTTTTATTAATCAATTTTGAAGTAAGTTTGCAGAAAACAGACGCAAATATTATTGACTTAATATTTTATTTCGCCTCTTTATTCTTGATAAAAAATATGTGAAGTAAGTATGAGTTTTTTTAAATTTATTTTATTTGATTGTCAAACAGTCAAACACTTCTAGTAAAAAGTTGTTTAAGTCGCTTTGTTTTATAGAAAAACTTTTTTCTTATATTCAACATTTTTTTTTTTTTTAAGGATAAAATACTTTTCCGAGAAAAGTTGGGTTAAAAGCATAGATTAACCAAAACAATTTATTACGTATAAACTTTAATTTAAATTTTTTTTCTACTAATAGGTCACCTCTTATCAAGAACAAAAATTATTCGAGGATAAAGTTTACATGATAAAAATGATTTATAGCAAAGGTGGAATTAAATTCTCGGTAAATTTATACAAACACCGTGACAGCGAATTAACCCTAACCCTAACCCTAACCCTAAACCCTAACCCTAACCCTGTCACGGTGTTTGTATAATAATACCAAATTCTCTACCGGACTGTATAGTTTTAGCACGTGAAAACTAAAATATTTTAGTTCAGAATTTTGGCATTTTCCTGTTATAGCCAACAAAACGGAAAAACTAAGATAAGTTTTGTGTTTGAACTTATTTTAAAACGTGTATTTAATTTTTGAGATGAGGATTGGTTATTTGTATTATTCATCGGACTACTGTTCTCATCTTGAGTGTGATTTTCACTGTGAATCTCATCTTGTGTGTGATTTTCACACTCAAGATGAGAACAGTATTCCGATGAATAATAATACAACGTGTATTTACTTCGAAACACAAATACTACCGAGATTTAAGTTAGATAAAGAACAAAATGGCTGATATGAGACGATCATCTGGCGGAGGAAGAAGGGTCTGGATAATTGCTCAAAACTTAAACAAAATGCTTGTAGAAACATACCCTGTAACGGTCACCGTAAACATTTATTGGGTGGATTTTTACTTTTCGATTTTTAAACAATTATATCCAAAGATGACCGTCCTGTGTCTGCCATCTTTTTTCTTAACACTCGACACTACTTGTGTTTCAAAGTAAATAAACGCCTTATAATAAGTTAAAACACCAAAATCTTATCCAGGTAGAAGAGTAATTATTTCTGTAATTATAATTCAAAATTTAAGCCTTTGAAGTATTTAATTTTAAATGATTACACAACACTTTCATTTCGAAATTAAAAAAATATTTCGTAAAAAATATATAATAGAAAGTATGGTACCGATTTATTAAAACGGTACCAATTTGAAGGATGAATTTGGGACGCTTATATCTACGCAATCGAAAACTGGTTTGAAATCCATTTTTTTTTTTTTCCGGTAAATTTTTACGACGTGCCCCAGCATATTATAAACACACCAACCCCCCCATGCTAAGAACGGCTTTCGAAATAACTCCCCCCCCAACCTAGGAAGCCGTTCTTAACATGGGGAGGTTGGAGGGGGTGCTTATTCCGAAAGCCGTTCTTAACATGGGGAGGTGGGGTGTTTATAATACGCTGGGGCAGGTCGTAAAAAATACCCTTTTTTTTCTTATACGTGGATTATAATTTTTAAGACGTGAAAACATTAAAACTAATCACCATTAATAATTAATGTGCACTAAAAAAGCAAAGACAAACAATGAAATGTCCCTCTTTCAGTTTAGATAAACCAAAATATGAGGAAAATATTGGGACGTATTTGGGGGTACACACACTGCCTGCAAGAATGTCATTTGATTGGCTATTGAAATTGACGTAATTATTGTAACAGAATTTGCTAAAAAATTATTACTGTTAATGAATGTAATTATTGTTTAATTATTAATTACTTAATAATCATCATTATAAAAAAATAATTAGGTGCTAATGAACTTACTGATCCGCGCTATTTTTTACATTGTACTAGCAAAAGTACCCGTCGTTGACTGGGTTCAAAAACAACCTACAGAAAATGGACTCTGATTTATGAAAGTATGATAGGTTATGAAAAGGAAGGGTTGTAAAAAGATAGCTTCGAATTTGGGGGGTATCAAAACCAAAGCAAAATATGATGAAAGTAAAAATAAAATAGATAATCCCCATAATTTATTATACCATACCTGTTCACACTTATCACAATATTCTGTGGATCTATATTAAAAAAAACGTGTTAAAATTTGTGACATATTTCCATTCTATGGAGGTCAGGCGCGAACGAACACCCCATAATTTTATTATACCATATTTCTTCAAATTGAAACATAATTATCAAAATATACTTACAGATAGATATGAAAAGTCTTTATTAAAGTTTGTGTCTATTTCCATTCTATGGAGACCAGGCACGAACGCAGACCCCACAACTTTATTATACCATCTCTACTTAAGTTAAAACATACTTATCAAAGTATTATGTACATCTATATCAAAAACACTTGCAAAGGTTTTTTTAAATTTTTTAATTTATTTCCATACTTTGTGGACCAGGCGCGTACGCAGACCCCACAATTTTAATGAATCATCATCATGCCAGATCAAACATACCCATTCCTGTGTCTCGATCGATACATCTATCATATGTGATCAGTTTTCTATAATAGTCAACCATATAGGAGCCTATTCGTGACCACACACACACACACACACACACACACACACACACACACACACACACACACACAGACCAGCTTTATATTATAGATTTCCAAGTTTAATTAAAGTTTTGATATGTTTTTTTTTTATTCAATTTTAAGGTTAAAGTAAAGAAGGTATAAAACACCCTCCCCATGTTAAGAATGGCCTTTTAAATAATGACGTTATTATTTCAGCACGGATCAATAAGTGCATGAGTACCAATAATTAATCTACATTTGTTGTAATTTGTGTGGTGGAGAAGGAAATCGAGTCGGTATTTTCTCGTCCGAAAACAATATCATTTGTGATTGTTTGTTTCTGTATTTAATAAAGATTATTTAATTTGTAGTAATTAACAAACTATTTACTATAAGCGGATCAATGCCCGGTGCCAAAGTGATTTGGCCACACTGACCAATTGGTTGGCAGGGCGCATTGATTTGAGCTGTCCCCTTAAGGACCATTTTTAGCCCTTTGGGATCTCAGCTACGATCGCCAGAGAGACTCCAGCAAGCGACCTATACAGATCTCTCTTACTCACCCCTCCCACTGCTACTTGTTGACGACTGCAGTCTGATGGCAGATGACACCTTCAAACAGACATATACACTTTCTTTCTTTCTCTTCAGTCTGAGATACAATCTCGCCTTTTCTAAATAAACCCTTTATTATTGTTTTGTTAAAAGCAATGTCGTTTGGCCTTGTGTTTATTTAAGTAATTATGCACAACATTTCCCTCTAATTTTATTATGTGAATTTTAATATCCGTTTTAATTTTAAAATTGTTTCAATAATTGTAATTTTCAATAGCCAATCAAATGGCATTCTTACAGACGGTGTATTTCAAATATGTCTCCGTATTTTCCTCATATTTTTGTTTGTCTAAACTGCAAGAGAGCCTAGTGAATTTGAGACCATTTTTCGATTGTGTAGCTTTTAGCGTCCCAAATCCATCTATTACATTTGTATCGAATATACTCTTTTGGTACTTGTAGTTGGACAGGGACCTAAACTCTAAAAAGTTAAAAAAGCCCCCCTTCCCTTTATTTTAACAAACCAATAGTTCCTTTTTTTAATTAGTGTATCAAACAGCTAGACTTTGGAATTCCCTTCCTTTTTTTATTACATTTTCACCCCAAACAAGGCACATTGCCACTTTGTTATAGGGGGCTACTATCAGGGACATAAGCATCAGGGGTACTATGTGGGAATTTGGGCAGCAAGATGTTGTTTCACGTTTGCACTTGAACTTTTGCATGTCAGTACAGTCAGGGAAGCAGGGACCCAGAAGGGAATTCCAAAGTCTAGCTGTTCTGGGGAAGAAACAACTGGAGTAGAAAGCTCTCTTGCATCTAGGGATCTCTACTGTGAAGGGGTGGGATTTAGTTGCTTGTCAGGTTTGTCAGGGGTATTTACGTCGAGGGGGCACAAGTGCTTGCAGTTCATCAGCATTCACCGTTAAAGTACTAGTAGAACAGGCAGAGGGATGCAACATTTTGTCGATGTGACAGAGGCTGAAGTTTAGCTGACAGTTCAGGACCTATCAGATTGGCGACTCTCTTTTGAACCTTGTCTAGGAGCGAGAGACTAGTGGCAGATGCACCAGCCCAAATATGACAACAATACTCCATACATGGGCGAATGGTGGCTTTATAGAGGTATAGGATACTTTCAGGTGTTAATTGCTTTCTAACACGGTAGAGAGAACCCACCTTCTTCGCAGCGGTTCTGGCAATGTTCTCAATGTAATTGTTCCAACTTATGTTTTCTGTGAACGTTAGGCCGAGGAATTTAAAAGATGTACTTTCAGATAAAAAGTCACTAGCCATTGCTATTGGCGGTAGGGAAGATTTCTTGTAATTATTGAAGGAAACAAGTTTAGTCTTGACAGTATTGAATGTGACCATCCATTTTTGTCCCCATTCGACTGCGGATCGGAGGTCTTCCTCTAGTGTTTCTGCCATTTCTTTAGATATGTGTTCATTTGTTTTCCTGTCGTGTCTGTTATAGAGCGTGGTGTCCTACCTGCTTTTTTTTTTTTTTTTACATGGGGGATCACCACTTACAAGGCCTGGAAGCCACTCGAGGATAAGAGTTATTTTGTGTACAATAATCAATGGGATAATATTGTAATAATAGTTGGTATTGGAGATTTGATAAAGTGTCTTACTTAAGGGGGAGGCGATTAATCAGGAATTTGTTTATGTTGGACTTGAAGACATCCAAGTTGTAGTCAGGTGGGAAACGGAAGAGAATTCTACAGGTGTGCACATGCTTCCTGCATTTATATCATATTGTTTAGATGTATGACCGTCGAGGACAACCTGGATTTTTCTCTTAATTAAGAAGGATTTAATTATGTTTAGTATTCGTCCAGTGATACCGTATGATCTGATTTTCCTGAGAAGACCATTGTGCCATACCCTCAAAAGCCTTAGATATATCTAGGGCTACTGTTCCCCCCTCCTCTGCTTTGTCCAGTGAATGGTATATATGTTCAGAGATTACAGTTAGGATATCTGCTGTGGAAGGGGCTTGCCTAAATCCATATTATTGGTCGGTCAGAACTTTAGCATCTGTAAGGTGATGGACTAGAGTTTGGTTAATTATGGACTCAAATATTTTGGCGAAAAGTGGGAGGAGGCTAATGGGGCGATAAGTTCTTTCACAAAAATTCTTGAAACCTGGTACCACAGAAGCAGTTTTCTAACCTTCAGGAAAGCAAGATTCGTTAAGGCATTTGTTGTATAGTTTGCTGAGAACTAGAGCTACCTCAACGGAGCATTTTTTTAATAGCGCAGTCGGGATGAGATCGGGTCCACATGCTTTTGAAGTGTCAAGGTTTTTATGATATCATGCACCTGAGGAGTGCTTTTCAAATCATCTAGTGTGGCGTCTGTCTGCAAAAGAAAGTCAGGGAGGGGATGGTTTGCAGGGTCCAATGTGGAGTTTGAAATAAACCAACTGGCAAGGTGCCTTTCTATGACTTTTGGATTCCTCACCCTTGAAAACAAGAGGATTATTTTTAGCTCCAAAATTGCAAATTTTCTAAAACATCCGGATTCCAAAATAGGGTGTCATGACGCACAGATTTTTTATTTCTGGACCGAAATTAAACCTCTAGAAAAAATGTTTCTTTATTCAAATATAGCTGAAAATACAGATTTCTCTTAGTTTAATATGTTTCTGGTTAGAGCACAATAAAAGCATGATACTTGACTTTTGTATTTTAAACTTCAATCCATTATATTTAAAAATAGTTTTACAAAATCAGCAGTAGGTTCTCTGTCGTGCAATATAGACTATAATGTATTGTGGACTGTCACTTCGGGGAGACATGTGAAGCTTCCTCCCAGTGCATAACGATCAGTCCCGAACTAGAGCAATTAATCAATCAATTTGATTGAAAAAATAGGCGGTTTCACCAATTTCGATAACAATAAAAATATGGGCGCGTAAAATATTCATTAATCTGATTAACGAATGTTTTACACTCCCAAGCAACATCTGGTCTCTCCGCTAATAAACTTCTCTACCACCAATTAGTGGTGGGACGATTAATCGGAATCGTTAATCGTAAGAATCGTGTATTTTGGGAGGTATCGGAATCGGAATCGCATCGTTAAAAAATACCTTAATTTTCCGATTCCTTCATTACGATTCTTTTAGTCTGATGTTGAAAAAAAGAAAAAAATTTCCTGATATTTCTAACTGCAAGAGAGAAATGTAGCATGTTATAAAAAGAAACCAAAGAAATTCATTATTAACAGGGCAATGCTTAGTGCCCCTCCCTTACAAGGTTCATTCATTCAGATCTATTGTAATCAAAACTACAAAAGAGTTAACTTGAAAAGAAGTATGCAGGGCTCTACATTGCGAGTAAAAATAAAAAAACGCTTATCTTTTTGGCGATTGTTTTTTTTTACTGACAAATCTTCTAATACTGAATGAAAATGCTTTTTCAACTTATATTTCCTTAAAATAAAACGAGCAAAGTCAAATTATTTAAACAGTAAAAGGTTTAATAGAACAATATACTTTTTTTCTTTTTTTTAAAAGAAGGCTTTTGAAAGAAATATCTCTAAAATGAAATTGATCACGTTGTATTATTTCGCAAAGTTTTGACAGTAGTCAGCTTCTTTTGAAGTTTCAAAAAAATCGACCCCATACCTATCTCTTCCAAACCTAAAGTTATTAAATAACCCCTTCGTTAATTTAAGGGTAATTGATTCAATTCAGTCAAGTTTTTTTTTTTAATTTCATTGAAATAAAATCCATTATTTTTTTTTTTCTCCAGAAAGATAAAACCCTGAATTTGATTATATTAAAAGCAGAATAATATCTTTTTTCTAGAATTTTAAATTGAAAATTAAGTGTTTTGCGCAGTTTTTTGCCGAACGAAAAAGAAATTAATATATATATTTTTAAAAGGTTTTGTAATCAATTAATTTTTATGTCTAAATAATATTTACGATTAATTAAATAATTTCATTTTAAAAAGTATTTATAAATAGAATTTTACTTAAGACTTATAGTTTAGCAATATTGAACCGCATCAACCATGTGTGAATTGAACACAGTTAACCAAAAAAAAATTCAAAAGAAAATGCATATTTGCATTTCATTATGTAAACTTTTATACATTGGTTTCAAAAATTAAATTCTATAAGTTTTTTTTTGTTAACTACCGGTTGGTACAATTTACCGCCCCATCCCTTTATATTTTTTCTTTTTGTCTTTTTTAGCGGATTATTTTCAATTAATTATCCAAATAAGTGACTAGCTTTAAAACAAAATTTAATAGTAAATTATTTGTTTACAGATAAACTGAATTTTCTAATATGGCCCAAAGTCCAAAAAAAGTCTTGCATGGAAACTTTTTGAAGTTGATGAAGATGATGAGTTGAAAGCCATTTGCAAAGTCTGTCAAATTAAAATATCGCGAGGAATAAAATCATCTAACACGACCACAACCAACATGTTAAAACATTTAACTATGAAGCATCCAAATAAATTGGAGGAGCAAAATAAAAAAGAAAAGGAACAAAAAATTACCAACTAGTCACTCAGAGCAGTTTTATTAGTGAGGGTCGAAATCGCAGTGTCTTTTTTTTTTTTTTGCCTACGTCACCATCTAGGTGTCACCAATTTTTTTAACCCTCCTTAACTTCAAAGAGTAAATACAATATATACAACTAAAAAAATAATTTTTAAAAATGCTGATTCTATTCATGAAAACTTCTTTTAACTAGAAATTAAAACTTAGGTAAAGATAGCTGACTGACAGCAACAGGAGCACTGGTTAACTACTGAACCACGTGGAAAGTTGTGGGGGGGGGAGGAAAAAAAGGAAATTAAATGATGATAATAAATTATGATAACCGTCTTTGAAAGGCACTAAACTCCTAAAATTTACTTCTTTAAAATTTTAGGCGGCACTCTCCGGCGATTTTAAAGCGCTCTCTCTCTCTCTAAAAAAAAAAAAAAAAAAAAAAAGATTTAATTTTTAAGTTTGGGAAAGATATATTTATTATAACCGAATTCCTGTATGAAGACTGGATCTACTTTATTGGACGTTAATTTGTGAGATAAGTAATTTTTCAATGTTTAATATGTTTTTAAAGTTTCAATTATCAATTAAATTTTTTTAATTGCGTTTATTTTTCAATTTATTTTTTTAAATAAACAGGGTTTTAAATGTATTTTTCAAGGTAACAAGCTTCGAAAGAAGTCTAATAAAAAAAAAAACTTAATTTTTAATTTCGACAACCCTGAGAATTTAATTAAAAAAATACTAAAATGTGACATTTTTTAATTTAACATTTCTATTAGTTCAATTAATTTTCTTTCAATAATTCATTTCACTCAACAAACTTCACCATTTTTTGTTTTGTTTAATCTTTTTCTGTAATTTTGGTAATTATGTTTGCTCAATTTTATCTAGTATTTCATTTGTTTTTTATAGTGGTATCATTTTTATATGTGTTCCTTTGATATACCCTATTTCAAAATTAGTTTGGCTAAACTTATTCTTCACGTTAGAAACAACGTGTAAAAGCAATGAAAAAGTAAGAAAAAAATAATAGGTGTTAACTACTCCTTGTGAATTATGGAGGTCTGAAGAACTGCCGTCACAAATACAACTATCAATAGCCAAACAAAAAATCGTTTTTGAAATTCCTTTAATTGTAACTTTTCGCTATACCTACCTTTTGGTATAAAACACAAAAACTTTCGATTAATGGTATTTCTCATATATGGTCGTTAACTTTAGAAAGGTTATTTTGTATCTACGGCGCCATGTCACGTGGTATATTGTTTTTTTTATCATTACGCACGTTCATTTATAAATTATTAAATTAAATATTTATCTTTTTTATATTTAATTAGTATATATTTTCTTTCTCTTCCGCTATATTTTTCTTATTTTATTCATTAAATCTGTTAATTATGATGACCAAAATAATGAATCGTGTGTATTTATTCTCTAATTTTCTTGTTTTTGTTCTGTTATATAAATTCTATTTTATTTGTTTTTTCTCTGAAGGATAAATTCTATTTTCTTTGAGTTTTTTTTTTCTGTATTCCAATTAAGTAAAATAAATTTTCTCTAAAATAAATTTTGCTAATTTTTCCGTTTAGTTTACTATATAATAATTTTATTTAAACCAAAACACGACGGTGTAGACATAAAATATCTCTTCCAAAGTTAGGGAACATATTTGGGAACTACCGACCATAAGTATAAAACTACCTGGTATATTTCAAAACAATAATTCCCTAGGAATCGGAATCGGAATCGTACTTGGTATCGGAATCGTTAATCAATATTTTCCTGGAATCGGAATCGTATAAAAATTAGGAATCGTCCCAACACTACCACCAATAGCAATGGCCAAAGACTCTTATCTAAAAGTACATCTTTTAAACTCCTCAGCCTAATGTTCACAGGAAACATGAATTGGAAAAATTACATTGAGAGTATTGCCAGGACCGCTGCAAAAAGGTAGGTTCTCTCTACCGTGCTAGAAAGCTACTAAATTTTTCTATTGATTCTATTTTTACGATATTTTCAGGGTCAATGTGAAATTTTATGCTCTTTCCAATAAACTGAATATAATATTTTAGACAAACGTTTTTTTTAAATTCACGCCCCCCCCCATTTTCAAATGTCCATTAAAAAGTAAATAATTAATTTATGTACCAAAGTTTTATATATCACAAATTGAAGATAAAAGATCAATAAATAATATATTCAAATTTAAAACAAAAAAAAATAGTGTTTTTTAGAAATTTACCTGTAAAGTCCGAAGTTTAAAACCTTTTTTTAAAAAAAACCATGTTGTTTGTTTTTTTTTTTGTTTTTTAATGAAACCTTGTTACTTGCTCCTTTAACTGAAAAAAAATTAGGGTTTGAATTACATTTTTCGAGGAGTTATAAGCTTCGAAAGATAGCAGGTGGAATTATTCAATAGTTTTCACAAAATTTCTGACACTGCTAGAGAGTCACCAACCTAATAGGTCCTGAACTGTCATCTAAGTTTCAGCCTCTGTTCCATTGACGAAATGTAGCATCCCTCTGTCTGTTTTACTAGTACTTTAATGGTGAATGCTCCGACGAACTTCAAGCACTTGTACCCCCTCAACATAAATACCCCTGACAAACCCGACAAGCAGCTAAATGCCACCCCTTCACAGTTGAGATCCCTAGATGTAAGAGAGCCTTCTACTCCAGTAGTTCCTTCCCCAGAACCTCTAGACTTTGGGATTCCCTTCTGGGTCCCTGCTTCCCCAACTGTACTGACATGCAGTTCAAGTGTAATGTGAACCGACATCTTGCTGCCCAACTCCCTACATGGTACCCCTGTAGCTTAAGTCCCTGATAGTAGCCCCCTTCATTAAAGTGGCAATGTGCCTTGTTTGGGGTGAAAATTCAATAAGAAAAAAAAAGAAGCTAGATAAATATGAAAAGATCCGCTTTGTTTTCTTAATTTTTCAGTTAGTATCTATAATATTGATTTTCATTTTGATGTCAAAAAAAAAACAAACTCAAAAACTAAAAATGAATAAAATGTAAAAAAAATAAAATATGGAAAAATCGTGAATAAAGAAAAAACAATCAGAAATCAAAACCAGATGAAATTGAAATTTTTTTTTTTAAGCAACAGGAAAAAATAGAATAAATGTTTTTTTTAATGCTTATATGATAAAACTATTGAAAATTATCAAAAATAACTTTTGCAAGTGCTTAGAAGGCAGGTACACATTTGTAATCGATTTAAATTTTAACCACCTGTTTATATATAACGCAATGGTGTAATCTAAAATGTTACGTGTATCTATTTTTTAAGCACTTTGAAAATTTTTTTATATAATTTTCAATGGTTTTATCGGTGTTAAGTTTTGCACTCCTGTATTTACAAAGTCATTTGGTGGAAGTGGCGTCAGGCAAATTTTTATCTACAGATGACCAAAACTTAATATTTATGAATTCTTTTTTTTTCTTTTTTTAATAAAACATAAAAAAAATTAAAAAATCTGAATTTAAACGTTAAAAACTACAAGAACTTTCTTGTTAACCTGATAGTATGAATTGTTTTCCAAACATCAGAGGTGTTAGTAATTTTTATAAATAATAAAACGTAAAAATAGAACTTTTATAATAAAAGTACATTCAGGAAATGCATTATTTTTTTTTTTAATCAAAAATCATTAAAAAAAAAAAATGTATTCAATAAAGAATATTTCCAAAATAATTGTCTTTGATTTGCCGCTGCCACTAGAATTCTTGCAGATGACTATTAAAGTTTACATCACTAGACTTTCTCATGGCCCTGAATTTTTACAGTTTTGGTCATTCGTAGCTAAAAATTTGCTTGATGTCACTTCTGCCAAATGGCTTTGTAAATACAGGGGTGCGAAACTTAACGTCGTTTTATCATTTTTTATATTTTCATTTAAATTGTTTTGTTCTTACTATTAAAAAAAAAAAAATACAAATTCAGTTTCATGCCACGTGATTTTGCACGTGTTCTTTTTTCTTTAAAAGACTGTTCTTTCTCTCTTTAGTAGCTGTGAATTTTGTTCAATAAAGCCTTGGAAAGAGGTTTTGTTTTACGTCTTCATTTACTTACAACACTACAATTTATTGAACAAACATTTTATTTCCTTCATGGAGAAGATCATTCGTCTGGACAGATTTGATGTATACTCGGCAGACCCTCAGGCTAGCAAGCTTTGGAGATTGTGTTATCGTAACTTTAATTATTATTTATCAACTATTGCTTCGTTAAACCCTGATAAACTTGCAGTTCTTTATTTAAACATCAGTCCCACCATTGCTGATGTTATCAAGGGTTGTTCAGGATTCGAACACACTCTCAAATTACTGAAAGGTGTTTACAACAAGTCTCCAAGCGTTATTCATGCTAGACATCTGCTTTCCACGCATCTGCAACAAGAAAACGAGTCTGTCGACCAATATCTTCAGGTCTTAAATTGACTTGCCGCTGATTGTTACTTTAAAGACATCATCTAAATTAACATAAATAATTGACTAATCAATTTTTTCTTTTTTTTTGCTTAATAACTAACTATATTTATTTCTAAATCATGTTAATAAACATTAAATTTATAAATGGGTGCAAATTTAACTATTGCCTAAATGTGTAGTAAGTAAATGAAGACAAAACAAAACCTCTTTCCAAGGCTTTATTGAACAAAATTCACAGCTACTAAAGCAAGAGAGAAAGAACAGTCTTTTAAAGAAAAAGGAACACGTGCAAAATCACGTGGCAAGAAACTGAATTTGCATATCTAATTTTTTTTTTTTAATAGTAAGAACAAAATAATTTAAATGAAAATATAACAATCTCCTCCACTTGTAAAAGAGATTGTTGCAGGGCTGGCTTTGAGGTGTTCCACTACCTCGACAATCAGGTCATATTTGCTCCTGTTACCAAACCATTTTAATAATACCTCCCCAGGGTCACAGAGCCAAACAGGTAAAGCAGTACCAGCAGAAGAGCGCCTTTAAAAGTTGAATATGCGTTCGTGCGGAGTTGCATTTGTAGTAGTGCACAGCAGGGAGCGAATAGCATTTAAAACATCCTGTAGAACATCCTGCCAAGCGCTAAGGGGTAATCGTCTAAATTCCAGAGCTAATAACAAAGTGTTCCAAATAATGCTGTTGTAGTGCTCGCATTGACTGTTGCCTCTTGGGTTGTATGCAATAGTGTTGCTGGATCCAATTCCAAGTCGCATCAAAAATCTTTTGAATTCTTCCGACATAAACAAAATTCCTTGATCAGAATGGATAAATGAGGGGAGTCCAAATATGGAGAAAATATTTGTCAGGAACTGGATTGCGGTTTGCGAAGAACCACAACAAGGGAAAGCAAAAGGAAATCAACTGTATTTAGATGATATCACAATGCTGTAATCTAAAAGTTGTTCCTTTTTGGCGTGCAAGGATGAGAGGCTATCTTTACAACCTAAACTGCATATCTGTATTTTTATTTTTATTTTAAAGAAATTCAAAATTTACGCTTTTTTTTATTTTTTTTTATCGCTAACTTATTGTTGCAACCATATTGTTGGAGAGGTTAATAAGGGAATGTAATCAGTGATTAAGTTGACTTTCTTCAAATTTTGTTTTAAACTTATATAAGCTGACCCTTTTAAAGACTGTCTTAATTTGTGTATTTTCTTTTTCGTAAAAAATGTCTATTACAAAAAAAGACAAACAACATGTTAATGAATTATTTTGTATTAAATTGTTCGTTTACCAAACATACTTGTGTATAAGTCGAATTTCTGGGAGACGATTTTAAGGTTATTTTTTTGGGGGGGGGTCGACTTATACATAGGTAATGTTTTTGGAAATGCTGTCAAAGAGTGACTTGGCGCTCGATCATAACATAGAAAACAAAATTTGTTTGTGCACTCGGTATATACCGGTAATCCTAGTAATTAATCGCACTCCTTCCGAACTTCACTGTAGTGTGTTTGTAAGCACATGCACGGTTTTTCAGTGAGAGGCTTAGTAATAATTGGAATAGTTTTTGCAATGTTCACTCTCTAGATGTGACTATAAGCCTAAGTTCGATATGATGTATTCGGTGATATGACTTTTTTTTCATAGGTTAGGAAATGTAGTGTTTATGATATGCTGTTCTCCCCCTAAGTTTAACAAGTTTTAACAATTTAATGACAACTATTTAATGAAACTATTTAATGGCACTTAATGCATGCGTTCATATTTTTATGGTATATTACGACTTGTGCAATGTATGCATTTATGATTATGGTATGTGACATAAATTATGACTAAAAACAGTAACTGCGCCTGGAATCTACAGCATGTCATTGATCAGAATGTTTGATTAGCAACATTTCCATTCGTTGCATGTACGTGTGCAGCGGGTTAGTTCTATATATGAAAATCGAATATACCACACCTGTGTAAATGCACATATTATCGCTCACGGATGCAGAGAAACAATTTATAATATATCTTAGAAAAAACAGCAAATTATCTGTGCAAGGAAGAGCCATGAGACGGACCATTTAACTTGTCTAGAATCTACAGTTGACTTACGCACAAGTGGTCTTAAAATGCACTTCCATTTATACACAAGTATATGCGGTATCAGCTTTGAAACTTAGGATGTGATGCCCTTTTTTCTTCCCTGCAATCTTGTTTCCCACAGAAGAAACGTTGTGAGCCTATCTCTGCTCTATCATTATTTTCATGGCATGTGATCATCTGAGCTTTGATATATGGTCCCCCATTGTCAGACTTTCACAAGAAATACTTGCCTAGCTACAAGGACCAAGTCCCCCCCCCCCCACTCTCTATTTATACCTAAATCTAAATGCAAATTCCATGAACAAAGCTTTTTCTCTAGAACTACCCAATTTTGGAACTATGTCTCACTAGTTGCTTTCCAGCTGACTACAAGTCTTCAAGTTAAATGTAAATAAGTTCTTGTTGAACCCCCCCCCCCACCAATTCATTTCTACCCTCTTTCCACCACTAACTATTAATACGCTGTTGTCTCCGTGACAACTGTACACTCATTAACTCTTACCCTCAAGTGGCCTTTGGGTCTTGATAAGGAATAACTCTCATGTAAAAAAAAATGTTACCAAAAGCAAGGTAAATTATTTTTTTTACTTACCTGGATAAGTTTTTTTGTGTTTAACTTATTTTAAAGCATTTATTTACTTTGGAACAAAAGTAGTGTCAAGTTTTAAGTTAAAATAAGAAAAAATAGCTGACATTAGATGGTCATCTGGGAAGTCCCAATAATCACTTAAAAATCGAAAATTAAACAAAATACTGATAGACTATGTCTAACTTTATCCTCGTGGGGAGGCAAGTAAGTACCTTCCTCCCCAAACCTTTTTTTTTTCTTTTTCAAACACCTGGGCAACGCCGGGCACCCCTAATAGTCTAATATATAAAGGGCAAAATGTGTGTTTATGTGTGTGTGTATGTCTGCCAAAACTTTTGACACGCGCAATGGATCCTCACGAGATTGGTATTGTTTTGAAGCTCGACATCTAGGATGACAGATATAAAAAAATTGGCTAAAAACATTAATTACTTCACTCTCAATTCGCTCGTTTTTTACAAGGAGGGGTCGGTTTTTTCATCAACATTTTCACGAGTCATCTTCTTTTGATTGACTACCCTTACTTCCAATGCTTGCGACTTCCGATTTTGTAGTGGATGTATCAGATAAAACGTTAGGGGTTTTTCACCTTCTTTCCTCCTTCACTTTACGGGTTTGATCCTACCTACCTACTGGCACTTTTTTTTTTTTTAAACACCTCTCCACCCGGTCTGCCTACCGGGGTTCCTTACTACACCACCTCTCCACACCCAGGCAACGCTGGCTACCCTTACTAGTATATAAATTCCAGGTTAATATTTTCCAGAGGTGGAGCAACCAATGAAGTTTCAACAAAATTGCTCAATCCCAAAGTAGGGAAAAATATACTTTAAATTTGTTGTACATAAGCATTTATGTCATTATGCATTCATGAGTATGTTTCAGTCAGCTAGAGACCTTTTCAGGCGATATTGCTTTTATAAAAGGGTAATCTTTGATACAGACTTCATTTTTGTATAAGCAATATTGCCTGAAGATATCTATAGTTACTTGTAACTGGCTAACCGAAACACACTCATAAATGTGTAGCAACATATAAATGCTTATGTACAAAAATAAGTGTGTGTGTGTATGAGTTATTGTCCATTTGAAAAATTGATTTTTCTCACAGAAAAAGACGTTGTGATTATTATTTTCATGGCTAAGTTTTCAACTTAACTTCCAGCTATGGTTCCCACACCCTGTTATACATTTACAACAAATACTTGTCTCGTTACAACCACTGTTAACGATTTTCCCTACTCTCTATCTGTGCCTACAGTTAAACCCAAATTCCATAAACAAAGTTTTTCTAGAACTTCTCATTTGTGGAACTTTATACCATGGGGCTGCTTTTCAGCTAACTATAACAGGATTGTTTTCAAGATCAATGTAAATAAGTTCTGGTTGGGGTGTCCTCTTAAACAATCAAATTCTACTCAATTTCCAACACTACCAGCCATCTGATACTCACATTAATCCTTATCCTTGAGTGGCCTTCAGGCTTTGATAAAAAGTGACTCCTTGTAAAAAGAAAAAAGAAAAAGTTATTTACTTTCCTTAGTCCCAACAGGACAACAATACTAAGCATTAACAGACTGTCTTGTTTTTGGCCCAACTGATGGAATGATGAAAGTTTAATCTTTTAATACTTAACTATTGGCTCTAAAAGAGTGGATTTTATTTTAACACATGAGATAATTTTGATGTGTGGATGTAAATACAGGCAGAGTTACATGACCGTTGTCTTTGCTTTTTTTGTAAATATGTCTCTAGAAGTTAGTTTGTATTAAAAATGTATTTTTTTAATTTAATTTTTTTAAAGTATTTTAAAAGTATTTTTGACCTTAATTTGTGTGCTTTCACAATTGGTAAATCAATTGCGATACATGTCACTCCTATGCCCTCCTCAAAGTTGATAGTTATTGAAGATTTCTTCTCCCTGTAAACTGTTTTGGGTACAAATCTAGAACCTGACCCAAGTTCACAGCGGCATCTTTTGACAATTTATGGTAAGATGCTAGAAAAAATCGATTCAAACATTGTCAAGTGATAAATTCAAAATACTGAAAACACAACAAAAAGATAAGATTTACCATAAGTATAATTATATTGAAAGAAATATTTAGTTATTTTCAATTAAAAAAAAAATTTTTTTCAACAAGTTTCAAAATTAAAAAAAAAAACAAAGACATGGAGACAACTATGAATGAAAATCATGAAAATTTTTTTTTTCTAAAAAGTTTATGTAAGTTTCAGTAAATGAATTTTTTTGTGTAAAGACAAAAACAATTTTTTTTTTTCATGTAAACAAGTATGATCGAAAACAACTTAAAAAATTGTTTTTTTAATAAGTGTCAGAAAAATGATTTTTTTTCTTTTTACCTAGAAAAATTTAAAATAAAACTTTTTTGGAGGGGAGTGCAATTAAATCTTATTTGGGGGGAGGGAAATTTAAAACAAAATTTTCTGGTTGCAATGGATTGATTTAATTGAAACTTGCGATTTGCTTACATCTGTTTGCTGATTGGTCAATCATGTCGCTCTTTTATGGCTGCTTTTCTGACAGCTTACTATAAATTGTCAGAAAATGCCAATGCGACTTGGATCAGTACCCTGTTTTTTTGTTTTTGTTTTTTTTTTTTACATGAAGGTCACCACTTATCAAGACCCGGAAGCCACTCGGGGCTAAGGGTTTTCGTATTAGCTTTTTTTTTTTTTTTTTTTTTTTTTTTTTTTTTTTTTTTTAATTAAAATCTTCATTCTATTACATCCATTCAAAACCAGATCTTAAGATTAAGATTTAAAAGAAAAAGTCAAGAATCCATATCAATCTGAAAGTTTCTAATTGCCATTTCTGGTCCATTCCATAAATTTTTGAGTTGTTACCAAATGATCAGTTCATACTGATATTAGCCAATTTGATCCAACTCTATTTTTTTCCTTTATTATGCCATGGCCATAAAACCATTAGCAATTGACAGAGACTACTAAGCTAATTAGGGAATGCATAAAATTTAAGAACATCATGTTAGCCAATACAGAACTCTGTAAATGTGACAATGATACATGTTCATTCACACAATTCTGAGGCAGCATGCTGAAGACTGCAGAACACAATGCAAAAGGAGATCGCCAGTACATCTCAACAAACACCAATGTGATTATGCACATGCAATAATTTTTTTTAAAAATCTATAAGATGATAATACTACTGACTGTATAATTACTCTAAAGGATAAAATTCATTTATATTTCCGCAACTTCTCACCAATAGTTGTTGGAACCCTTTTGAAAATTCTTGTAAAATTTGCTAAAATTCTATTTGTTTAATAATGTATGAACTTATTTAAATGAGTCTTGCAATAGTAAGCCATTAACTTATTGTTGAAAGTGCAATATAACTCTGTGTGAACTGCTTTACTTATCATAATGTGTAGATTTTATCTTGAATGTATAGCCTCTTCGTTTCTAAAATATGTCACATGTTCCTAATGTCCTATTTATGTGAGAATCAATATTTGGCTTTCTAAATAAAATTATTTGAATTTGTGTATTGTAACCCATTTTTAATCATTACACAAAGTTTCAACTCGATAGTAAAAAAAATTGTTACAACAGCAAAAAAAAAAAACTATGTATATATTTGAATACTCGTTGCAATGTCCTTATTATGAATTGTTGAGGTATTTTTTTTATAGTTTCAACATGTATTTTTAAAGAAGGAAAAGTGTGGTCATGAGCAGAAACTAAAATACACCTCCAAATTATTTTTTTCTCCTTAACTAATTCAATTTTTTTTTTTTTTTCAAAACATTGAATTAGAGTTAATGAGAAAAAATACTTTTGAAGTGTATTTTGTTATCACATTTCTTTAATAATACATGTTGAAACTATAAAAACTCGACAATGACACTGCACCTAGTATTATTCAAATGTTTGATAAAATTATGTACTGATAAAAATCTATAACATGTATATATATGTATATATATATGTATATATATATATGTATATATATATATATATATATATATATATATATATATATTAAGTAATGTGATTTATAATTTAAAAATTTTAAAAATTTTTAAAATTTAAAAATCAAAATTTAATTAAATTAAAAATCAGTTTCATAAGAAGGAACAACAACAAAGTCAATTATCTGTACGATCGTTTCGGAAATCCGTGCTTTTTATTTGTGGTATACATGAAGTCACGTAGAACAATTATACATAGTTTTTTTGGTAAGCACGGTCTCCTCATCAGCAAATTTAGGAGGATTTCTATTGAATTGAAAAGACACCAAAAATAAACCTAGCATTAAAAGTAAGGCAGATGAATCTTTTGGTTTTTCTTTTTTTGAAATCAGGAACTGTATTTAAAGTAGTCATTTAGATGTTTGCTATAGCTTTTTATTTTATTGAATTGATTCAAAAAAAGAAAAACCAAAAGATTCATCTGCCTTACTTTTAATGCTAGGTTTATTTTTGGTGTCTTTTCAATTCAATAGAAATCCTCCTAAGTTTGCTGATGAGGAGACCGTGCTTACCAAAAAAACTATGTATAATTGTTCTACGTGACTTCATGTATACCACAAATAAAAAGCACGGATTTCCGAAACGATCGTACAGATAATTGACTTTGTTGTTGTTCCTTCTTATGAAACTGATTTTTAATTTAATTAAATTTTGATTTTTAAATTTAAAAAATTTTTTAAATTTTTAAATTATAAATCACATTACTTAATATTGAATTAGCTCTAGGACATTTAACTATCGAGCTTATTATATATCTAAATTACAACGAGCATTTCCTGTATTTTAATTAAACTAGTAATTTCACTATTACATTAAAATACACCTAGCTCTTTAGACTATTATTCTAATCTCCTTTAAATTAATTTATATATATATATATATATATATATATATATATATATATATATATATATGCGTATAAAATGTTTATACAATAGCCGTTGTTTGTACAGCAGTAGTGCTTCCAATAAAACCTTCATCAGATAATGTTTCTGGGTTTAGGCACGGTTTCAGGGCCAAAGTATCATTACCGTTAGCCCAAAGCTCCTCTCGCACGATACGACCAGATTTTGTTGAATTGTCATTACTCTGTGGGAGTACTATAACCATGCTGATGCAGACAGTCTTGTTTTGTATTTTCTTTATGTAAGAATGGGCTTAGAGTATTCATTCTCTCATGAAAAAAGATGATAACATTGAGCATATTTTCCAGTATACCAAGCTTCCATAGAACCTTCCAAAGAGCATCATGGTTCAGTGTCAAAGGCTTTCGTTAAGTCGACAACACCATATAAAGCCTCTAATTTTTCTCTCAAACTTTCTCTGCAACTTGGTAGAGTGAAAATATATCGATGGTGTCACAACTCAAGCGAAAACCACACTATGACTCAAGGTAGATTTATTCACAAGATTCCTTATAATTCTGTTTAGGATGAGTCTAGCCAGGATTTTGCCAGCAATACAAAGAAGTGATATTCTTCGATGATTGTCACAAACATTCCTTACTCCTTTATTCTTGTGTAGGTGCTTGATGCATGCATCTTTATAATCTTCTGGGACATGCTCTGCCTTCCATATCTTCACAAAAAGGGCATGAAGCTTTTTAATCAATGCATGTCCACCATACTTGTAAACCTCAGGATGGATTGGATCCCTAGGCAATGGGGATTTACCAGAAGCGATCTGTTTAATGGATTCAGAGACCTCTTGATAAGCTGATTCAATTGATAGCTTAGGAATTTTTGGATTTTGAAGAATGGAAGAGATTACATCATTGTCAATGACTGATGTATTTAGGAAAGTTTCGAAGTGTTCTTTCCATCTTTTTAGTATATCTGCTTTATCGGTAGGAAGAGCTTTCCCATCAGCTGTGCTTAAAAAAGCACCACTTTTTTGAGGACCAAATATTTCCTTGAGACCATCATAGAAAGCTTTGGTGTTTTTACTGTTTGAAGCGTGACGGCCTTCGCATACCATCAACATTCCTTCATGGCTTTGAGAGCCTATTGAACATTACCTTTGCATTTTTTCAAAATTTCAATGTTGTTCTATTAAATTAGTCAGATTTCAGAAATCCAAACACTTTAAATCCTCAAAATATCACCATTTTGTTCGGAAATTAACATCCTTTCACATGCTTAAATAAATAATAATCTACGAGGTGTTTAAATAAGTTTCCACACTTTTTTTTATATAGGCATTTAAAATTGTTGTAGACTCTTGAAAATTCAGTATGTTATTGCTATGAAATGACTAACCGATTTCAGATTCAAATGAAAAGTTACAGTAGGAATTGGAATTATAGCCTACTAAAGCTTGATTGTCACAGCTGGTGAATTTCAAAAATGCAATCTGGAAGTGAGCACACTTTAGAAGAATGATATGCAATAAAATTCTGTTTTAAACTTGGGAAAAATTTCACTGAAACGTATGGAATGCTTCAGACTGCTTTTGGGCCATCTTGCATGAATCAGTTTTTGAGTGGCATAACAGATTCAAGGAAGATGGGGAGTCTGTGAGGGATGATGAGAGGTGTGAGAGGAGTAAGGAATTTAGAAAACCAGAGTTGATTGGCCAAATAAAGAATTTCATGGATAAGGACTGTTGTGTGTTTATAGAGACAATAAGTGCACAGTTTTATGTCAGTGTGGGAACTGTACACAATAATTCGTAAGGAACTGAAGATGTGGAACCTTACTTCCTATACTTTTTTCCTTTTTTTTTTTTTTTAAACTTTAACACTTTGGTGGAGATATCCATAATATCACAATGGTACACTTACAAATTATGTTTCAGTTTAGATGTCATTGCGCAATACGATTTTTCATGGTAGTATAGAGAAAAGCAGTTTTCCCAATTCGATGGATAATTCTTTCTGAAGCATACACTGCTGAGGTGTCAGCGTCTTCCAGCATAAAGCAGTTCATATTTCTAACTTCTTGGTTTTTATGTTTCTGAATTTTTGAGATGAAGGCTCATTGTTTATATTACTTGCTTTTATCGGACTGTGGTTCTCATCTTGACTGTTATTTGTGCAATGTTTAAGTTAATGTAGCCTTCAACTTTTGTAAAGCATGTTAGCCGTTATTTTGGAAAAGAATGGAGAAAAGTTACTGGCTCCATAGATAGTTTTGTATTCTTTGAGTTGTTTTTTCATTGTGGTTTTGTATGTGTGAAAAAATTTGGTTGACAAAGGGGAGGCAACACTTGCTGATTTTTGTTTTTCCTTAAATTTTTCTTGAGGTTCATCTGTTAGATCCGTTGATCTTTTTCTGCTTCTCATAAAATCGGTTCTCAGTATCACTCTAAATACCTTCTCACACTTGAGGCTATTTTTTTAATTTATTTTACAAATCTACTATCAGGCTATGTATGGAGTACTGCTGTCATATTTGAGCTGATGAATGTGTGTCCCATTTGAGGGTTCTTGAGAAATTGCAGAAATATGTCTGCAATTTGATTGGACCACACACTTTCTTCTCTGCAACTTCTCTTTCTAACGCAGATGTAATGTTGCTAGTTTCAGTCTTTTTTAAAAATACTATCATGACATTTGTTCTTCAGAATTGTATGATCTATTCTCTGCTTCCTTTGTTCTAGCTCATTTGCCTTGTTAGTCTACTGGTCTCCATCAATTTGCTGTTTTAATACCTCACTGAAATACAGGTTCGGGTGTTTCTACACTATCAGGACGAAATTTTGTAGTCAATAAATGGAGTTTTCAGATAAAAAAAACAATTTGTTTTTACTAATTTTTTTGTCAATTCTAATAAATTACAATGTTAGCTTTCAAATTATGCAGTCAAAATTACCTGAATATGACTGAATTATTAAAAAAACAACTTTAAACATGTTAGCAGGTGAAAAATTGCGGCCATCTTGTTTTTATAAAATAAATCGAAACGGAAAATTACCTCTCTTTTGAACTCTCCTGTGTCTTACATAAGCAAATACGATCATTTTCTTCAAATTCTATTTTCTTTAATAAATAATTTTCTATCTTATCGACTTTAGTAATTTTTAGATATAATCTTAAAAATGAGGAATTTGTACATACCATTGTTTTCATGTGAAATTCAGTTTTACGATTTTTGAAATTTCATTTTGATAATGTAGAAGCACACAAGTTCCTATTTCCAAAAGCTTCAAGGTTGTGGAACTCTCTTCCTGCTCACTGTTTTCCTTCTACCTGTAACCCTGGTCTTTTCAAAACTAAGGTCAATAGGCATCTCTTGTCTTTGTAATAATCATCTTCCGTTCTGAGCTCCTTGCATCAAGTGTCTTAACGCCTTGTTTGGAACAATTTCTATTATAAATAAATGTATAAAAACATTTATATTGATTTACTTTTAGTAAATGTGTTTTAATTTTTATAATATACAGAGCAAAATTAATTTCTTACCTATGGACCTGCTCATATGACATCTTTAATAAAATTATTGATTCTTGTCCAGAATTCCTCCTTTATTAAAAAAAAGAAAAGAAAATGTACATACCTGTGACGAAATAAAAACAATTTTCCAAAAATCATGTAAATTGATCAATTAGTTGTATATTAAAAAATAACAAAATCGAATTTTATGAGCATCCAAATAGTAACTGTCTCATCTGTCATTTTGAAAAAGATCTAAAGAAACAAGGGAAATAACTCTATAATAATTAAAAACTTGCAATATCTATGTTGTAATGCCCAGGAATTCCTATTAATTGCTTACAAAAATGATACAACACGGTCTTTATTCGGCATAAAGTACCTTCATTCGCTAGCTAAAATAATAAAACTATTCTTATTTATGTGAGTACAGATGGAATTAAAAAAATGTAGATCTCCTTTTTAAAAGAAAAAAAAGTGCTTAAGAGTTATCACCCATACAAAAATATGATGTTACTAGATAAGATAGTCTAAAGATAATTTTTAACTTAAAATGCACCAAACAGTAACAGACTTCTAAAAATTAAAAAAGAAAAAAAGATCATTGTGAAAAATAGTCCTTTTAGTAAAAGGGCTATTTTTCACATTTTTTTTTTTTTTTTTTTTTTTGCTATAGAAGATAGCTTTTGAGCATTATTTTTTATTGTAGAGGAGATCTAGTTTCAGATGATTGTGGTTTATCGACCTTGCCACTTAGTAAATAAAATTTACTTAACACTAAAAAGATAGAATAGTCCAGAAATGGTGGGATCATTTTTCTATTACATTTTGTATACAAAACTGATTTATATACAAATGTTTTTACTCAGAAACTACTAGGCCAATATGGGTGAAATTTTATATGGACTCTTATGATAATGTTCAACAAACCAAGTATTCCTCTACTTTGCTAGAAAATTGCTTACACCAGAGAGTATCTTATATCTTTACAAAACCACAATTCATTCGTGCAGTAAATATTATTGCCATATCTGAGCTGGTGCGTCTTCCACTAGTTTTTCATTTTGAGACATGTTCCAAAAAAGAGCCCCTAATCTAATAGGTTCCAGACTATTAACCAAACTCCAACCTCTGTCCCATTATCACAATGTTACATCCCAGTGTCTGTTTTACAAGTACTTTAATCGAATGCGCTCTGATGAACTCATAACACTTGTGCCCTCTCGATGTACCTTCTACCAACTAACTCGATAGGGAGCAAAATTCCACCCCTTCATCGTTGAGGTCCCTATATGTTGAAAACACTTCTACTCTAATAGTTTCTTTCCTCATTGCTAGACTTTAGAATCTTCTCCCTGTTTCCTGATTCCTCGACTGAACTAACCCAGAGAAGTTTAAATGTAATGTGAACAGACATCTTGCTACCTAACTTGCTGCTGTCTTCTGTTTGGACTGAAAAAGAGTAAAAAAGAAAATTGTTAAACAATTGTCAAAGTTAAAAATGAGAGCTTTAATGTTAAAAATTGCTTATTCAATCTTTTATCTGAATAGTCACACAAGCGGCTTATCTTAATAAGTTTGATAAAATTCAGTTGTAATTTTAGTAGGCCACCCCCACCCCACCCCAGCCTTGCATGCATACGTATGCATACCCATTGTTCCACGTCCATACTAAGTACATCCTCGGTACTAAGTACTAAATTAAAAACTGACAAATTGGAGTAAGTTCATAGCTAGAAAAAGTGTGATTTGACCTTCAATTAAGGTGTGGGACAATTTGTTTAGAAAATCTGAATTGAGGAATAGTATTTTTCTTTTCTAATTTCATTTTTATACCAAGGCTTGAAATGTAACCGTCTCTCGTTGGTAGTTAACATATTGTAACTTTCAACTATGAAGGTAACCTTTTTTATTTTTATTTTTTTGTATTTTATTTGAATGTTTTTTCCCCTTTTTTATCAAACCTTTTTGTTTTATCCCTTGGCCTTTGTTCTGATACTACACTTCATCTGTTCTGTCCTCTAGTAGAAAACCTTCCAGACAGACAATTTATATTTTTTTATTTCTAAGTCACCACTTATTAAGGGCTGGAGGCCTTTTAAGGATAAGGGTTAATGCATGTCAAGTGATCAGTGAGACAGCAGCGTAATGATCAATTGTGTACAAGCAAGAACTTGTTTACATACGACTTGAAAACAACCATGATTTAGTCAGCTGGAAAGAAGCTCCCAGTATAGTTACATAAGCAGGCAGTTCTAGGAAAGAAACTTTGTTCATGGAATTCGTGTTTAGATTTAAGCACAGATAGAAAATGGGTGAAAATTGTTTGCAGTGGTTGTAGGTAGATGAATGTTTGTTGTGAATGTTATGCAGGATGGGGACCATAGATTGAAGTTCACTTGAGCACTTGGCATGAAAATAACGATAGAGCAGAGATAGATTTCTATCGTCTTTTCTGTGAAAAAAGAGATTACAAAGAGGAGAAAATAACATCACCTACTAGTTTTTGAAGCCGGTTTTGAACCTTGTTAAGGCAGGAAAGGGTTGCTTTAAACAGCTTCTAATCCAGGGTAACCTATTTTATGAGAAACTGAGTTTTTTTTCTTTAAAAACTGATCTTACGTCTAACTTATACTTGTGCGGAAGCAAGTCTATAGAGTGACAGTGACAATGGTGATAATTGGTCAAATTACTGGAAAAAACTGAAACTTCTTTATTCTAATAAGTCAGCACTTAGTAAAGGATAATGGCTAATGAGATGGATGGATTATCAGTTGAATGATGGCAAGTGTTCGTCTGAGCTCCAATGTATTGTCTCCCTCGCCAAACTTTCATGAAAACACTTGTCTAGCTGAAACCACTACCAATAATTTCTCCCACTCTTTATATGTGCTTAAACCTAAACATAGATTCCATGAACAAAGATTTTTCTTAGAACTGCATGCATGTGAAACACTTTAGTTTCTCTGCTTTTCAGCTGACTACAATATGGTCGTCTTTAGGTCCAACATAAACAATTTCTTGATGAGTAAGTAACCCGATTTATCAAATTTCCACTACTAATGATTACTACGATATTGTCCCATTGATTCCTGTATACTCATTAACCTTTATTCTCGAGTGGCCTCTGGATCTTGATAAGTGGTGACTCTTTGGAAAAAAAAAAACACATTATGAATAAAATTGAATAAATAAAATTTGGTTTTGGGTACTTATGCAGAATAATGCAATTTTCTTGGCAGTTTATGTAAAAAATGAAAGTACCTAAACACTGTTGATGAAATCACAGCAGACATCATTTAAGAAAACATTTATTTGCTATCATTAGTTTATTATAAAAAACACAAAGTAAATGTTTATCTTGATTTGAACAGAGAAGTCATAAAAAAGAAAAATTCATATAAAAAAATAAAAAAAACGTTTCAGTTAATTCATCCTTTAGCCTTCTTCAGGTGATTAATCATGATGGGATAGGAATGCTGAGTCTTGTAACTGTATCCCCAGTAATTACTGCCTTCCATAATTGTTGTCTCACCACGTTTTGGACAAGTAATCCTCTGGCCTGCATGGGTGGGATCGAAACCGCTATCTTCAGACAATTCTTACCTAGGACCATAGATATTCAATGCCTCTATCCATGCTATTGGTCTTAAAAGACGATCAAGGTTGGATTTTATGATCTTATAAATCCAATTTTGTGTTCTTATCTGATCTTCCATTGTTGGATCAGTACCGAATGGTATTATGTTATTTATTTTTTTGAATCCTTTGAGATGAGGTTTCATAATTTGTGTATTCATTCTTTTGCAAACTGTTATCCTCATCTTTTTATTTGTTGTTTCACCACGTTTTGGCTAATTCATTCTCTGGCCTTCTTCAGGAGATTGACCGTGATGGGATAGGAATGTTGAGTTTTGTAACTGTATCCCCAGTAACCTGGTGAAACAACAACTATGAAGATGAAGATAACAGTATACAAAAGAATGAATACACAAATTACGAAGCCTCATTTTAAAGGATTAACAAAAATGTTTTTCACTGAAAAAAAAAAATGTCCAGTGTTCGCGTAAGAAAAAAAAAAAAAAAAAATAAAAACTTCTCTTTGGCACCTTTTGGCGTTTTACGTAAACCGCTGAAAATTCTGATGATAGAATCATTCTTTTTCTAGTGTCATTAGTAGATTTTTTCACACTATTTAAACAAAGTTAGGTTGCTATCTTTGATGACAATTTTTTTTTTTAATGTTGATATGTGTGTGTCTATGCAAATAAAGATAGTCCTATCTGAAAGAAAAAAACGACTGATCAGTATAGTGGGCTTAGTATAAGGTTCGAAGTTGTCTTTCATACAAAAATAAAATAATTCTTATTTGAACTATAGTTTTTATCTTGAATGTTATTTTCACAATGTCTTGAATAATGTAACCTGTGATTTTCATCATGGTTATCTTGTTGAATTTAAGTCTTGTAACTGTGTCCCCAGTAACCTGGCGAAATCTGCATGGAATTCCGAATGGAACTCTTTATTTAATCTACACATGCTTTCCTTCTGTCAGCCATGACCAAGTGGATTTCTAAGTAATTCGCAATTGTATTCTGTATATCGTCCGTGCTGAGGATTAAATTTTCAACATCCAGAAGAGTATCACAACTAAATGATCCAAATAATACGAATTATCAAGTCTCAGAAACAAAACAACCCAATTTGAAGGCTTTCATGAATAAGTTTTTTCCTCGATTATTAAGTTGTGTTTCTGTCTATTTTTATATGGTTCAAGTCTGAGTCTTTAAAATTCAGTCTGTTAACTTTGTTTGGCCTTCGGACCTAGATCAAAGTGTAGTATCTGTTCTGATACTACACTTCAATTTTTTGTTCTCGGTTAGTGGATGAAAAATCTTTCATGACTGAGACAATTTTTAATTTTTGTTCCTTTTCCCCACATTAAAAAACGACCCTGGTGTCTAACTCTTCCCTCGTAGGGAGGCAAAGTAAATAGGAATTGTTCAAAGGAATTTTATATGAACAAAATTTCGCTTCTATGTCATTTTTGTACATTTATTTTGAGGGGATGTGATTTTGCTCAATCTTTAGCTTAGTTTGATTTAATAATTATCGTTTTCATTGTGATTATTATGAATAAGGGGTGTTGGCATAATTATTAATGCCTTGTAAAAGATTATGCCCAAAGATGAATAGTGTGTGTGTATGTGTGTAGCACATGAATGACTGGAAAAAATGAAGATACTCACAGTTGACTTGGCATGGACATTTTATTTACAAGGAAGCAACATAAAAAATGATGCAAATTACATCTATCAGTCTTAGTTTGATATTATTTGAGTTTGCGTGTCATAACTATCAAAGACAGAAGTAATATATATCCATCTTCATTTACCTGTATTCAAAGTCGTCCTTTCTTGAGCGCCTTCCAGTATCTGTCGCGTCCCATTCTTGTGTCTCAAAGCGAAAACTCGCATAGCAGAGCTAACAGGAGAGGGAGAAGAGTACATTCCACCTGAAATGGAAAAGGAGTTATCTCCCTTTGATCTAGTTCTTTCACCCTAACAATGATTTATCATTTATCAAAATATATTAGATTTGTAAAACTTTTTATATGTTCAAAGCCTGCATTTTTAGCTAGAAGCTGAAAATTGACTTCTGGATAAATAGCACATAAGATAGAAAATTTTCTAATTTTCAACAAACTTTGGACAGTCATAATTCAGCTGCTAATTTTACTATCAAAGTAAATTTTGTATCATAATTTGTTTCGCAAATATCTTTGTGTCCATATTAAATCTTTTAAATTTTGGTTTTGGATATCTATCTGTACATCAACCTATGCATTATACAAGGAACATTTTCCTCCTTATATGTCAATCTTAATATGTATGTTTGATTTATCTATTTATTTTTTTTTTTAAAACAATCCTTGATTATTATTTTAGTCAAACTCTTTGAAGCTATTTTTATTACCGTATATACTTGTGTATGAACCGATATGCATTTTAACACCAAAAATTGTCATTTTAGGTATTACCTGTGTACAAATCAACAGTAAATTCTAGACAAATGGTCCGTTTCATAGCCCTTTCTTGCACTTATAATATCCTTTTCAGTGTTTTTTTTTTCTTTTGTAAGACATAAATTGTTTCTCGGCATTTGCGAGCGATAATACATGCATTGACACAAGTGTGGTCTATTCGATTTTCACAATATAGAACCAACCTGCTGCACACTTACATGCAATGAACACAAATGTTGCTAATCAGACATTCTGATCAATGACATGTTGTAGATTCCAGGTGCAATTACTGTTTGTAGACATAATTTATGTCCCTTACAATAATAAAATGCATACATTGCATGAGCTGTAATATACTGTAATAATGTGAACGTATGCATTAAGTGCCATTGAATGGTTTCATTAAATAGTTGTCATTAAATTGTTAAAACTTGTTGAACTCAGGGAGAGAATGACATATTGTAAACACTATATTTCCTAACCTGTTAAAAATAAAACCTCATTTAAAAAATTTTTTTTTATTTACAAGGTGGTCACCACTTATTAAGGTCCGGAAGCCACTCAGGGATAAAGGTTATTGTAAGTACAGTACATTGGAGATTTAATAAAGTGTCTACTTGGGCGGTTCATCAGGAATTTGTTTATGTTGGACTTGAAGACATCCAGGTTGTAGTCAGGTAGGAAGCAGGCAGACGGAACAGAGTTCCACAGACATGCAGTTCTAAGAAAGAAGCTTTGTTCATGGAATCTACGTTTTGATTTAGGCATAGATAAAGAGTGGGGAAAGTTTTTGACAGTGGATTCAGCTAGGCGGGTGTTTTTTGTGAAAGATTGGCGAGGGGTGACCAGAGATTGGAATTCAGACAAGCACCTGCCATGGAAATAATGATAAAACAAAGATCGGCTTGCAACGTCTCTTCTGTGGGAGAGAGGTTGCAGGGAAGAGAAAAGTGCATCCCCCCACTAAGCCACGAAGTCTATTTTGTACTCTGTTAAGGCAGGATAGGCTGTTTTTATTCGCTCCTGCCCAGATATGGCAGCAGTATTCCATCTTTGGACGTACTTGGCTTTTATATAGATAAAGAATTGTATCAGTAGTGAGATATCTTCTGGAGCGGTAGAAGGATCCCACCATCTTTCCAGCGACTTTGGCAACAGACTTGATGTACATGTTCCATTTCAGATCAGGAGTAAAGGTCAAGCCCAGAAGCTTGTCAAAACATGGGGCTTCTCCTAGACGAGAGCCATCCAGTTCAATTGATGCCATATGCAGATCGGAGCATTGATGATGTAAAGATAGGAGTTTGGTTTTAGATGCATTAAAGGTAACCAGCCACATCTTCCCCCACTGAACCACGCGCTCAAGATCAGAGGAGAGAGAATCAGAAAGAGCTTTGTCATTTACAGCCTTTGATGTGTTGCCATAGATGGTCGTGTCATCAGCATAGATGTCAATGAATGATTTAAGTATGTGTTTTTGGAGATCATTGATGTAGATCAGGAAGAGAGTTGTGCCCAGGATGGACCCTTGAGTTACTCCAGCATTGATACTCTGGGCCTCTGATTTTTGTCCATCAACCACTACTCTTATGAGTCTATCATCATTGAATACATCATATCGAACTTAGGACTATAGCCACGTCTAGAGAGTGAACATTGCGAAAGCTATTCCAATTATTATTAAGCCTCCCACTGAAAAACCGGGCATGTGCTTACATTCTGGCAAACACACTGCTGTGGGGTTTGGAAGGAGTGCGATTAATTACTAGAATTAATGGTATATACTGAGTGCACAAACAAAATGGCGTTTTCTATGTTATGATCGAGTTCCAAGTCGACATTTCCAAAAACATTACCTATGTATAAGTCGGCCCCCCCAACATAACCTTAAAATCGTCTCTCAGAAATTCAACTTATACACAAGTATATATGGTAATCTTTTAGAACAACTTTATAATTAATATTCCTTTATATAAAAATCAATGGTTATTTACCAACATAATGTGTTGAACCATGATGGTATCCTAGTGTTAAGTTCTCTAAATTTTTTAGATATACCTCATCTCTACCTAGCTACCAGCGCACAAGTACATGTATTCAATGACTTTAATGTCCACCACAGTAACTGGCTTGGTTTCTCTAGTTACACAGATGCAACTGACAGCATCACACATAACTTTTCTATATCCCATTCCTTGACAGCAATGTTCCCAACCTGTCTACCAGATCGACAGGATCAGCAAGCTTCACTTCTAACCACAGTTCCCAAGGATTTTGTAACAAATGCCCATTACCGATTTGGGAATGCTGATCATGTTGGAATAATGATAAACATTACCCTAAACTGTCGACCTTAGGTTGAAGAACCATTGTTCAAAATGATGAGGTACTACAAGAAGACTGACTAGAAAAACCATCCGGCATCACATCAAAAATGACCCATGGGGAAATATCTTTTCTCTTTCTGTGGAACAGTGTGCAAATGAAGCTACTGAATGGTTCAAAGCAGCAATTGAGGCATGTGTTACCACATGGGAGTTCTTTAGACAACTCCACTCTCCCTAATGGTTCACTTGTACTTGCACAGCTGCCATTGCTCAAAAGTAGCATACATTCCACATATTTATCCAATATAAGTCTTATACATATAAACAAAAGTATATAGAAGCTAGAAATAATTAGTGAAATAACCGCAGCTAAAAGAAGACCTACTGAAACTATCAGTAAACATATCGAGTTACAGAAATTAGAAACTCATAATTTCTGGAAAATTTACAACACTGCAGTAAATAATGGACAGTTAACAATTGTTTCACTATCCAACAACTTTGAGATTTTTGCATGACAACTGAGAAGGCTAACCTGCTTGCCTGTTGACTTGTCTCCAACTTTGTTTTAAACCCAGCAAACCACTCCTTCCCAGATTTTCCTTTGCAGCGAAAAACCACATACCAAGTTCATGATATAAAAAAACCTAAACACCTCAAAGACATGTGGACTTGATCTCATCCTAGCTACGCTACAAAAATACTTGGCTGAGGTTGCCCCTATTCTCTCCTAATTCCTCAACAAATGTCTTACCAAATCTTGCTTTCCTGGCTGGAGATGGGTAAATTTGCTGATGACACCACACTCTATAATAGACACTAGGGGAAACCGAATGAACACATATCTAAGTAAAAGGCTGAAACTTAAGAGGAAGACCTCCAGTCTCTAGTGGAACAGGAACATAAATGGATGGTAACATTTAATACTGCCAAGACTAAGCTTCTTTCCTTAAATAATTACAAGAAACCTTCTCAACCACCGATAGCCATGGCTAATGATACACTACCTGAAAACTCTTTGTACAAACTGCTTGGCTTAAGAGAACACAAATTGGAACAAATGCACCAAGAGCATTGCCATAACTGCTGCAAAGAAGGTGAGCTCTCTCTACCTTGCTAGAAAGTTACTTATGCCTGAGAGTATCCTGTACTTTTACAAGACCTCCATTCGCCATGCATGGAGTATTGTTGCTGCATTTGGGTTGATGTATCTGCTACTACTCTTAGGGTTAAAAAAAGAGTCACCAACCTAATCGATCACGCATTGTCAACCAAACTCCAACCTCTGTCTTATCAATGAAATGTTGCATCCCTGTACCTATTTTATAAATATTTTAATGGAAAGTGTTCTGATGAACTCAAGCCTTTGTACCCACTTGACATAAATACCCCCGACTAACCTAACAAACAGCAAAATCTCACCCCCTTCACTCTTGCGGTCCCTAGATGCCAAAAAGCCTTCTACTCAAATAGCTTCTTCCCTCAAACTGCTCGGCATTGAAATTCCCTTCTGCATTCCTACTTCCCTGGCTGTAATGACATGCAGAAGTTCAAGTGTGAGCTGAAAAGACCTCTTGCTATTCAACTCCCTACACAGTATCCCTGCAAATTTTTCCCCAAATAGTAGCCCATTACGTCTAAATGGCACTGTGCCTTGTTTGGATTGAAAAAAAAATGTAAAAAAAATGTTCAGAAAAAGAAAAAAATCTGAAATATTTTAGTTTATCATTCTTTTAAAACGACTTTAGAATTAATATTCTTTTTGACTTGATTTGTTTGTTTTTGTAACAATATTTTACTTGACCAATCTAAACACATTTTTAGGATGAGTCCAGAAATGTTTATGACGGTTGTTGCTGTGTCTCAATTGGCTTTGGCAGGTTCTCATCAGGAGCGAGCCAGGAGGGTTAGTTTGCTAAAGTAGATTATTTTATTTTTCCCCCTTTTTAACTTGGCTATGTATGATGTCATAAGTGCCCCCCACCTCTTTTTTTAACTTACTTTATGTTAATTTCCATTTCTATCTCCAATTAGGTGGCATATTCATTAAAGAGGTGTTTTGGAATAAAGTGGGTTTTTTTTTCATCTGCATCTATTTTTTGGACTGGCAAAACTACTTATCTGCCACATGCTCTAGTGGGGAGTTCTCATACAAACAGCCATTTTTTCATTTTATTGATGTTGTATATAAAACATGGGGCATCCGGCTTTGCCCGGGCGTAAAATATGCTTAAATATCATATTTTTATTTGTCCAGATTTCTTATATATTTATTCTTATAGTCATGATTTCAAAAGTAAAAACAAAAAGTATTTGGGTTCCATCAGCTAGAAACATGCTTAAATATCATTTTTATTTGTCCAGATTTCGTATATATTCGTATTTGGGTTCCATCAGCTAGAATCGAAACATTCAAAGCTGGTGATGCTACCAATGTACTAATGTGACATGCATATAAACTGATTAAAAATGAACTAAGATGAATGTACAAAATGTATAACGATTTTTTTCAATTTTGACCCATTTTTGACTCCTTAAAAACTATTTTAACTGGCTAAAGACCCATAAAAGAACTGTTCGTAAGAAATCCAATCATTTGAGGCCCCTAGCACTGCTCTGCACCTTTTAGTTTCGGAGGAGATAGTTTGAAAATATGAAGACAGACAGACATATCGCTTTTTATATATTAGATGTCTATTTCCCCAACTTCTCACATCATCTATATATTGTCAATTTTGGAGTGATTTTTGTTTTAGTTATTGTGACTAGTTAAATATTATTTAGGTCCAATTACTCCCCATCCTCTTATTTGTATATCATATTTATGAATAAATATTGAGTGGATTAGAAACTGATCATCTCTGATTGGATCAGAGTTTGAAGAGAGTATGATGTTGAAAGATTCAAAACTCTAGTGCCCTGCAGTGCCCACTATGGTATGTATGCTTAAAATTTAGTGTTCTGATTTTTTTTTTTGCTGAAAAATTTTCTTTCTTCCTACAGAATCTTTTGCAAAAATCTCTGTTAATAATTTTATAATTCCAAATTTCTTTATTTTCAGATTGCGTGTGGTTAGTCATTCCAAAAACTTAACCAACTGACTTAGCTTTTCCTGAGACAACATTTTCCCCTGCCCCCAACTGGCCGAGCAAGATGTTGTTTATCATAGCAGAGGCCACTGAACAGGCCACGGAGCAGGCATCGGAAGTTTCTAGTATGGTATCTCTATTCGACATATTCATCATCAGTTCATTACTGGGACTTGCAGCATATTTTCTCTTTTGGCGAAAAGAAGAAGAAAAAATCACAATTAAAAGGCTTGATGTTTCGTAAGTTATTTATCATCTTTTGAAAAGTATATTAAATTAGCACTGACCTTGTCCACTTGTTGTCGCTTCACAATTCAATTTCTATTCACACACACACACACACGGAACATATATAACTTTGTTGAAATGGCATTCTATATTTCTTTTTATATCGATGGAGGAAATGAATATTTTCTTTTTCTATTTTATTGCAAATTCACATTTTATATCATTTCTTTGCATCTCTTCCGTTTTTACTTTATTATTACTAATAATAAATAATTTATTAGTAGTTTTAGGAGTAATTTGTAACAAAAAACAGTATGTTACGAGGTAGTTTAAAGTTAATTTCATCTTAAAGCAGTACATAATTACTTTATAACATGTTTCAGTGTATTTTTTTAACATATTAATACTAATACTTCTACTGTGACATGTTAAGCAAACTGACCACATAAATAATAATTTAAAAAAAAAAAAAAAAAGAATATTAAGTCATTGGTTTTGAAACCATAGAGAAAGGCTCTGAATTCAAATCTGATTTGCAGGATAGTCATAAACATGGAATGTGTGCCCAGATTATGGATGGTTTTGCATGTGATAGGGACATGCCCAATGATCCTAAATTGCACTATATGTATTTTCGAGTAGCACTTATAACATTGTGTCCATCTTTGACCTGTACTGCCCCTCGCAATGACGGAGTTACTATCTTTGATCATATCTCTGAGAAAATTGACCACATTCTGTCTGTTTACCTTTCTACCAGCATCCATGTTTGCAGTGATTTTAATGTTCACAATGTTGAATGCTAAGTCGAGTCAAGGAAGACATGATGAAGGGAGGATTGTTCATGATTTTCTTTATCTAACGCAGATTGTTGACAAACCTACTCAAGTACCTGATACTGATGAATATTTTTCAAATCTTCTTGATATTTTCTTGATATTTCTTGGCAACTTGACAATGCTCGTCCATTGTTCTGATTCTGCTAGAGTTTTCCAATCACTCACTTGTCTCAATTAAGATCAAAACAAAATGTAATAAGATATCTGCTGTCCCTCTATTGCTCAGCATATTGATTGTTGATTGGAGCAATTTCACATCTTTTATATTAGAAATTTCATTGTGCTCAATGTTTAAAAAGAATGTGTCCTATATCATAAAAACTAGACAAAATTATAAATTACTAGACTATCTGCCCGTTAAAGTTGGCAAAAGTTATAACTTGTTGAGTTAGAATGAGTACTTTAGGCCAAATTGATGATTGAATATAGTTAAATTTGTGCTTGTTCTTGCAGTAATACTTACTTCACTGCATTTTATCATGGCAAAGATCCATACAAAATTTCAGCCAGATCGGTCGACTAGTTTCTGAGAAAAAGTGGAATAAACAGAGAGACAGATTAAGAAAAATATATAGATTGCAGTCAAGCATTGTTTATAACAAAAACATATTAGGACTAACGTGCCTCCCTATCCCCCTCTCCGTATTGCGATATTGTTCCAATTTCTTTATAACATTTTATCTTTGTCTGTTAATTCATTTCAGATTACACATTTCTGTTTTTTCTCTTCTAAGACAGTACAAATTGATAATGATTGATATATAAAAGGATTGCTAAGTCATAACAAAATATAGAAATAGTAAAGAGATAACTTGATGTTACATAGTTATTTTTATTTATTTATTTTTTTTTTGTTGGAGGGGGAAGGGCAGTTTACCCAAAGCCACCGCCCCCCTCCCCTCTCTCCCTCTGTTTAACTTTAGAAGGGAGCATTTTTATTTAAGAACACAAAAAAAAAATACAAATTTCACAAAAACGAAGCCTGGTTACCAAAGAAATATAATCTTTTATCAAACTCTTTCACACACACACACATACCAGTGTGAATTTTTCAAGGGTCACACGGAGTTCATGATAAACCAGATTTGTAAAACAATTGTTTGCAGGGTTGAATGAAAGGTGGGTGACATAAGATTAAGGTGGGAGGGCAACAGGTAAAATAGCAGACAAAACAGGAGGTGAATGATAATGAAAGACGTCATGTTTCTTTTGAACTGAAAGAAAACTTCTGATTTCAAATCAGTTTTTCCGTTACAGTTCTGAATTTTTGAGATGAGGACTGATTATTTGTATTTCTTGTTTTGATCGGACTATTGTTCTCATCGTGAGTTTTATTTTGTGCAATGTTTTGGTTGGTGTAGTCTCCGACCTTCATCAAGCATGCTGGTTGCCATCTTGAAAAAGAAAGGAAAGTTACTGGCCCTGTAGATGGTTTCTTATTCTTAGAGTTGTTTTTATTTTTTTTGCTTTGGTTTCGTATGTGAAAACAATTTGGTTACCTCTTGTGAACCAATTTTTTTTTCACACATATGAAACCACGAAAAAAACAAAAACAACCCCAAGGATACAAAAGCATCTACCGAGCTAGTAACTCGTCTTTCTTTTTCAAGATGGCGACCAACATGCCTGATGAAGGTCGGAGGCTATACTGACTGAAACATTGCACAAAGAACACTCAAGATGAAAACATGAGTTTAATCAAAACAAGTAATACAGTTTTTCCGGGGAAGCCGTGCAGATGAGACACTGCCCTAATGTAGAATAATCTAAGTGGAATGTTACCTCAATGTCTCTGTCCATCTGTGTCATTCATTTTAGTAAGTTAGAAAGTAAAGAAGTAAACAATTAGCTAGGATAACATTAATCTCTCTCTCTCTCTCTCTCTTACGTTGATTCTCTCCAAATAAAACCTTGGAGAAAACTCAGCAGATGTTTTCTCGTGTCTTTCCTGCATGTAAAGAGTTTTATTCATCCTAGTTTAGTAGATGATCAATGACCACTCATGAAATGCAGTAATAAGAAACAGTGTCAGTGGTGATAAAAGACCAGCACATATAAACATCCGCATTATTGAAAATACTGCACCTGAAACTAAGTTGACTGACTCATACCAACAAAGGCCTTTTTTTCTGAATTCATGACATCAGTGTCCATAGGGGGCAAAACAGTTTCAGAAGGAAGTTTCTTTGATTAATACTTATGTAATTTCAGTTTAATTTTAAAAATCTACATAAAAAACAAGTCTTCACTTTGAAAATATATTTTAAAATTATACATAAAAAATAACCTTTACTTTTAAATGTTTTTTATAAATGTCTTGTGATAAAATATACTTTTTAATTTTTGAAAAATATTTTTCATGTAAACTTTAAAAAACTAAAAAGTATATTTTCATTACAAGATATTAAAAAAAAAAAAATTTGAAAGTAAAGAATATTTTTCATGTAAACTTTTAAAATATATTTTTTAATATATCAAACCATTCTGAAAAAAAAAAAGTTTTCAACATTAAGACTAAAAAATATGGCGCACAAAAATATGGCGCACATATGGAAGTAGTACACACCCCCTTTGAAATTTTTCTTATTTTTGTCTTTTTTCATTTTTTTTTTAAGCACTTTATTATTGAATGATCACTAATCTATCAGATTATCAAAAGAAATTCAATTTTTAACATTTTTAAGAGGTGCTCCATTTCTAATACTACATTCTAGTAAATTGATCCCCGTTTTAAAAGCATCGACTTATTCTGGTCAAATTTTGTGAATTTAGCCTCTTTTGAAGGCTAAACTGCTTAAAAAAGGCTAAATTTGTGAAATTTGGCTGAAAAAAAGTTGATGTTTCTAAAATGGGAGATTGATTTACTAGAATGTTGTATTAGAAACGAAGCACCCTTTAAAAATGTTAGAAATTGAATTTTTTTTTTTATAATTTTTTTGATAATCTGGTAGATTAGTGGACATTTGATAATCTGCTGAAAAAAACAAAAAAAACAAGAAAGAAAAAATATAATAAAAATACAAAGGGAATACAGTTTCCATAGTGTGCCAAAAATATATTTTTTTATTCTAACATATTTTATTAAAAATAAGGCCATTTCAAAGTAAAGACTATATTTTTTTTAATGTAAAGTTTTAAAATTAAACTGCAATTACATAAGTAATAATCATAAGAGACTTTTCCTTGGTATATACTGGCAAGAAAGTCAGGTTACAGTTCTGTTAAAGCCAGCATCATCAAGGACAGTGACTGCAACTAGGGTTGCTACACTCTCTCTCATCTGATATGTCCAGTTCGATAGCTCTGTTTTCTAAGTATGTAGCTGTATGAATCGCATAGTCATATTGGATTGTGTATAACTTATTTCCAACTGTTCTTTCTGGTATCTGTACCCAGGACTTGCTGCTACACTGCTAAATTTATCTCTCTCTCTCTCTCTCTCTCCCTATATGTGTGTGTTTCTTTTGAGTTTTTTTTTACCATTTTTCTCTAGAAATGGGGTATCCTACTTGATGCTAGATATTCCATCTGAGAGATCTTTTTAAGATTCGAACTGTCTCTTTAAGTACAATTGTTTGTATCTCTCTTACACTTGGTTCAGCAGATGTCTTTTTGTGTCTTTCTGCATGTAAAGAGATTTAATAATCTTAGTTAAACAGAGAAAACTATTGACGGCCACTCACAAAATGCAGCCAAGAAAAACGGTGTCAAGGATAAAAGATCAGCACGTAAAGACACCCGCATATGTATTGAAAATGCTACACCTGAAGCCAAGTTACCACCGGAGGCTTTTTTATAAATTCATGACATCAGTGTCCATAGGAGGCAAAACAGTTCCAGCAGATCTTGCAACTGTACACCTGGCTTAACATTGCAAATTGGTCTAATCATTGCTTTGTCATTGTGTTGTAATCATATAAATGGATATATATTTGCTAAATGGTTTCCATATCAAAATTGATTGGAGCTGGTTTGTAATTAATGGCAGTATATAATTTACAAAATATCTGCTGAAAAAAACATTCTAATTTTTAAAAAGAATTATTGCATCATTTTTAATCAATAAACGTGATAAGAAAACAATCCAATGATTCATCAGATTTTTTTTTTTTTACTTGGGAGTCACCACTTATCAAGGCCTACTCAAGGATAAGGATTAATGTATGTAAAGTGGTAGTTTAGTAATCGTTAATGGTGTAAATTGGGTAGAATTTGGATTATTTAACCGGACGGATAAACAATAGCTTGTTTACATTAGATTTGAAGGCTACTATGTTTTATTCAGCTGAGAAGCAGGCCAGTGAAACTGTTCCACATACAGGCAGTTCTGGAAAAGAAGCATATTTCATGGAATCTGCATTTAGATTTAGGCACAGATAGAGTAGGGGAAATCGTATATAGTGGTTATAGCTAGTAGTGTTTTTTGTGAAAATTTGGCAAGGGGGGGTGCATAGGTAAGAGTTCACTCGAGCACTTGCCATGAAAATAACAATAGAGCAGAGACAGGCTCTCAGCGTCTCTTTTGTGGGGAAAGAGGTTTTAATCTTCAGCAATTTGGATGACTGTCATGTTAAATAAAACTATCTTATTTTGATTTATGCTTTCTGTTTAGCGGAAGTCTTGTCAGTGTATACCAAGGAAAAGTTTCTTTTGATTAATAGTTATGTAATTACAGTGTAATTTTAAAACTACATAAAAAACTTCACCTTTTCTATCCTTGGTCAGTGGAGAAGAAATCCTTCATGATTGAGACAATTTTAATTTTTGTTCCTATCCAGAGTGCCTCTTTTTGGGGAGTTAGATAAAAAAACAATGTTGTGTCTAACTCTGTCCTCATGGGGAGGCAAGTCAATAGGAACTTAAAGATTTTGCCTTCTGTGTTTTTTTTTGCTCTTATTACTTTTTACCAATTTTAAGGAATTAAAAAAGAAGTTGATATATGATTGTGCTTGGTGCAAAACTGGTTTGGAAACATCTTATCTGCATTTATTTCAATTCTGTTTTTTGCTTGCATATTTAAATTTTTTCAAAGTAATTTTTAACATTTTTTTTTCTTTTCATTCTTTTTTTTATTTCCAGACATATTGCTAAACCTACAGATTCTAGTCTCATTGGTAAAATGAAAACATCGGTAAGGCATTACAAGTCTCCATACTTTTAAAACTTATTACCATGATTGTCCAGCTTGGTTTTTATAATGACTAAGAAAATAACCTTATTGGAAGAATCAAAGTTTTTTTTATACATAATAAAGTTGATGTTTTACTGTTTACATTTCAACAGTTTAATAACAAAAACCTATATATACTAATCTGTTCCACCTTCACAGTTGCTTTTTCTGTGTTTTGGTTTCAATCACATACAAACTTTGTTGCAAACATTAATGCATAAATCAGGTCATTCAAATAAAAAAAATGCCCCTCCTCTCCTCTGAACCACATTCCTTTACGGAATTTTCACGTTAAATTACATTTGGATCATATCTTTGTTAGACACATTTTAAGGCAAAATATGTTAGCTTCACGCATGTTAAAAAAAACAAAAACTTTATAACTATGTTTACTATTCTATACTTTTTTCTCAGGTAAGGTTGAAACAAAAGCAGTTGGGGTGTATATATATATATATATATATATATATATATATATATAAATAAATTATTTTATATATCTACATAAAATTTTATGTAAATATTTTGAGTATTTACTTTGACAGTGCTTGATACTTAAATAGAGCTACAGGGTGGAACGATAAAATTGTTGCCCTAGAAAAGATGACATGATTCCATTTCCGTTTGATGAAAACTTTTTTTTTTTTTTGTTGAAAACTATCTACTAGTTGGCCAGTTGTGTACAAATTCCAAGTGTGATATGAGCCTTCTATCATATCTAAAAGTGACACAATGTTTCCCGAGCAAGATCGGAGATGCACTGCTATACAACTCATGCTCTTTACCGATTTAAGTTATGACAACAGGACCATTGCCAGCACCCTCAAAATGCAAATCCAGACAGTTCAATGCTTGAGGGCACAGCTCCACAAAGTTTTCTAGCCACGGTTTTGGTCTTTGGTATGGTTTCAAGTGAGGGCCACATCATGCCACTTCACATCTTCAAACTTGGCTTGAAAGTCAACACCAAAGTGTACCTGGATGTAGTAGTGATCCCCTGGTACAATGGGGTGGTTGCTGACAAACTCTTGAGTGTGGCAGCAGGACTCAACTATAGTCCACAAGTCCAGCTTCAGAATGAGTGTCATAACTTTATATCCTTCTCTCACTGTCCCCATTCTCCCCTGAACTGAACCCGCTGGACTATTTCGTTTGGTCATATGTTAAGAACATCACCAACATGACCTCCCCAACACCAAAGCCAGCCTGATAACCATCATCTGCCGGTGCTTCTGGAAAAGGCATGCTCCCAGTTCTGGACCTGAGACAGTGATTGAGGCTGAAGGCCTATACATTGAATAGATGTCAGCTCTACTACATAACAAAGTTACCGGAATTGATTTTTTCAATAAGTTTTTAATAAAGCTGTAGTGTTGTTTTCTTTAGGCGATAAATTTATTGTTCCACCCTGTAGGTAGTAAGTTTTGAAAATATATATGGTGATTAAGCTATACACAATGTTTGAATGAAAAATTAGCTGTCCTAAATTAAAAAAAAAAAAAAATTTAACTGCAAGAGTGAAATAGCAAACGTATGTATACACAACATAAACTTTACCTTAGGATAATAGAAAAAATGAATTACTACTATTAATGATAATAACGAAAATAATAATCATAATTATAATTAATAAATAAACAAATATTTTAGTATAATATAAAATGTAAATAAATATCAAAATTTCAATTAGGTGATCTCTGATCACAAAGAAATGAAAAAGTCCTTGCTAAAATAACAAAGAAACAGGTTTGTGTGCACTCATTGGCTACAATAAATGTGAATAACTAAGATTCTGATTGACTGACTAATAAACTTTAGTACCACAGGGATTTATAAAAACATGAAGCAATATCAATTCCATGCAATAGCCTGATGAATCCTTATAAAGATGAAATGGGGAAAATTTTGTGTAACTTAATAGCCATATATATTTTCAAAACTTATATTGAGTAATACAGATTGTTTGGTACTGTAAAGGCCAAATAGATATTAGTACACTAGAACTCTGGGATATGGCATTAAAAACTAGTAACAAAATACAGTACAGTATATAATACATATGTATATAATCAAATAACATAAATAACACCGTAAAGTGAGGCAAATACCGTAACCAGTGTCTAAAAAACATTGTATTCCACATTGTAATCTGAAAAAAAAAAAACATATCCTAGGGCCACCGTATCCCAGAGTTCTACTGTATCAATATTTATGACAATCCCAAGCAGATAAAGAAAGCTCAATATGCAAGGTAGATCAATAATATAAATGGAAATTCTAAATTAAATCATACAAAATTTATTGTTTGATAAAGTACAAATAATTTTTAAAGTTTTTACCTTAATCCATGGATTTTCAATGAATGATTTATCGCATTGGAAATCCATGGATTAAGGAAAAAAACTTTAAAAATTATTTGTATTCCTTTGTCAAGTATGCCTAGGTTTCCTTCCTCTTTTCTATTTGTCTGTCTAGTACCAAAGGTGTTTAAGCTTTTTGATATGCTTACTAACATATCACAGAATAGTTCTTAAAAGTAAGGTTTTAGTAGTATTATTATACTTATTTATATATATTATATTATTTTTAATTTATATACAGTAGAACCCAAGGATATAAAATTAAAAATTAGTAACAAAATACAGTACAGTAATGCACATGTATATAATCAAATTATAAATAACACCATAAGGTGGGGAAAATACTGTAACTGGGGTTCTACTGTATTAGTGCAATAGTAACTGAATTGTGTCTACATTTTGTTATTGGAAAACTGGTATTTTCCACTGGAAAGCAAAGAATTAAACAGCTGTCCTGTTTGTAAATTTCCAAAACAGCTCCATGGTAAACAGCTGATGATTCCCATTTTCTATTTAACAATTTTAGTTTAGGTTTCTCTTTTTCACCACTATTTGAATTCTCTTTTGTAATTGTGGATTTTCTAGCAATTAGCTTATGCACGTTCTATGTCTATGATATGTTGAACTTGGTATCCCTAGGAATTTAAACTGCATTTATTTTATTTTTTTTGATAAAATATTCAAAGCTTCCTTTATTTGTTTTCAGGGAAAAAATGTGGTTGTGTTTTATGGATCCCAAACTGGCACTGCTGAGGAATTTGCATGTCGTCTGTCGAAAGATTGTCAGCGTTATGGTCTGAAAGGAATAGCTATGGATCCAGAAGAATGCAATATGGTATGTTAATTTTAAAGAGAACAGAACTTAAAGAATTCCAAATGATATTGTGAACATTGCAATCCTTTCTTTTTCTCTTTATGAAAATATGGATAATATAGGGAGATGTATACAGAACAGGAAACTTCAATAGTATGACTGTTGAAAGAATGGATAAAAGTTCTTGGGTTAGTAGATGTAAAACAGATGGAGCAGCAGTTTGAGTTCAAAGAGGGAAGGCCAAGAAAAAGACAAGAGGAAGTAATAAAAATAAACTTGCAAGAAAGAGGGATAAAGACCTGGCCAGAGATAGTTTGTAAATTGATTACAAACTATGCAATGAAAATAGCCAACATGGCAGATGGATTCCTTGTGAAACATTAAATAGGTACCAGTAGGAACTCATGGAAATTATAGGGTGCTTTCTACATCAATGTTTATCATTTACTGTTAATGTCTATTCAAGTTTATACTATTAAGAAAAAAATTACATATTTTATAGTTCTAAACTTTTGAGATGACGCCATTTGAAAACTCGCTACAGTTTGTATGAAGGGTTTGTCAGAAAATATTCAAAGAATATGTAATCCATATGCCATGTAGAACAGTATTTAGGAGCGGCTTCACTCTCTGAAAGCATCTTGTACGAGTTAAGCCCTCTATGGGAAAAATCATGACATGTGTGTATGATTCCTATCTGGATTCATCAGGCTACTGTTCTCATCTTAAGTGCGATTTTCTCAACATTTCGGTCGATGTAACCACTGACCTTCTTCAGGTGTATCTTGTCAAACTCCCCCATGAAGTAAATAAAGGGTTCTATTCAAAATTCTGTCCAAATTCCCGAATTCGACAGAAACCTTCCAGAGTTCGACAAGATACACCTGAAGAAGATCAGAGATTACATCGACCGAAACGTTGTGAAAATCACGCTCAAGATGAGAACTGTAGTCCAATGAATCGAATGAATCCAAATAATATGAATAACCAATCCTCATCTAAAAAATTCAGAAATGTCGTGTGTGTACGAGATTCCATTTAAACGTGAAAAACTATACAAAGGGGAGTCATGTCGCTCACTAAAGTAAGGTTAGAAGAACACCGAAAAGCTGTGATACTTGGAAATATTGAAAAGTTGGGTATGACTAACCATTTATGGAAGGAAAAGGGAAACAATGTTGGATTATGACCCAAAGTAAGAATTATAGAGAAAAACAGTGGAGAATCAGACAACTTAAAGAAACAGTGTACATGCTGAGCAATGATGAACTAAGCAGACATAGTAAAGCGTTCTACTTTAATCATTTTTCCCTTCGAACAGCTAGACTTTGAAATTCCCTTCCTGTTATCTGCTTCTCTGACTGTAATGATATGCAGAAGTTTAAATGTAACATAAACAAAACATCTTGTGAATCTTTCCTAGACATGGTCCAAAATAGTAGCCCCTTACGTCCAAGTGATAATATGCCTTGTTTGGAGTGAACGTGAGTAAAAAAAAAAACAACAAACAATATGGGAACCAATAATTATAAATGTTAGGTTGGTGCAAAAACAATATCGTTTTCTCACATGTTACTTTTATATATGATTTTTGAATTAATTCATTGCTATATATCATTTTGAAGCACGTTTTTCACTATCTAATTGTATTATTCGTTACCATTCTCAATCTCTTCATTCATTTTTTTGCAGACTTTTTGAGAACATGGACAAAATTCAAATCCACATGATTTTCTTGTTCCAGTTCAAACTAGGCTGAAAAAGCTGCCAAGACAGCTCATGATATCAATGATGCGTTTGGCTCAGCAACCATTAACGAATGTGTGGCACAATGGTGGTTCAAAAAATTTTGCAGTGGTGACAGTCTTGAAGATGGAGACAGTCGTGGTTGACCGACTGTGGTTGATAACGGACATTTGAAAGCCTTAAAGTCGATCCTCCCAAAACCACATAGGAAGTTCCTGTTGAACTCGAGGTCGACCACTCAAGTCGTTTGCCATTTGAAGCAAATAGGGAAATCAAAAAAGTTGATAAATGGGTGCCACATGAATTGAACGACAATCAAAATAATTGTTGTTTTAAGGTGTCTTCTACGCTCCTTCTGTGCAACAAAAACGACCCATTTCTCAAACGGATCACAACATCTGATAAGTGGATCCTCTATGACAATTGGCAATGTTCGGCACAATGGTTAGATGCCGGAGAAGCTTTACAACACTTCCCGAAGCCGAAATTGCACCAAAAAAAGGTTATGGTGACTGTTTGGTGGTCTGCGGCCGGTCTCCTCCATCACAGCAGCTTCTTGAATCTGGGCGAAACGATTATGGCAGAGAAGTACTGCTGACAAATTGATGAAATGCACCAGAAGCTCCAATGTATGTTCCTGAAATTGATCAATATGAAGGGACCAATTCTCCTCCATGACATCGCTTGCTCGCATGTTGCTCAACTGACTCTATAAAATCTAAATGAATTGGACTACGAGACTGCCTCATCGGTTTATTCACCGGACCTCTCATCCACCGATTATCACTTTTTCAAGAATCTCAACTTCCTGCGCGAAAAATGCTTCAAAAGCCGAGATGATGTCAAATCGGCCTTCAATGAATTCATTGCTTCCAGAACTTCGGATTTCTATGCTAATGGGATAAATAAACTTATTTCTTGTTGGTGAAAATGTGTCGATTCTAATGGTTCTTATTTTGATCAGTAGTTTATTATGAAAGGAGTTATGATCTTTTGAAGTTGAATGTCAAAAACATTATTTTTGCACCAACCTAATTATAGATAAATAAATAGTAAGATGAGACAAGCATAGAACACAATATAGCTATCCAGACATAAAACTCACTGTGACATTTTAATATTTTGTAGTATGTATATATTCGATTGTTTGCATTTGGTTCATGCCTAAACTAAACAACAAATCTTTTATGTATAGTTCAAATCTTACAATATTGTATTTGAATTCCACCAACACATTTTTCACCAATTTCCAAAACTTGTGTGGAGTTGAATGTAATAGTCAAAGAAGCAAGCACCTACGTGTGTGTGTGTGTGTGTGCCTTGTGTGGCTGTACGACTTATCTTCAGGTGGGATCTGAGAGAGAGAGATTAAAGATGGCAGCTGTGGCTTTATAAGGTATGGTCTTGTGGAATCGCATGAGATCACACCGCACATATATGCAAATGAAGTCAGTTTTTTTTTTTAATTAAAAAGCCTGTTGGCAGAATGAAAGGGACAAACGCGTGCTGGAAGTTGAGAGAAAATCATGAGGTGGTGGAAATGCAGTGACGAATTCTATCTTTAGTTTTTTTTTGTTTTTTTTTTCTAAAATACCCCATTTAACTGCAACATGTTTTAAATATTTGCTTTGGTTTGTTTGTTTTTTGTACTCTTTGTAACATATTTTTGTACCTTTTTGTAGCATAAGAATGTGTTTAATTTATTGTATAACTTCTGAATTTCAGGAGGATTTAGCCAACTTTTCTGAAATTGAAAATTCGCTGGCCATCTTCTGCATGGCCACATATGGTGAAGGTGATCCAACCGACAATGCACAGGAATTTTATAACATTTTACAAACTGGAGAGATTGACCTCACTGGCCTAACATATGCTGTAAGTACACACTATCTCTAATTTTCCCTGTCTGTTGCACTTTTTCTCAGAAATTACCGGTCGGATCTAGCTGAAATTTTCTATAGACCTTTGTTACAAGGTGCAGCAAACTAAGTGTTATGGTATCTGTTCAATGCACAGTTAAGGCTTAATCACCATGATACGACATTACCTTTCACTTTTTCTCTGAAGCTACCAGGCTGATCTAGCTGAAATTTTTCTGTTGAACTTGGGAATCTGCACAGAATTTTGAATAGGACCTTTATTTAATTCACGGGGGTAGCATACACTTATTCCGTCAGCTATGACAGGATAGAAGTCCTAAGTAATTTGCATTACTACATTGTACACAACTACCCTTACCCTCGTTGGGGCTCTTTGGAGAGTAGGTATGTTGTGCATATGCTTGCTTAAGTTGTCAGCCAAATAGATACAGAAAACTCCTTGACCAAAAGTTGCATGGTTTCCTTCACCTCTGCTTTGAGGTTACCTCTGACCTTCTAAGTTGTCGCTCAGACCCTGTCTCTATGTAATGCTTGCATGTAATCAATAAGATACAAAACTGTCTTTTCTCTATCAAACTTAAGAGATTTTGTTTGAAAAAAATTAATTTTATAAACGATTTATGAAAAGAAAAAAAAAATATCAAAACCTGGTAAAAACTTGTTAAAGTCGAAAGTTTGTTTATTTGTTAAGATAAATAAATAAAATTTATTTTAGTGAAAAACAAAAAAAACAAAAAAACTCGGCGTTATTTGGCTTTCTAGTTTCTATAATATAATTCAAATATGTAACATTTTCAAATTGCCAATGTTTTTTTTTACCATGCAAACACCTTTGGCACAAGCTATATAAACCAAATGTGACTAACATTTGCTAGAACTACTATCCACAAGTGATTTATATCTGATGGGAAAGATGATTTACAAAAAGTAAAAAATTTCAGAACTTATAAAGACATTTTTAAAGTCAAAAGCTTATTAATTCTTTAAGAGTAAATAAAAACAAATAAAATTGGCTTTCTAATTTTTATAATATTTGTATTTAAAAATTTTTTTTGTTACTCGTTAAATTCTTGCTTTTGAAGTTATCTTTAAGATTAAGAATTTTTTATTTATCTCTTCTTTTTTTTAGTGTGGGTTGTTTCAAAATAATGAAATTAAAATGGGGAAGGGAAGTCAGTGGATGGAGGTTTCCCCTTCCTTCCTCTTCTTACTGGGTTAGGGTTAAAATGTTAATCCAACTGCAAAGAATGTAAATTCATAAGAAAAATAAGATGTTTATTTTCTTTATTTTCTGTTTCAGGTGTTTGGTCTTGGTAATAAAACCTATGAGCACTACCAGTCAATGGGGATTTATGTTGACAAACGTTTAGAAGAATTAGGTGGAACTCGGATATTTGATTTGGGAATGGGAGATGATGATGCAAAGTAAGTTCCGTTCTTTAATCTTAAATTCAAACTATCTTTTGAAGGATCTTTTGCTGACTACAACTTATGTGATAAAGTTACACTGAGTTTTCACAACGTCCTCCAGGAGGGGACATGGACCTCGAGTACAGTCTTCATGGTGTTCTCCAAAAAAATGCCTAAATATGAGTTTGATCAAGCCAAACAGACCATCCTTTGTGTTGCAAGCGGTACAGTTGGTGTCCTTCATAACAATACTTCACACATAATAGTCCATAGCACAAAAATAGTCATAACTTTATTTTTAGTCAGATTTAAAAGATTTAAAAAAGCTCTTTCTATGCCATTGAAATATTTTAAGTAATTTTTTTTTACATGTGTATTGCTAATTTAAAATTGAGTCTTGAAGAAATATATTTCGCATTTTTGGCTTGCTGTAAAAAAATTCAATAATTTCATGGATAAAAGCATATACAACATACATATTCAGAAAGATTTTCTTTTCATTCCAGAATATATATGTATTTTTAAAATTGAATTAGAAATAAGCGAGAAATTGTGAGTTTAACAAATTAAGTTACAAATTTGTTAGTGTTGTACAATAATTGCTGATACGGTAGGAATGTTACTACATTGCAAGTGACTGCCTCACTCTCATTGGGGCTTCTCGGTCATGTTTGCCTCTGTTTGCTTAAGTTGTCAGCCAAATAAATATAGAAACATGAGTTAACTTGGTGTTGCAGGTAGTATAATTGGTATCTTTCACAGCTGCACTTTACACATCATAGTACATGAGTTGCAATCAGGTGAGTGGGAAGATGGTCAGAAGTTCTTAGACCGCCACTTCTGGATTTTCCTGAATCCTACTGCTAACTATCCTATGTTTAACAGTAGACAGCAACTTAGTATAGTCACCTGAATTGAGTTTTTATTATTATTGGTCCCCCGATTTATCGGAGAGGGACCTATGTTTTCAGTGGCATCCGACGATTGCCAGATAACCTTCCATTAGTTTTTCCTGAAAATTTGCCTCAAATTGTATTTCACTAAATAAATGTGCATATCAAAAAAACTTTTTTGCAAAAATTCTCATTGCATCCCCAGGGGCTCAAAAGAGGTAAAAAATACCCCCAAATGACATGTTTTGCCCCCATAATTTTTTGATTCATGGGTGATGTCTATTCATGCTCGTTCATCCTCCATTATGAAGGAAACTGAACATATACACTTGCCTTACCACTAACTCAACGTTGGCCCTTTACACTTCTCACATTCATCATTTCTTCACTATTTTTTGTGGCATCATCTCACATGCAGCATCAGAGAGGGACCACACACGCGCGGCTTGTTTACTTGGAGGTCACTGTTTATCAAGGTCCAGAGGCCTTACAGAATAAGGGTTAATGAGTGTTAGGTAGACAGTGAGAAAATACTGTCATGATCAGTAATGGTGGAACTTGGGTAGATTTTTTTATTATTTAAGAGGATAGCTCAACAAGAACTTATTTACATTCGATCTGAAAACGGTCATGTTATAGTTAGCTATGAAGGAGTCCTACTGTATTGTTCTACATACGGACAGTTCTAGGAAAGAAACTTTGCTCATGGAATTTTTGTTTAGTTTTAGACATATAGAGAATGAGGGAAATTGTTGACGGCTGTTGTAACTAGATGAGTATTTGTTGCGAATGTTTTACGGGATTTGGGGGATAGATTGAAGCTCAGTCAAGCACCTGCCATGAAAATAACAATAGAACAGAGATAGACTAGCAATGTCTCTTCTGTAAGAAAGAAGTAGGGTGGCAAAAAGGTTGTTGCTCAGTAAATTTCAAAGGTTTGTCAAAGCAGGAAAGAGTACTTCTAATTGCTCATCCTCAGATGAGACAACAGTACTCTATCTTCTCTTAAATCTCTTTTGAAGTTATGGGGTGCATAACTTCTGGAAACACATAAAGACTATCATAGTTTGAGGGAATTTGATTTTCATGACATGCAGTACTTTTTGATAGACTATAAACTACCCAACTGTTGGTCAAGAACCCTTATTGCTACAATGAGTATACAAAGCTGCTTCTATGAGGCGTCTGCAGTGTATTGTATGTGCATATTTGATTGTTGCAACGCTAGCAAAGTTAAAATTATGATTGTATTCATATATATAAGAGTATTTTTGACATTGCTTAGTTTAACAACTTTATTTTAACACAATCGTTTTTATGAGTTTCACTGATATAACAATTTTTGCATTCTTTAAAAATATGGTATAAATAACCTGTTTGTAGTAGGAGTAGTGAAAGAATTTTTGTTTGTTGAACAGATTTTACAGATTTTTGATAGTAAGAGAGGTAAATTGGATGGTCTTAAAATTGTATTTATACTTTTTAATTTGCAACTTTTTTGTTTTTCCCTTTATTTTTAGTATTGAAGAAGATTTCTTGACTTGGAGAGAGAAATTTTGGCCAACTGTTTGTGAACATTTTAATATTCAGGTTGTTGGAGATGATATAAGGTAAATATTTTAACCTCAATATATATATATATATATATATATATATATATATATACTCTTAATTTGTTTTTACATAAGCAGTAATATGCTGCTACACATTCATTAGCATGTTTCAGTCAGCTAATTACCAGTAACTAGAGACCTCTTCAGGCAATACAGCTTATACGAAAGCAAAGTTTGCTGTATTGCCTACTTCACATAAGCTGTATCGCTCTATGCTCTTTGGTATTGAACACTCTTGTTAAAATTCATTGGTTACTTAAACAATGACTATTTAAAACCGGGTTTCATTGTAGAAGATGCTGACTTTCTAAAGGAATTGCAGCAGAAACGTATGCACATATGTAGCCAATAACGCATATAATTTTACTCTGCTTCTCATTTTTGATAAACACTGAAGTTTCAGTGGATTTGCATCTAGGAAGCTACAGTGATACAATTATATATATTTGTTTTTACGTAAGCAGTAATATATTGTTACAGTCATGAGCATGTTTTGGTCAGTTAGTTCTTCAGGTGGTCTTGCCTATATGAAAGCAAATTTATATATATACATATAAATTGTTGTCCAGTCATAAAATTCACTTTAATATGATAATTTATGCAGATTTCATATTTATTATTATAGTCAATTCTCTATCGATTATTTGATAATATATAGTGATTTTAAAAGTTTAAAAAAAAATGACATATGCCATTTAATTGAATTGAAAACAAAATATTTAGCGCCCCAGTCTTAGTTGTTACCATCTGATTTAAATCCATGTACATATAAAAAATAAAAAAAAAAGTTTGTTAAATCTGTAAATGTACTTTAAGTTGACTTATGCCTGCCAGATTCCAATTTTTTTTCTATTTTGACTCCTTAGCATCTATTTTTTACTGGCTAAAAACAAAACTGAATTTGTTCCACAGGTTCAAATCCCCTATATATATCAAGTTTCAAGTTTGTAGATAAAAAATTGACAGGAGTTTGGTAGAGACCGTTTCTCAGATGGACAAGATCACTTATATACAAAAATGTATACCTTTTTAAAATAATATTTTTTTACAACAACTTTGTGATTATATTAAAACTAGACATTTTTCAAATTCTTTTCAGCATTCGTCAATACACCTTAACCCTTCATGACAATCTTTCTCCCGACCAGTATTTCAAAGGAGAAATGAGCCGACTTGGTTCTTACAAGATACAAAAAACGTAAGTATGATACTTGTAATATTTTCTTATTAGTAGTTGACATCTGTCAGTCTAGAAGACTAGGGTTACACATGTAGAGGTGGTTGAACACTGTCTTCTGTGGCTGAATTAGCATATTTTTTATCTACATTGTCAGTTGCAGACATGGCAGGTGAAGGTCGGTGCATTGTATTAATGGTTTGTTGAGTTTTGTATACTGTGCTTCCTGAATAGTCTTTTGGTCTCTGCCTGTTTTGCAATGGCCATTTTGGTAGTGGTCAAGCCTTTGGTTACCATTTGTCTCCAGATGTTGTAGACTTTAGCTTTGGGCTCTCAGCTGGTGTCACATTTGTACACGTTGACATAGCGGAGGTAAGGACAACCAATTTTCCTTTTGCCAGTTGTGAGTTCACTGTAGAGAATGTCTTTTGAGATTCTCCCATTGTCTATGCAGTGCACATGATCTATCCAGCATAGGTGTCTTTGGCGAAAGAGAGTGAACATAGTGGATACCAGCCCTTGCAAGAACAGCATTGTTTGTAACTTTGTCTTTCCAAGAAATTCCAAGAATTCTCTGTAGCCTACACATGTGAAATGTGTTCAGTTTCCATTCTTGGTGACTGTAGGTTGTCTATGCTTTTCTGCATACAGAAGGGTGCTGATGATTTTCCACACCCGAATTGTTAATTTTGCAGGAGTGGTGGATGCCTTTCTGATGTACTTGTTGAGTTCTACATCAAGAGATAGGTTGTCTGAGACTGTAGACCCAAGATATTGGAATTGATGGAATACATCTAAGCACTGCCCATTCATAGTGATGATCGGAGATGAGTTTCTTTGGCTCATGAGTTTTCTTCAGGCTGATGGTGAGGCTGAATTCTTTGCAAGCATTGGAAAACCTGTCCATGAGTTTTTGAAGTCTTTCTTCAGTGTAAGATGCTACCACTGCACCATCAGCAAACAGTAGATTCCTGATGGTAACTTATTGGGCTTTCATCCTGGACCAAAGGCGGTTGATGTTGAAGAGGCGGCTATCTGATCTGGAGCGAAGGTAAACTCTGTCTTCTGACAAATTGAAAGCATATCTCAGAAGGGCAAAGAAAATGCCAAATAATGTAGGGGCAAGCACACACCCCACCGTTTTTTACAACAAACTCAGCAGAGGTATCTCTATCGAATTGCATGGTACTCATCGTACTGTCATGAAATGACCCTATAAAGCTAATGAGAGGCAGCATTCACTAGGTCGAATGCCTTAGTAACGTCAATGAAGGCAAGGTACAATGGCCTGTTTTGTTCTTTGCAGTTCTGGAGTTGGTGTAGTGAGAAGATTATGTCAATGGTGGAACATTATGAGCGAAAACCACACCGTGATTTAGGGTATATTCTCTCAGCAAGAACTTGCAGTCTCATCAGAATGATGCAGATAAACAGTTTGCCGACAATGCTCCTATAATTAGTCGCTGCAATCCTTTTTATTCTTGTATAGCGTGACTGTTTGTGTTTCTCATATCCTGAGGAACAGCATCTTCCAAACAATGGAGTTGGTATAATAGCTTGAGGAGAGAGGACTTGCGACTCTTGATCACTTCGCCTGAGATAGAATCAGTACCTGGAGCCTTCCCCGGTGGGAGTTCGTCAATCGCCTTGGAGACCTCATCAATGGTGGATCCAGCTGAGGTAATTGTGCATAGTGTGGGATGCTATCGAATGTGCTCTGGTTTACTTTGTTTCCTGTTGAGTAGAACCCAGAATAGTGTTATAAAATGTTAGTATCTTTGGCAAAAAAAGATAGAAAAGAAGACTGCATAGAAAACTTTACTATCGACCAAGAAAAGAGTCTATGAGGCATGTGTGTAAAGTATGATGCATTGGAATGAAACCTGCCCAGTGAGGGTTGAGGGAACATGTTGTATGAAGAGAAATGACATGTGATGGATGTGTAATGTAAGTCTTAAAAACAGGCTTAAATCTGATGCCTTCAGAGGAAGATTAAATCTGGACAGGAGACTTTGTTGATATAGTGCCATTGAATATGGATTAGAATTCTTAGGTTAGTTGAGATACAAGAATTGGTTGACAGGAGAAGGCAAAGGAAAATATAGAAAGAAGTGATAAGGCTGGATTTGAGAAAATGAGAGACAATGATCTGGCCAGAAACAGGTTCATTAATGTGTTCTCGTTGTTTACATTTTTTAAATTTTGTTATTTTTGGTTTTCAGTTGATTCTATTAAGTATTGGAAATTATAAACAAAACGTTTTTCTTTTTTATTGCAGACCTTATGATGCTAAGAATCCGTACTTGGCAACAGTCGTGGTACACAAAGAATTGCATAAAAATAGTGAGCGTTCTTGTATGCATATTGAATTTGACATTACAGATTCCAAAATTCGGTAATTTTTTTTGTTTTTATTGTTTGTGGTGTGTTAACATGAGGGTAACTAATTTCTGTAATTTTCATGTTTTGTTTTGTTGTATGAGCACTGATGATGACCTAACTAGGAAAAATAAGTATTTATATCTTGGGCTGAAACAATTGTTTGCTCTAATCTATATATATAAAAAGCGAAAATGTATGTATGTATGTTCGCTTTTTGTGTATGTCTGCAAAAGGCTTTTTTCCAGCGGGCTCTCGAGGCCATCGCTCATTTTTAAAACTTTTTATATGCTGTATAAATGATAATATCTACGAGTTAACAATGGGGTCGCCTGTCTATTTAATTTACCCTACTTTGAAACGTTAAATATTCAACATTTTTCGATTGCCGCGTGTTGCTTTCATTTTTCGGCATAAAAAAAGCGAAACTCGATTAGAATCCCTGGCTCATGGCCAGTGGTATCCAAAAAGCCATGTAACGTTTGGTCAATGTCAGCTTATCATCGTCATATCAGACGATTGCTTTCATTTTGAGACCAGACACTCTCCTAATAAACGGAGAGCTGGTTTTCTTCAAAGTTGGGTAAAAACAAACAAACCGGGTTATTGACCTCATTAAAAACTGTCTTGCAGAAAATGTTAACTGCTGAATAGCTATTGCTTATGTCATCGTAACGCTCGCACAAAATGTTAATTCTACGACTTCCACTTGATGTCATTAAGTGCGGGCACCTGTCAATTCTCTTCTTACTTAAATAAATTCAAACATCTTTCAGTAACTCATTCTTGCTGGCCGAGAGGTTAATGTGTTATGTTTTTTTCACATTTTATTTTCCAACTTCGCCTCAGAGCTTTGGGTTCGATCCTAGCTACTTACCAAAACTTATTTTACCCCCCCCCCCCCCCATGTTTCTTTTTGATTTAAGAGCACGCACACACACACGCACACCTCGAAACAACCGGGCAACACCGGGTACCCCTGCTAGTTTATATATATAAAAGCGAAAATGTGTTAATGTGTGTGTGTGTGTGTGCTGCATTTTTATGTATGTCTGCCAAACGCTTTTTTCGCCGGGCTTCTCGGTCGGCTCACTCCTTCTTAAAACTTTTTATATGCTATCTAAATCATAATATCTACAACTTAAGAATGGGGGTCACGGCTATCTTTAATTTTCCAAACTTTTACGCACTATTTTCATCTTCGTTACACTTTTCAGTATAAAAAAGCGAATGATGGGGCAGGGGAAATAGAAACTGGCTTGCAGTGCAAAACTAGGTCATGCGACTTTCTCGCACCTGTCAATTTCACTTTATAAACATTAACTTATCACTTGCTTTTCCCCTCGTGGCCGAGATGGTTAGGCCTCAAGTTTTTTTCCATTTCGTTTCCACCTTCGCGTCAAGGCTTCGGGGTTCAAGCCTATCTTCCTACTAAAACTTTTTTTTTCTTTTACACCTCCAAACACCTGGCCGACGTTATTTTTTTCAAACAGGGTTGTTTTGATCTACCCCCCCCCCCAAACACACACACACCTCCAAACACCCAGGCAATGCCGGGTACTCCCTGCTAGTAGATAATAAAGGACAATTTTTCGCTGAATAATTCAAAACGAGTTTTATTTACTGTATTCAAAGTTGTTAACATAATTAAGAAAAAAAAAAAAAAAAAAAGTATTTATAGCTTTAGTCTTGCACTATTCAGCTATTATTAGAATAAATTTATATAAAAAAAAAAAAACTAGTACTTCATTATCAGAGTGAAAATCAAAATATTGCATTTTGAGTAAAACCAATAGTATCTACTTAATGTCATGTTACAATAAAAAAACATATCCAAAAATTACAAAAAAGATAGAAAATTAATTATTAATGAAAATTGAGTTTTGCTAAAAAAAAAAAAAAAAAAACTGGACAGTTTGAATGGTAACAAGGGAGGTAACTATTTTCTTCGTCTAGTATAGTAAAACTTCACTAATTGTCTTCAAAACGGTTTTCATAAACAATTAATTTTCTATCTAGTTCTTTTCTGTAATTTTTGTATTTGTTCCTATTGCAACATAAATTAAGTAGATAGTATTGGTTTTATGTGGAATTCATTATTTCGATTTTCAAATTTCGTTCTAATAACAAAGAAGCACCAAAACAAACTATATTTAAAACCAAAATTTATATTTGAAATATATAAAAATCTAATATATAAAAGGCGTTGTCTGTCTCCATATTTTCAAACTCTGATCTCGTCCAAAGCTAAAAGTCGCAGAGTGGTGCTAGGGGCCTCAAATGATTGGATTTTTTATTGGCCATTCTTTTTTATGTGTCTTTAGCCAGTTAAAATAGTTTTTGAGGGTTCAGAATTAAAAAAAAAAATCATTATACATTTTGTACATTCGTCTTAGTTTATTTTTAACCTGTTCATATGCGTGTCATGTTGGTACAGTGGTAACATCACCAGCTTTGAATGCTACAGTTTTGGTTTCAATTCCAGTTGATGGCACCCAACTTTTTTTAATTACCTTTGAAAAATCACGACTCTATATAATGTATACGAAATCTGGACCAATTAAAATATCATTTAAATATATTTTATTATGGCAGAACCGCTTTCCCTTCACACTGTGTGTGTGTATGTATATATATATATATATATATATATATATATATATATATATATATTTGTGGAAATGTTTTCAATTATGTTTCACCTTTAATTTATACCAATCCTTTAATTTATGAAGCCCAATGGGTTATCTTTCAGATGCAAGGTTCATTGTTTACTTGCGGTTTTAACGATGTAAGATTCCGTTGTACGGAAGACCAAATCGGCCAAAATGTCTATGATGTTTTTATTGGCGCTTTTCTTCGTATTTTTAATAACATTTTTTTGCACCATTTACAAGTTCTTTTTACAAATAATTTTTTTAATACTGTAATAGTAAAATAAAGACACATTTATTAATTATACGGAATAAGTATCTCGTAATGTTTTCACACGAGATTTTTTTCCTGTTGATTTCTCTTTTTTTTTAATATTAAAATTGATTTAAAGTGATTTTCAAGCCTTTAAAATGACGGAGTCTATAATGAAAACCAAATTACCGTTAAAATTAAAATAATCTTTATTAGAAATTTGTAACAAAATAACAAAATTATAAAACTATTAGATTATAATTAAGAACTTTTAATTAAACAACGTGAACATTTTATAATGAGTGTTTTCATGAAATGTATTTTTAATAATAAAAAAAGTGAACTTTTTTTACTTAAACTTCATAAAAAAAAACGTATCCAATATAGAATTTTACTAAAATAATTTTACTATTACAGTATTAAAAAAAATATTTGTAAAAAAAAAAACTTGTAAATGGTGCAAAAAAATGTTATTAAAAAATACGAAGAAAAGCGCCAATAAAAACATCGTAGATGTATATTATCATTTAAACAGTATATCAATTTAAATATTTAAATTCAATAAATAAATTTAAATATTTAAATTATGGCCGATTTGGTCTTCCGTACAACGGAATCTTACATCGTTACAATCGCAAGTAAACAAGGAACCTTGCATCTGAAAGATAACCGCCCAATGTAATTACAGAGCATATAACAAATAAATAACAAAAGTCTATACTACAAATTTCAAGGCGTTGACCATCTTACAATTTATTCTTTTAAGTACGTTGACATGCACAATTTTTGACAGCACCAATATAATCAATAAAAATAAATTAATAAACAAGTAATATAAAAAAAAAAAAAACAATTAGATTAATATATAATTTATTAATGCAGTAAAAAGGGGGAAAAGGAAAAGAATAAACCTTTAATTTGTAATAAGATTGTATATAAAGGGAAATAATTCATTCAAATTAGAAAATAGATTATTGCCCTTTAATGGATAATAAACAAATGACGTCTAAAAAAAAAAAGAAAAAAACCATGAAAAAGATTAAATCCTATATTAATGTTAAGAATGATTAAGAATAATTAAATTATAGTTAATGTAGAAAAAAAAAATTAAAATATTAATAAAATAGGATTTTATAGGTATATAAAATGCAAGTCTAATCAACAGATGTTATTACCGGAAATAAAAATCAATATATTAAGTAATTAGTTTTGTATAAAAATTAAATAAATATGTAAACATGTTATAGATTTTACAGTTATTGATATTATCTAAGTAAATATATATAGATTAATTTTAAACAATAAAATATTTTTATTAGTTTATATCAAAATGAATACAATTTATTAAGGGAATTTAAATTTGAGTGATTTTACTTGAAAATTCAAACATGGCGTAATAAAAAAATATAAAAGATAATTACAACTTCTCTTCCAATTTTTGGATTTTGTAATCATGTCCGTCTATTTTATTTTCTTTTAATGAATTGATGGGTGCTTTTTTTCTTCTGATGAGTTAAGGGCAGAATATATTCATTGATTGATATAATAATTAAATGAATGGTTTTGTGCTATAAAACAGGTGCTTTCCAGTATTGTGCATGTCAACGTACTTTAAGGAATATATTGCAAGATGGTCAACATCTTAAAATTTGTAATATAAACTTTTGTCATTTATTGTTATCTATAAATATATATACTAGCTGTACCCTGCCACGCATTGCTATGGCTCAATTTGGTGTAATGGAAAAATCTAATAAAAAGAGAAAATGCATGTTTCTTATAATCATTGTGAGCCTTTTTAGAAGCCAGCTCAACTTTAAGACACATGGATCAAGAAGTTAAACCAAGTTTGTAGAATTTCTATAAAAAAAATTATGCATAAAATTCAGTTTACTATATTTCAGACTAATGTTCTAGCGTTCAGTGTTTAATTTATAATGGAAGAATAGTGTAGTATTTCCTGTCATATCATCACCCCAGGCATTACCACCTGTTCCCTCTTGTAGCATTTATTTGAAGGTAGATTCAAAACATTCAAATTCAGTGAGTGAACAATGTTTTTTCTAATAGTTTAAAGCTTTATGTTAAACCGGTATGCTGTTTTAATTTGTATTTTGTGGAGTTGAATATTTTACAGTTTATGTATTAAACCAGCATGCAGTTTTATTTTGTAGAGTTCAGTATTTTATGTATATTTAAGATGTTTAATCTCATTAAACAATTTAGGTATTTTTATTTATCTTATGAGGCTGTTTAGGTTAAAAAAAAAAAGGGTTATTATATATTATAATCATGTAATTTTTGAAAGGCTGAAATGGGAGTGCAAATCTATATCTATAAAAATGAAACATCTGGTTTGTTCAAAATCGATAAAACCATATTTTTACATTACCAATTTAATTGAAATTTCACAATGATTAACTATGGAGGCAATACGTATTTCTTGATGCTGCTGACTCATAAAAACAAACATAATTATTCAAATCAAAAAAAGTAAAATGTTTGATTTCTTTTTTACTGATATTTGGCCTGACTATATTATTTCACCCCATTTGATCAAAATGAAATGTATGTATCCAAATACAGTGGATAATGTAATTTCAAAATATATATTGTTATGGAGTCTTATTTCCAAAATCATAGGATTTTGTGAACAGTCATGAACTTTGCTAGCAATCTAACAATTACAATTTTATATATTAGGCAAGGATATTATTGATAGAAGTTTCTTTTAATTAAAATTATATAAAAATATTAAAGATTTAAAAATAGTTAAATACAATTGTTTGTCTTCAAGGGAGATAAGTGATTTTACTGCAAGAATAATCTCAGAAAAAGGAAAATCCCCATCTGTTTGTGGATAGGAAGTTGCTAGCAGCTCTTTTTTTATTTTTTTTATTTTTTTAAATTTTTTTTAATGATACTTGTAAGCATAGGGCACACAAGACTGCAGTAGAATTATTGATAACTTAAGAGAAGATAACAAGTTTGTGTGCAAGAAGGGTAAGGCATTGGAGATAAATGAGGACTCTGATGTGGAGAAAGTATATCTCGATGGTGAAGGTATTGTGGTTGTCAGGAAGTTTTTCTAGTGCTAATCTAATTGCAATAAGTAGGAGTGGATAGAGGAAGTTTAGGCAACTTCTGCCATTACAAACCAATAGAGTTACCACTATTGAGCAAGGGAAGAGTATATCAATTCTGTGTGAAGATGTATGGAAGTGAAACATTACTAATAAGGATTGAGGACATGTGTTGCACGGAGAGAAATATGATATGATGTACGTATTACATAAGCCTTAAAGATAGTCTTAGATTTATTGACCAGAGGTAGATCAAATCTGTACAATATAGAATGTTTTTATGGTATGGCCATGTTGGAAAACTGGATGAGAGTTCTTTGGTTAGTAGATGCAGAAGAGTTGAGATAATTATTTTGTTGAGGAAGACATGGAAAGAAGTGGTAAAGATTATTTGAGAGGAAGATAAAGACCTGGTCAGAGATAGGTAAATTTAGAAGTCAATTTCTAAAAGCTGCTAAATACATTCTAGCATGTGAAACATATTAAACCAAATATGATGATGATTATTGTCCTGTATTAATCGTAAACTAATCTGATATATGAATCTGTTTTTATTTTTCTTTCTCTGAATTTCTAGCTAATTATAAACCTTATCATTTAAGTAGATGATAGATGTAAATTTAGGAGTCAGTTAGTTTGGGACAGCTGGCAACTCAGAGGTCTGACATGGACAGACAACTAACAATGGATAACATTAGGGGGACTTTTCTACACTACAGGACATTATCACACAAACACAGAGTTGAACTGAGTTATACCAACAATTTGTGTTATTTTTATCATAGTTCAACCGGAGAGGCACTCATTGGGCTACAAGGTAAGGTTAGTTATATATTGTTAGGACTTTAAACAATTTCAATTTTTCTTAGAAACTAATATAAAGAGGTTTCAGTAGGGTTTTTTCATCAAAGGAGGATATCAGTTGATGATTAACTGATTCTATTGAGCGGCACAAGTGAAATAACAACATACAGAAATTAGAAGTCCTTCTAGCCTTAGAAGAGGACACAATAATGAGAAATGAAAATAACTGGTTTCTATTTTGTTTTTTCTTTGGCCTTTCTTATCTAGATATGATGCAGGTGATCATGTCGCAGTCTTTCCAAGTAATAATCCTGACATTGTTGACCGCATTGGAAAGGTTCTAGATATTGACCTTGATATTGTGTTCACTTTGAATAACGTGGATGGTAATTATACATTTTTTTTTCTTCATTTTTTTCTTTTTTTTTCTTCAGTGTAAGGGTAGTTAATGTGGGCTATATTTAGTTTTATGCAAAAGAGGCAAAGAGGAAGTGGAAACCCTTCTTGGAAATTCAGATACCTCTGATTTTTGTGAAATTAGAACAATGACACGAGACAAATTAATAAATATTCATCAAATTTTAGTTTATTTGAAGTATTTTATAGAGTTTTTAGAGGATATAATATGCGCACAAATGCTCCCATTTTGAAAGTTCAAATATTTCAGATTTACATTGAATTTGATACATAGTTATTAGATAAGTTAAGCAAGATTCCCTTGCCTTGAATATTTTTAAACCCCGTTAGTTTAAGCCTTCAATTCTAGGCATTTTTTTATAATCAAAATTATGCAATGGCTTTTTATCAATATAGTAATAAGAATTATAGACATAAAATTTAGTAGTATTATATCTTTATTTTAATCTTGGTAAGCATACATAAAAGTAAGATGAAGCTTTTTTGTTTGGATAATTTTACTCATCTTGGGACATGTATACTTTGAGTTTAGATTAAAATGGATATTTAAATAAATTTAACAAAAAAAATGTTTTCTTTTTGTTTTCTCTTGGTTCCAAAAGAAAATTATTTTGAAGTGATTAATGGGAATTCGTAAGTATTGCAACAAACAACTTTAATGGTGAATGCTCTTATGAACTACAAGCACTAGTACGTCCTCGATGTGACTATCTCCGACAAACCCGACAAGCAACTAAGTCCCATCCTTTTACAGTAGAGATCCCTAGGTGTAAGAAAGCCTTTTACTCTAATAGTTTTTTCCCCAGAACTGTAAGTCTTTGGAACTCTCTTCCGAGATTCTGCTTTCCCAACTGTACTGATATGCAGAAGTTCAAGTGTAATGTGAACAAACATCTTGCTACTCATCTCCCTTCACAATGCCGCTGCAAATTATGTCCCCGATAGTAGCCCCCTACTTCAAAGTAGCACTGTGCCTTGTTTGGGGTGAAAATTGATTGAAAAAAAAAACCCAACTTTTTTTGCATGTTTGAATTAAAAAAAAAAAAAAAAAAAAAAAAAATATTGCATTTTCACCCCAAACAAGGCACAGTGCCACTTTGATGTAGAAAGGCTACTATCTGGGATATAATTTGCAGAGGTACTATGAAGGGAGTTGAGCAGCAAGATGTCTGTTCACATTATACTTGAATTTCTGCATGTCAGTAATGTCGGGGAAGCAGGAATCCGGAAGGGAATTCCAAAGTCTTTCAGTCCTAGGGAAGAAACTATTAGAGTAGGCTTTCTTACATCTAGGGATTTCTACTCTAGTAGTTTGTGTTTGTCAGGGATATTTACGTCGAGGGGCTACAAGGGCTTGTAGTTTGTCGAAGCATCTACCATTAAAGTACTTGTAAAACAGACAGCGGATGCAACATTTTGTAGATAGGACAGCGGTTGAAATCTAGTTGATAATGCAGGACTCTCTTTTTAACACTGTCTAAGAGCGAGAGACTAGTAGCAGATGCACTAACCCAAATGTGACAACAATACTCCATACATGGGCAAATGGTGGCCTTGTAAAGGTATAGGATGCTCTCAGGCAGAAGTAATTTTCTAGTACGGTAGAGAGAGAGCTCACCTTCTTTGCAGCAGCCTTGGCAATGCCCTCAATGTTTCTGTTCCAACTCATGTTCCCCATGAATGTTAAGCTGAGGAGTTTGGACGAAGTACTTTCAGGTAATGTATCATTAGTCATGGCTGTTAGTGGTTGATAAAAAGTTTTTTGTAATTATTAAAGGAAAGGAATTGTTGAGTTATATCCCTTTGAGTTTTTAAAGTCTCTCCGTGGTTTCTCATAAAATTTGATTTTCTCATTTAAAACTAAAATTACTAGATTAATTTATGGGAATATGATATTTTCGTTTTGTCATGAGTATGCACATTATGCAGATTTTTATTTTTGTTGTTTTAATATAGAGGCAAATTTGGACAAGAACCATTATTTTTTTTTATCTGTATGGAAGTTTTTGATTGCTTGCATCAAAAACTTCCATACAGATAAAAAAAATAATGGCTCTTGTCTTTAACCAATTTAATTTCTTATTGTTCAGATTTCTATGAAATACTAACAGAAATTAAATGACCCTTTTTAAGGCTTTAGTTCATCTTGTTTCTTTATTTTTCAGTTGAAGCCAATAAAAAGCATCCATTTCCGTGTCCAACAACATACAGAGTAGCCCTAACTCATTATGTTGACGTAATGAACCCCTTGAAGAGCCATGTCCTCAAAGAACTTTCAGATTATGCCAAAGAACCTAAAGACAAAGAATTTATGGAAAAACTTTCATCCACTTCTCCAGAAGGCAAGGTTCGAATCAATAGATTTTGTGTCTTTTCTTTTTTGTTTCTATTTCTGTTAGGTTTCCGAACTTGATTTTTTTTTTTACTTTTCATTTCTCTTTTTTTTTGCATACAGTATAACAAATTTTGTATATATACACATACGAGGTGTCTTAAATAAGTTTCCAAACGATTTTTGTACAGGCATTTAAAATTGTTGCAGACTCTTGATAATTTAGCATGTTATTGTTATACATCTGAGACCAATTTTTATAATTTTAGGTTCAAATGAACAACTCCAGTAGGAATTGGAATACACCTTACTAAAGCCTGATTATCACAGCTGGTGAATTTGAAAAATGCTATCTGGACGTGAGGACACTTTAGAAGAAAGATATACAATAAAATTCTGTTTTAAACTTGAAAAAAAAAATGCCACAGAAATGTATGGAATGCTTCAAACTGCTTTTGGACCATCTTGCATGAATAAAGCATCAGTTTTTGAGTGGTATAAGAGATTCAAGGAAGGTAGGGAGTCTGTAAGGGATGATAATAGATGTAAAAGGAGTAAGGAAATCAGAAAACCAGAGTTGTACCATTATGTATCTATAGAGACAATAAATGCACAATTTAATGTCAGTGTGGGAACTGCACACACAATTATTCTGAAGATGCAAAAGATTTGTGCGAAGTTTGTCCCAAGGGTGCTCAGAAGATCAGAAAGAAAGATGTCATGGCAGCAAGGAAATGATGTAGCAGATCAATTCAGATCCCACAGTTCTTGATGCTCTGGTGACCTGTGATGAAAGCTGGATCTACTGCTATGACTCAGAGACCAAGAGACAGTCCCCAGTGGAAGCATGCTGGCTCTCTCAGGCCCAAGAAGGCCAGACTGAGCAAATCCATCCAGAAACTTATAATGACCCCTTTTTTTGACAGCATGGACATGATCTACATGCACTGGGTTCCCATGGGACTATCAACAAGGAATACTATGTTGAGGTTTTAAGGAAGTTCAGGAAGAAATTCCGTTGAAAGAGGCCAGCACTCTTCAAATTGGGTCAGTGGCATTTCCACCAGGACAATGCACCAGTCCACAATTCTATTCTTGTCACAGACTATTTGACCAAGATTGACATCAAGACAGTTCCTCACCCTCCATATAGTCTAGACTTTGCTTCCTGTGACTTTTGGTTATTCCCTCAGCTCAAGGAAAACCTTAGAGACTGTCATTATAAGACAATTGAGAAGAAGAAAGAGGCAATGACAAGTCATTGACATGCTCACACGAGAGAACTTCCATGGGGCCTTCCAGAAGTTGTTGGAATGGTACAACAAGTGCATTGCAGCTGGAGGAGATTACTTTGAAGAGAGCTAGAGTTTCATGTGTTTACTTGCAATAAGTGTCCATACAAAAAAGTCTGGAAACTTATTGAAGGCACTTTGTATAATGGTATAATTTCTCTCTCTCTATGTGTGTGTGTGTGTATATATATATATATATATATAATGTATATATATTCATTTATTTATTAAGTTATGGAAATATATATGGCAATTAAGATACACAGAATATTCCACGTTTCATTTTCGTGAGAATTCGTCAGGCTTAGAATTGAATGAAGAGAATGAAATGCGGAATATTTTGTGTAGCTTAATTGCCATATATATTTTCATAACTTACTACCTAGCTCTATCTATTGAGTACTGTTGAAGTAAATACTGAAAAATTTACTCATATATTATATCTTCGTATATTAATTTAAGTGATTAAATGAAGTAATCATTATATATATATTTAAACGCTTTCCACTAATATTTCATATCCTGATTTCCAGCAATTGTACAGTGAATGGATAGTGAAGGATCATCGGAACATTTTGGCTGTGTTAGAGGACATTCCATCTTTGAAACCGCCCCTGGATCATTTGTGTGAATTGTTGCCTAGACTCCAAGCTCGTTATTACTCTATCTCCTCATCAGGAAAGGTCAGTTAATACAAAGATTTTTACTTTTTTACCTTCTCAACTGAAAACTTGCTTTTTGTGTTTTTGTCCCAAACAATCCTCCCACTCCTGCCATGTTAGTATTCATCCACTCATTTCCCCAATCACATTTATTTACTCTTCTATTGTTTTAAGTGTCTATTCACTCTAGTTTTTTTCCTCATGGGAGCATCTATGTTTGCTCAATTTTATTTTTTCCGAGTCTAGTTTTCCTATATTTTACCTCTGTATCTATCCGTGCCTTTTCTTTACCTGAGCCTTTCTGTGTTTTTTTTTCTTTTACCTCTATTTCTGTGTGCCTTTTCTTTACTCCTGTGTCCATCCACATCCTTTCCTTTATCTTCATGTCCTTTCTTTTATCTCAAAACCTTTTCTCTTAACTCTGCATGTATCTGTGTCTTTTCCTTTACCGCCATATGTGTCTGTTTCTTTTTAATTTTTTTGTTTTTTCTTTATCTTTTTCTATATTTTTTTCCTTTGAATATTATTCTGTATATTTATGCACTTTTTTCTTTGTGTGTCTCCATTTTTTTCCTGCTCTAACTCTCACTTGACTTCTAATTCGAATTTCTATTCCATTTAATTTTAACTTTGTCAAAATTTAGCATCATAACCTTTTATGAATCTGCAGTTAAATATTATTGCATAACTCCTAAAATTTAAAAGAAAGAATGGAAAAATAACTTGAACATTATTAGAAACGTCACAAATGCACTTGGGTTTTAAAAATCTGTTTGAGATTTTATTTTTTCTTTATATTGTACATTTGCCTTGATAAAATATCCCCTCTTCTGATGTTGAGGGTAAGCTGCTATCTCAAACCCTACTGCTTTTCCTGCTAAATCAGTTGAAAAAGAAAGATCATCTTGGCTTATTTGCCACATCAGATTTGTGACTTCCAGTCTTTTTGGCGTTACTACCAGAATAATCAGCTTGCACTCAACTTCTAATTAGAAAATTACACTCTTCGTAATTTTGGTGTTATGACAAAATTTAGCATCCTACCCTTATTCTGCATTTAAATCCTATTGTAGAACGCTGAAAATTAAAAAAAAAAGATAGAAAAAATAACTTTCTTGTTTTTCTGACTTTCTCACTTTATAGACCTCTTTTTTTTTCTTTTTCTTTTAATTTTTCTTTTGTTTCTTTTAATTTTTCTATTTCTTTTTCTATTTCTTTAATTCTTTTATTTCTACTTTTATTTCATTTATATCTCACTTCTTATAAACATGTACATTCATAAAATATTCCACAAAGAAGGTAGTGGTGGGGTAAGCAGCTATCTCAAACCTACTTCTCTTTCTGCTAATTCAGTCAAAAAAGATCATCTCGGCTTTTAACCACATATGATTTGTGACTTCCTGTCTTTGTGATATCACTATCAAAACAATTAGCTCTCACTCAGCTTTTAATTAGAAAATTCCACTTAATTTTAGTTTATGTTGAAATTTAACATTCTAACTTAATTTTTATGCACCTGCATTTAAATATTATTACTTAATTCTGAAGATTAAAAAAAAATGCAAAAAATAACTTTCTAACTTTTTGCTTTTCAGGTCCATCCAACTCGGATTCATATCACGGCAGTTCTGATTGATTATGTCACACCCACTGGTCGACCAACAAAAGGAGTTGCCACTGGTTTCCTTGCCCTTCAGAAGCCATCCAATGGTTTACCTAATAAAGTGCCAATTTATGTTCGTAAATCCCAATTCCGTCTTCCCTTTAAGCCCTCCACACCAGTCATCATGGTTGGTCCTGGTACTGGTATTGCACCCTTCCGTGGATTCATTCAAGAAAGAGATTACCTTAAAAAACAAGGTAAATTGAAAATTGCTTTATTCTCCTTGAATCCATAAATGATTATTTGATTAAAACTAATCCTATGGCCTCTGTCTGGTCGGGGGGGGGGGGAAGCAGTTTTGCTGTATCATAGCTTTCAGTACAGCTAGACTAGCAATTGCCACAAGCTGGGATTAAATCTATGACCATCTGGTTAAGTTGATTATCTTTATATACATATATCTTTATATATATAGAAATACTGGTTTTGGAAAATTTTCAAACGATATAATGTTTGAAATTGTTCGACTGGACATCGAAACAATTGTAACGTAAAATGAAATACACTTTTTGTTGCCATTAACACCCTTTTTGAAGCCTTGATTTTGCTTTCACAGTATATATATATATATATATATATATATATATATAAAAAGAAATCTTCACTACAAGCTATCTTTGGAGTGGTAGTACCTGTTAGGGTCTCAACTATGGGTTGAATAGAATCTGACTTAAAAACAAATATACTCCATTCAAAAATAGTTCCTCAAAATCACTAGATTCGGCATTAAATAACCTGAAAAAGGTTGATATGCCGTAAAACAAAAACAGCCATTGTTATTATTGTAACTTATATTCTTACCTCCACCCTTCTTCCACTGACTGGTGCTACTAGATCAGGCTGTCTGAAGATACTGGCTCCCTGACCTTACATGCATTGGACATTGATGTTATTATTTTTTCCTTTTCCTTTGCAAAACTCAATCATGTTCTGCAAAAATCAAACTAACAGTTTTCCTCTATAAAACAAACCAAACACCATGAATAAAAATTTGAAGTTATAAAAACTTGAAGCATAAAACCTTTTTTGGAAGTTAATAGATTCAGCATTAAATAACCCCGAAAAGTGTTGTGAAACAACAAAACCAAAGCAGTTTGAGTCGGCATAGTTCATATCAGAGGATGGTTATATCCTCTATCATCACTGGCAGAGGGTGGGTCATTATTAGCTCTGCTCTGTTGGACTGAGGTATGATTCTATTTAGTCTCAGGAGATCTGCTCTTCAAAGCTTCCCTTTTTCTTTAAGAAGCGCACCTACCTAGGAATATAGATGTAACTGCTCAGGCAATTTTTGTAGGCCAGAGTGTGCTTATCCTAATGCACTGGTTTTTGAAAAATACATCTGACCTTGTGTCTGCTTTCCTAGAGAGGTAGTAAATACTATGCCCATTGATCATTTTTGGTTTGTTATTAAACCAATAACTGTGGTTGTTTCAAACATGACAGTGCAGTACCTAGGTATATCTATTACCAATCTTTATCTAGCTTCTATTACTTAAGTGATCGGTCTGACCCAACTAAGTATCGTTTGTTAGTTTCCTCTCTGTTATTAGCAAAGTTTTTGAAAGGTTGGTCAATAAGCTTGTTGATTTTCTTGAAAGTCTGGTCCTCTTTAGTGATGTTCAGTATGGTTTTTGTGGTTTTCTTTCAACTGTTATTTTTTAAGACATTCAACAGTGTGACATTCTAGCCTTCTACATAAACTTCAGAGTTATGTTATTAGTGCTGAGGTGTTTGATATTATTAGGTCTTTTTCTGATCGAAGATTAACAGCTATGCTGATGATACCACTCTTTATTCTGGTGTTGCTTTTTGTCCATCTTCCTCTGATCAGTTGAAAAATGCAGCTTATTTAGAAACTGACTTGAGTTCAGTTGTAGATTAGAGTATGAAATAACTTGTTTTGTTTAATTTTGTTAAGACTCAACTCTTGTCTTTCAAATATAGGCATGTTCCTTTTTCTTCTCAAGGTTCTCATGGATGGTTCTGCTCTTGAGGAGAAATCAACTGAAACTTCTTTGTCTTTCTTTCTCATGAAAACTTAGTTTTTTTTTTTTTTACATAGGCATCACCACTTATCAAGGCCCAGAGACCACTTGAGGATAAGGGTTAAGAGTGTACAGTAGTCAATTGGACAATATAGTAATCGTTAGTAATGGAAATTCGATAAATTTGTTAACTTAATTGGAACGGCTCATCAAGAACTTGTTTACGTTGGACTTGAAGATAATCAGATTGTAGTCAGCTGGAAAGCAGGAAAACGGAAGATAGTTCCACAGGCATGTACTTCTAAAAAAGAAGCTTTGTTCATGGAATCTACATTTCGGTTTAGGCACAGATAAAGAGTGGGGGGAATTATTGATAGTGTTTTCAACTAGACGAGTGTTTCTTGTGAAAGTTTGGCAAGGGGGAACCATAGATTGAAGCGCAGTTGAGCACTTGTCATGAAAATAACGAGTTCATATATTAGATCCATTGATCTTTCAGCTTCTTGTGAAATCAGTTCTCTCTATTGCTCTAAATATTTTCTCACACCTGACGTTATTCTCTATCTCTGCAAATATATTATCAGACCATGTATGGAGTATTGTTGTCATATTTGGGTTGATAAATCTGTGTCTCATTTGAAGGTTCTTGGTAAAGTGCAGAAATGTATTTCTTATTTAATTGACCTCACTATTTCTTCATCTCTGCAACCTCTCTCTCTCACAGATGATGTTGCTAGTCTCGCTCTTTTCTATAAATACTATTATTGCTTGTGTTCTTCAAAAATAATTTGTTTGGAATTAATGCTGAATACCCTTTGTCTACTTCTTGCAGATTATAAAAAAAGTTTACTTATTTTTCAAAAAAAAAAATTGTAATGTTTTTGTTAAATTGTTACTTCTTTAAATTTATAAATTGTTACTTCAGGTTGAAAAAATCCATTAGACTTATGTGAGATACAAACTCAAGTGTTTACATCATAAAGAATACTGTGTTAGTAATGTTTACGCTCCCTATTCCTATTTTATAAACTTTATTTGCTTACAAATGGATAAACTCCAAGAACACCATAACATTTTAGTATATTGATATTTTGGTTTCTCTGTTGATCACCTATAGGCTCCAAAACTACTCAACAGAATTGCATCAAAATTGACATGAAGCACCCTTGAGATACAAGGTGTGTCAATAGTGGGAGGCTATCTAAACACTACTATTGTTTTTCAAATAATAAAAAAATAAATAAAAACTCACAGGCTCTTAAGACTACTAATTAGAATGACACCATATTTGGCACGAAGCGCCTTTGACATGCGAGATATGTTATACATTTGTTATTATATTTAGTAATTAGTGTTCAGCTGTCTAACCCAGTGGTTCCCAACCCTTTTTACATGGCGGCACATGATTGATTTTTTTAAAAACTTTTGTGACATACCTCTTTTAAAAATAAATATTTTCTACTCCTAAAGTCTTTTTGCGATGACAAACACATAGAAGGAACATTTTTTTTTTTTCATATAAATCAACATACCCTGCATTCAATATCTGGTATAGAATGGTGAATGTCAAACAATTGTGCCTAGTGTTTTTTTAACTACTGCTGCAATATGTGGGTGAATGTGAGAAAGACGAACTCTTTTTCAATATTTTTCAGTCTTTCACGTTTTATATTTAAATGTTGTATAGGTTAGAAAATCCCAGTTCACATAGTTACAAAGTTGAGAATTGAAGTAAGATTTTGATGTTTTTTATTTAATTTTCTTTTTTTTTTACTTAGAGGAGTTGGAAATGTTGATGACTGATAAATCTAGGAACATATTAAACATTAAATTACATGATTTCTAGCTATTATCTTTTTGTAGTATACCACTAATTATTCCATGGTACAATAATGTGCCACATCACACTGGTTGAGAACTACTGGTCTAATCAGTTGAGCTACATTAGAAAACTGAACTAGAAGCCTAGAAAGTTAGTTTATAAAAAATTCAGGATGTTCCACTAAACAACTTTTTAATAGTATATGAATTTTTTTTTTTTTTAGAAAAAGTTGTTGGTGATACGATTCTCTATTTTGGTTGTCGACACAAAGAACAAGATTTTCTCTACCGAGAAGAACTTGAAGAATATATTGAGAATAAAACCCTGACCAATCTTCATGTGGCATTCTCCCGTGACACTGACAAGAAAATTTACGTCCAGAATTTGTTAAAGGAAAATAAAGAGGAAGTGTGGCGTGTGATTGAGTCTGGCGGTCACTTTTACATTTGTGGGTGAGTGCGGTTTTACCATTATTATTTAAAAAAAAGACCATTATTATTTAAAAAAAGAAATTTTTATTTTAATTTGAGCTATTATATATTTGTAACCTTATTTAATATTTTATTTATTTAATTACTATTGTTTATTTTAATTATTTTGAAAGTCTTGCTCTAAAAATGTATTTTTTTCAGCCTGTAATTATGTACAAATATTCTTCAATCAAGTTTTAATAATTATTTCCAATCTAGTTAAATTGGTTAGTACCTGTTACTTCACTTGACTAAATCATATTTCCACTTGTACTTATTTTTAAAATACATTAATCATATAATAATTTATTATTTTAATTGAGTATATAAATTAATAGTTAGTCACTTGGGTGTTTCAAACATGGTTAGTTCCATGGGATGTTTATACACCCTAATACAAAAATGTTTATAATTTTTTTATAAAATGTAGTTATGCTGGTTTAGGATATATTTACAGTCCCTGTTGAACAGTTTGGATCACTTGTAGTTTGTTGATATTTATATAAAATAATACAATAAAATAAATTAAGAAAATAAGAAAAAATTAAGATATTACATTAGCTAAGCTCATAGTTACAAGACTGAAAGAGTAATAAATTGTAAATAAAATAATAATCCATTAAAACTTATAATAAAGAAAATACCAAAACATTAATGCTATATCAAATATTACAGAGTAGCTTAATGATACATAATATGCACTTATATCTACAAATTTTCATTCCCACTGGAAAAATACAAAAATATATAAATCTTAAAATCATACCTACATTTGTCAGCTGGGGTGACTGGACACCTCAGAAAGACAAAGTGACGTGTATCTCCAAGAAAAACTGAGATACAATATCACGTGTGCTATAACCTCATTTAGTCAGGAGAGTATTGGGAGGGAGGAAAAGAAATAAGTTGCTAACTAGAATAATGAGTACTTAAATAAAATTGGGATGACAAAACACTCCATGGTACTAACGCAGGATTAAGCAACATTTTGTTTCTTATACTTAACACGGTCTTTGGGTTGGAATCTTATTAAACGTCTCAAATTAATTGGATAGTGGAAGGTGGTTTCCATTAATCATAACAGCATCTTCACCATTGAAACTTTTTGTGGGTATACTTTTATCTTGTGACATCATTTTTTTAAATTTTTATTTATTTATTTATTTATTTATTTATTTTTTAAATTTGTATGCATCCCAAGCAAAGTATGTTGCCATTTGATTGTAAGGGCTACTATTTGGGACCATGTCTACAGGGGCACTATGTAGGAATTTGAAAAACTCTGCATTACATTCAAATTCCAACATGTTAGTACAAATAGGGGAGCAGGTAACAGTAAGGGAATTCCAAAGTCTTTCCAAAGTTGCTATGAAGAAGGTAGGCTTTCTTTACTCTGCTAGAAGGTTACTCATACCTAAGAGTATCCTGTACCTTTGCAAAGTCACTATTCGTCCATACATGGAATATTGTTGCCACATTTGGGTTGGTGCATCTGTCACTAGTCTATCACTCTTAGACACGGTAAAAAAAAAAAAGTCACCAACCTAATAGGTCTTGTATTATCAACCAAACTCTAACCTCTATCCTACCACCAAAATGTGAGGCATTTCTATGCCACTTTTACAAGTATTTTAAAGGAATGTGCTCTGGGGAACTCAATGCACTTGTACCTCCGATAAACCTGTCAAGTGGCAAAATCTGATGCCTACACTGTAGAGATTCCTAAATGCTGTGAAAGCCTTCTACTCAAATAGCTTCTTCCCTCGCACAGCTGGTTGGTGCATCTACCGCTACCATCTTCCTTTTAGACAGGGTTCAATCTATTAGTTTCTGCACTATCAGCCAAGCTCTAACCTCTGTCCCATCGCCACAATGTTGCATCCCTGTGCCTGTTTACAATTATTTTAATGGAATGCCCTTTGATGAATTCATAGCATTTGTACCCCTTGAATGTACAAACTCCTGACTAATCTGAAAAGCAACAAAATCCTACCCTTTCACAGTTGAGGTCGTTAGATGTCAGAAACTCTTGTGTTATAATAGTTTCTGTCCACAGATTGTTGGATTTTGGAATTCCCTCAGTGTTTCTTGCTTCCCTGTCTGTACTAACACGCAGAAATTTAAATCTAACGCAGACAGTCATCTCGTTGCTCAACTCCCCGCATAAGGTGTTTATTTTTTATTCACCTTCAACCCAAACAAGGCATATCGCCACTTGTATGTAAGGGGCTACTAATTAAGTCATGCCTAAGAAAGATTAACAAGATGTTGATTTACGTTAGATTTGAACTTTTGCATATCAGTATAATCAGGGAAGCAGATAGCAGGAATGGAATTTCAAAGTCTACCTATTTCAGGGAATAAACTATTAGAGTAGAAAGCTTTCTGGCATTTAGGGACTTCAATAGTAAAGGGGTGTGATTTTGTTGCTAAGCAGTGACATGTAGGTCAAGGCGACACAAGTGCGAAAATTTCATCAGAGCACATTCCATTAACGTACTTGTAAAACAGGTGCAGGGATGCAACACTGTGGTGATGGGACAGGAGTTGGAGCCTAGTTGATAAAGTGGGACCTATTAGATTGGAGATCCCTTTTTTCTGGACCCTATCCAAGAGGGATAGACTAATGGTAGATGCAGCAGCCTGGATGTGGCAATAATAATCTATGCATGGGCAAATGGTGGCCTTGTAGAGGTACACGATACTTTCAGGTATAATAGAGGGAGCCTATCTTCCTTGCAGCAGTAAAGATTCTTTTTATCTAAACTTTTAAAATATTTTTTATTTTATAAAACCATTCTGAAAAGGAAAAACATTTCAAAATAAAGATTAAAAAAAGATATTCTGATTATAACGTTTTATTCAAAATAAAACCATTTGAAAGCTTTTCAAATTAAGGACTATTTTTTATGTAAACTTTTTAAAAATTAAACTGAAATTACATAAGTATTAATTGGAAGGAACTTTTCCTTGGGGTATATTGGAAAGAGCTCTGCTAAACAGAAAGCGGAAGTCCAAATGACTTAAGTTTATTGAATTTAACCAAAATATTTTTGATCTTGTATTTTACTTTTTAGGTATTTAAAAAAATTGTTTTAATCTGAAAACTTATTTTGTAACAAAAAAATTGCAAAATAATTTTTTATTAAAAAAACAAACCTGATATTGTGTTCATATATTTCACAATGTTTTTATTTATTTATTTTTTTTTTTTACAGTGATGCCACACGTATGGCTCGTGACGTAAATGAAACACTTTTATCGATAATCATGGAATGTGGCAAATTTACTGACAAGGCCCATGCGACAGATTACATAAAGAAGATGCAGGCTCGAGGACGTTACTCTTGTGACGTTTGGAGCTGAACCAATTCTACCATTCCCAACCAATACTTATAGGTTCTTGTCCAGAGTTCCCCTTATATTAAAAAAACAAAAATAAAAATAAAAATCTGTCTTTGACGTGACAAAAATATATTCCAGAAATCACGTAAATTTATCAAGTAGTTTTATTTTTATAAAGAAAAGAAAATTTTATAAGTAATAGGAGAGCAACTGTCTCGTTTCACCATCTTGAAAATAAACTCAAGAAACAAGAGATAATTCACCAGTTATTCAAACTTGGAAGAATTATGTTGTAATTTCTATGAATTCTCATGAATTGCTTAAAAATGATTTTCTTTGTAAAAAATAAACCTACTTGAGTAATTTGTGATTTTTGGAATATATTTTCGTTTCATTGCGAGTACATATATCCAGATTTTTCTTTATTTTGGTTCTTTAAGATGGGAAGAATTCTGGACAGAAACTTACTTATAAAATGGCAGTTCTTTTTTCATATTTATAAGGGATTCATAACATTGTGTACACTATGAATGCATAGAATTAACATGTTTGACAATGCACACCAGAAAGCTATCTAGGAATGTGCAGTGATGGTCTCAGATTGCACTTGCACAGAGTTATCATAGTACTGCTATTAAAACTGTGCCATATTAATTAACTAGAAAGGCTACCCATCATTTCTCAAGGCCATAAGTAACTAAGATGTTAAATAATGTTACCCCCCCCCCTCCAGAGAAATTCCTTTTTTTATATGAGGAGTAGAGAAATGAAAAAAAATAAAACTCAGGAAGCCTTCAGAGTACTACTGAAAACACCAAATAAAATTAAGGATACCACAAGAGCACTAATGAAATTAAGTTTCTTCCACTCTTCTTGGAGAAATAATAATAGTTAAATGATAAATTAAATCCAGAGTTAATGTCTTTCAATTAAAAAAATATATAAATGCTGACTAATTTCCTGGGCTGTATGAATGCATAACATTAAAAAAATTGGATTTCATTCTTGATGATATTAAATGATGACCATTTAACCCCCAAAGAATGTCTTTTTTTTTTCTAAAAATTTAGATATTTTTTCGGGGTTATTTTGATGAAAAAAAATACCAACTTTGTAGCGGGTTTATTGTTCTTTTTGAAGTTTTATCTGGACATACAAACAAATACCCTTTATATAATAGAAGATGAACCTATACAAAAGACAGCATCAGTGTCTTCAAATTTCTTATAAACTAGTGGTATTCACCTGATGTTGCCTGTGTGGTCAGAAATAATTTCAAATATATGTTTACAATAAAAATAACAGTTACAATATGAGGTTAAGTAAAAAAAATAAAAATAATTTTTACTGATGTATTTTCTTAAAACAATGCAAAAAAGTGGAAATATTTTAATGTTAAGGAGCTAAACCAAAAACAAATGATTATTTAAACTTTTTTAGTAATTAAAAACAATAATAACTTGTTTTGGTTTTTCTGCCTTGTGATAGCCTTCTAATATTACTGTATAAAATGAACTTCAGTTATTTTATGAACCTAACTGACAATTGTCCCTAGAGACACCAAATGAAAATGAAACTCTATAATAAAAAAAATGAATTTTGTTTATGTTCTAATATATTTCAGTTGTTTCATGGATCTTTGAAATTAAATGAATAAAATGTTTTATTGGCAGTTGTAGCTCCCAAGGAAGATAATAACCAATGAGGAGATTGTAACGAGCTAATAAAACAAATTTTCTTTTAATTTCAAAACTAATAAAAAAAATAATCTTTGTTTTTATATATAAAATTCAATTGCTTAAAAAAAATCTAAAAATTAGGTGAAATTATCTCCCTTGATAGAAGTTGCAGTCTTTTATGAACAAAAATGGCCAGCTTTCACAAATAAATGTAGGAAATGTATGGAAAATCTTTGTTAAAATCAATTACTGAAAAAAAAAAAAAAAAAAAAAAATCAGACCTATTTCTGATGCAGGAATAAATTGTAAGTCTTAAGGAAGATTATGACCATTGAGGAGATTTTAACTATCCAATAAAACGTTTTTATTTCATTTTTTTTTTTCATTTCATTTTGAATTTAATAAACATTGTGTCCAGAATTCGTCCATATTAAAAAACAAAAATGAAGAAAAAATCTGTATGATGTACGTGCCTGTGAGTGAACAAAAATGTCATATTCCAAAAATCACAAATTGATCAAGTAGTTTTACTTTTAAATAAAAAAAAATCAAATTTTATGAGTAACAGGGGGAGCGACTGTTGCCATTTTGAAAATATCAAAAAACAAGGAAGATAATTCAAACAAAATTTTTCTTGTGATATAACTGAATTTCCATTAATTGCTTAAAAATGACTTCCTTTATAAAAATAACACTATTTGATCCATTTATGTGATTTTTGGAATAAGATAGTTTCATTGCGTCATGAGTATATATATCAAAAATATTTCTTTATTTTATTTTATTTTTTTAATATAGGGGGAATTTTGGACAAGAACAAAATATATCTTTGTTTTTGTAAATAAAATAAGAATCAATTGCTGAAAAAAGAAATCTAAAAATAAGATGAGATATAAAAATAAATCTAGAGAAAATAAGGATCTTTGGTGCTTCTATATTATACGAATGGAAAAATATTGAATTTTTAGTAAAACAAATGGTACCTAGGTAAATGTCATCTCACAAATAACACATCCAAAAATTACGTAAAATGATGATAGAAAAATAATTATTAATGAAAAACCGTTTTTGATAAAGTTTATATGGGAAATAAATTTCATCCAACATTTTGAATTATGTTCGTCATGTGATGTAAGCAACAGAACTTAATTATCTCCCATGTAAACTCTTTTTTAGTAAACATAATGTAGTAATTTCGCTTCCTTTCACAAATTCCTTTTTTCATTAATAATTTTCCTACCCTATTGTTTTTGTAAATTTTGGATATGTTACCATTTAAAACCTGATAATTACGTAGGTACCATTTGTTTCGCTTGAAATACAATATTTTTGTTGTTTGTAGAATGTTAAAATGCCAGATCTTTTAAAAGCAATTTCTGAAAAAAAAAAAAAAAAATGTTTTTAAATAAGTTGAAAGAAGTTATCTCCCTTGATATAAGTTACTATGTTAAAATACAAAAACGCTCAAGCTTTCACTGTACATTCTTGGATTTTAAACGTATGCAACCAGACATGATAATTGTATGTATTTGTAGTATATAAAACTTATATGAACTCCTTGTACATCTCAACAAAAGAATCATCTGCTCTAAATTCAAAAATAAAAACCAAATTTATATTTGTATATTTTAATACACGCATACATTTTCAAAATGTGAATGAATGAATAAAGAACATAAATTCTCACTTGTGCATGAACGTTCAACTCGATCCTCTCCAAATTTTGTATAAGAAACATTTTTTATAAATAATTTTATAGAATCATTAGTTATTTGGAATTTTGATTCTTTTCTCTACAATGGTACGAGGTAATAAACCACTCCAATTTGTCTGTAACTGAAAATTTGCATGTGCAATGATTTATATCTCTATGGGATATGTAGGAAATTACTGCTCTGATTTAATTGTTTCTGATTTATAAGTGTTTGAACTGAGTCAGGTGTAAAATGGAGCCTGTTAAGTGTTGCACAGTGATTCGGTTTTTGTATTATAGTTATAGTGCTGAAAAGGCTCCAACCAGAACTTGCCCCCATACTTACAAAATTGTTTAAGCGTTGCCTTAAGAAAGTGCTTTCCAACACCCTGGAAAACCTCATCAGTATGCCCTGTATTTAAGAATTCAGGCGAAAAGTCATCTCCCTCTCAGTACAGACCAATAAGTCTCCTGTGTGTCATGAGTAAGTTGTTGGAATCCATATTAAATAAAGAAGTAGTCAACCACCTCAGCAGAAATAACCTTCTTAGTGACATGCAATATAGTTTCCGCTCTGCAAGATCTATAGCAGATGTGCTAATGGTTATATCTCATAGGATTAGTGAATCTCTTGACAAAGGCTTCCTTTTCAGGGCAATTGCTCTTGACATATCAAAGGCCTTCGATAAGGTATGGTATAAAGGCCTACTTTACAAGATTTCCAGCTACAGTATCACTGGAAATGTTTTCTCAATTATTAAATCATTTCTCTTCGATAGGTTCATAAGAGTAGTGGTTGATGGACAGAAATCAGAGGCCCAGAGTATTAATGCTGGAGTCCCTCAGGGGTCCATCCTGGGCCCAACTCTCTTCCTGATCTACATCAATGATCTCCAAAAACACATACTTAAATCATTCGTTGATATCTATGCTGATGACATGACCATCAATGGCAACACATCAAAGGCCGTAAATGACAAAGCTCTCTCTAATTCTCTCTCCTCTTGTCTTGAGCGCGTGGTACAGTGGGGGAAGAGGTGGCTGGTTACTTTTAATGCATCCAAAACCAAGCTTCTATCTTTACATCATCAGCGCTCTGATCCACATCTGGCATCAATTGAAATGGATGGCTCTCGTCTAGGGGAGGCTCCATGTTTTGACAAGCTTCTGGGTTTGACCTTTACTCCTGATCTGAAATGGAACACCTACATCAGGTCTGTTGCCAAGGATGCTGGAAAAATGGTGGGATCCTTCTACCGCTCTAGAAGATATCTCACTATTGATGCAATTCTCTATCTGTATAAAAGCCAAGTACGTCCAAGGATGGAGTACTGCTGCCACATCTGGGCAGGAGATCCTGCCTTGACAGAGTACAAAATAGACCGTGGCTTAGTGGAGGATGCCCTTTTCTCTTCCCTACAGCCTCTCTCCCACAGAAGAGACGTTGCAAGCCTATCTTTGTTTTATCGTTATTTTCATGGCAAGTGCTCGTCTGAGCTCCAGTCTCTTGTCCCCCCCTCGCCAATCTTTCACAAAAAACACCCGTCTAGCTGAAACTACTGTCAATAATTTTCCCCACTCTTTACCTGTGCCTAAATCCAAACATAGATTCCATGAGCAGAGCGTCTTTCTTAGAAGTGCACGCCTGTGGAACTCTCTTCCGTTTGCCTGTTTCCCACCTGACTACAACTTGGATGTCTTCAAGTCCAACATAAACAAATTCCTGACAAACCGCCCCCTTAAGTAAGACACTCTATCAAATCTCCAATACTAATGATTACTACAATACTATCCCATTGATTACTGTACACGCAATAACCCTTATCCCCGAGTGGCTTCCGGGCCTTGATCAGTGGTGAGCTCCATGTAAAAAAAATTTTTTAAAAAAGGATGCGCACCACACAAAATTTTTGATGAAATGTAAGGGAACAATACCTCATCATATGACTTTATAAAATGCTGACATTGTGAATTCAAACATGGCCAGAAATTTGTAGAAACAACTCAAAGACCTACTCCCCTCTCACACACTTTTGGCTTTTAATGAATTATTTGTCAGTCAAGTTGAAGCTACCAATTTGGAAGATCAATATGTGACTATTCGTCCAAATAGCCGAAGAGGTCAAGATTAGTATAGGGTCTGCAAAAACTATCATTCATCACCATATGCATATGGTGTCTGTTAGATGGGCTCCAAGGTCGCTGACACTTTTTCAGAAGTGAGAATGTGTCAAGTGCTTGAGGATGAGTTTGAAGATGTGCCAAGAAAAGGAGTCAAATTTTTTTCAAAAGACTGATTACACAAGATGAAACCTGCATCTACTACTATGATCCAGAAACTAAAGTCCTAGACCTGATTATCCCCCTTTTGTCATTGATGAGACATCTGTTGGTGAATTGATTTCATCTTTTCCCAATCATGGAATTGTTTTTAAAAGAAGAGCATTTTCTTGATGATGCAGCCTTAATTTTAGAAGTTACATCATGGTTGGAGAACCAACCTAGAGTGTTCTACAAAAATGCTCTGGAGAGCTGCATTAAATAATGGGAAAATGTGTAACTCTGGATGGTTACCATGTAAAAAAAACTGTGCCAAATTTTGTAGCTCTACTACTATAAGAAATGGGTCAAGGGCATTACTTATTGAATGCCACTTGGATGTTTAAAAAAAAGTTTGCTTATCAAAAACAGTTACTAGGCAATATTAAGTTAAAGATGTTGATAAAAAAATCATATACAACAAAGATAGAAAAAAAAACATGGAAGAATTCAACTTTCTTCTTCATGTGACCTTGAAACATGATCATATGCAGGCCTTGTATCATTATTATTACTAAACATTTTGGCCTGTTAAAAACGTGCAAAAGCTGTTGATTTTAAATGAGTGCTTTATGTCAAACTTCTAGAGTAAATGTTATATTGTGATAACTAATCCCTATTAATCCCTTACTGTACACTGAACAGATACCATAATACTTAGTTCGCTGCACCTTATGACAAAGATTCATGCAAAATTTTAGCCAGATCGTATTTTCAGAGAAAAAATGGAACAGACATGCAAACAGACTAAGAGAAATGTGTGTGTGTGTATATATATATATACACACACACACTGAGTTGATGAATATTTAATCAATCTATATATCTATAAAAGTGAAAGTATGTGTGTGTCTGTGTACATTTCCCTATGCAATAGGTCCTGGATATGACCTTAAACTATATCCGATGGTGAGACCCCAGCTTGTGGGCTTTGGGGAGTATGGAGCCACCATTTAATTGCCATTGTTCCCAGGTCCATTCTGACCCAGAGTGGTAGTACCTGTTAGGGTCCCAACTATGGGTTAAATAGAAACTTTTTGGACAAAAAAAAACATATTCTATTAAAAACTTTTTCTTCAAAATCACTAGATCGGCATTAAATGGCCTAAAAAAGGGTTGATATGCCATAAAACAAAAACAACCAACCCTATGCAATAACTCTGTCAATTTTCAGTCTACAGACTCGAAATTTGATATACAGGGTATTGAGATTTGGGAAAATCTTTGCAATCCGTTTTCGGCCAGAAATTTGGCTGTTAAGGGGTCAAAGTTCAACGATTTGATCTTTGAGAACTCTACCAAACTCCTCCACCAATTTTGGGTATAAACAATTGAAATTTTAGATATAGGTTCCTTGGACATGGATCTAACTTAATAACTTGATTTGAGCCTAAAACAATAAATGTTAAGGGGTCATAATAGGGGTCAAAGTTAAAAAAAAAAAAAGTGACTTCTGCGGTCTCTACCAAATTACTCACACAATTTCTGGTCTAAACATTTGAAATTTGACATAAATGGTATTCAAAGAGAGGGCAAGCTTTTCAATCGGTTTTGGTCGAACATTTGAGCTACCAATATATAAATGTTTGTATGTTTGCATGTCTGCCTAAAACTTTCGTCAGAGGCGACAGATTTTTACAAGATCAGTATCGTTTGGAAGCTCAACCCTTCAGACGACAAGTACCAAAAAATTGGCTATAAACATTAATTTCTTCACCCTCAAGTAGGCACTTTTTTACAGGGAGGGGTTGCTTTTTTTTGGTCGATATTTTTAAAAGTTAGCCCCTCTTTTCGATTGTCTAGCCTTAATTTAAACCTACGTTACTTCCGGTTTGGCGGTGGTCATAACAGCAAAGACGTCACATTTTTTTCCCGTTCTTTTCCTTCTTCATGGTACGGGTTTGAGCCTGCCTTCCTACTACCACTTTTTTTTTTTTTTTTTTTTTTAATGCTCAACATAAACCGCCAAACACCCAGGCAACGCCGGCTGAAATGCTAGTAATTCTTGAATTCTTCAATATTGTTGTATTATCAACGTTTGAATTTTCTGCGTTTCATTTTTGTCAGGATGAAACGTGGAAAATTCTGTGTATCTTAGGCTGAAGAATCCTTTCAAAGATAAGAGGGAAAATTCTGTGTAGCTTAATTACCATAGTTATTTTCATAATTTACTGTGTGTGTGTATATTTAGGCAGCAATTTTTATTTAAGCAAAGATTAAAAATAGCAGAATTTTTCTACTTATAACTTTAAAAAAATTATCTATTTTTTTCCCCACAAGTGTATAGTAAAGGCACTCTGGAATAGGACAAAAACTTAAAATCGCCTTAGTCTAGAAGGATTTATCTTATCTGATAAAGGTCAGAAAAAATCAAGTGTAGTTACAGAACAGAAACTACACTTGGTCACTGTTTTCAATAATCAAACGGAGTATGCAGAATGCTTCAAGCAAACTACAACACTCTTTGAAAAAAAAATAAAAGAAACGATTGATTTGTTTCTGAATTTTTGAGATAGGAGTGATGTTGGATTTGTATCATTCAGACTACTGTTCTTATCTTGATTGCCCAAAAGATGTGAACGAACAAATTCCTCCTTGTATGAACATTCAGCTTGCAAGAACCTGTGATGTAACGGATGAGGTAGTAAGATTATGCATCTAGAAATAAGAATAGGTTTAAAGCTCCTAAAATTCTTGCTAGAATTGTCTGCAAAAGGATAAAGTACCATGTAAAATTCAGTTCTAAGTTACACTCTTCTGGAGGTTCAATCCTCAGTGCAGGCATTGCGAATTACTCAGGACTTCTACTCAATCATGGCTGACACAACAAGAGCATGCTACCCCTGTGGATTAAAGGGTTCTGTTCAAAGTTTTGTGAAGGTAACAGCTTGATAGAAAAATTTAAGAATTCGACAAGATACACCGGAAGAAGGCCGGAAGTTACATCAACCCAAAATGTGAAAATGACATTCAAGATGAGAACAATAATCCGAATAATGTAAATTATCAATCCTGTTGATTAATCCACAAGTGTATTTTTGTGTTGCCTACACTGAGACTTGAACCTTCAACCTCCAGGAGAGTGTCACTTACAACTGAATTTTACCAAGTACTTTGCCCACAAGGTACATCTACAGAAGGTCAGAGGTTACATTGGTCAAACTGTTGTGGGAATAGCATTTAAGATGGGAACCATAGTCTGAAAAATCCGAATAATACAGCTTTAACGATTGATTGTAATTCTGTTATTCCATTCGTCTTTAGATGTTTTAGTTTCTGAAATTTATTGGAAAGTACTAGTGCTCTCTATTATTCTGTTTGTGTGTGTGTGTGTGTGTGTGTGTGTGTGTGTGTGTATATATATACTAGTGAAGGAACGATTCCAATATTTTTCTCGATTCTGATACAATTAAAGATTCCGATTCTTTATAAATCTCTAAATATTTAACTATAGAGTTATTTTCCCTGATTTCTGTTAAAATAGAAAACAGAAAAAAAAAAACGTTGAGTATGCAGATATTTTCCTAAACGTAAAATTACACTTGTGGAGAATGATCAATTAATTTTAGCTTTATTGGTATTTTATAATCAGTAAATATTTATTATTTTATCATTATTATCCGCAATGGAAGATTTTGCTGTAAACAAAATTAAATTTAAAAAAAAAAAAAATACAATTAAAAGAATTGTTTTGGCATCGGAAAATAGGCACCAATTTTTTCAATTCTGATACCCCTTAATTTGCCGATTTTTTTTTTTTTTTTTTTTTTTCCAATTCCCGATTCTGATTAATTCCGTCTTAACACTAGTGTGTGTGTGTATATATATATATATATATATATATATATATATATTTTTTTTTTTTCTTTTTTTTTTAACTCTTATTCACCCTCCAAAAATGGTGCTACTATTTAGGGACTTGTCTACAAGTTCACTATGTAAGGAATTGAGAAACAAGATGTCTATGTGCATTAGATCTAAATTTCAACATGTTAGTACAGAGTTAGACATAAGGTTTGTTTTAAAGGGCACTCTCTAATAACACAAAAATTAAAATCGTCTCAACTAGAAGGATTTGTAATCACTGACAAAGGACAGAAAAAAATGAAGTGTAGTATGAGAACAGATACTATACTTTGTCACTGTTTTCAATGATCAAATTTCTTGCTATGCACAATTTTTTAAGCAAGCTGCAACACGATTAAAAAAATTGATTTTTTTTTCAGAATTTTGAGATAAGGATGCCTATGTTGAATTATTTAGACTATTGTTCTCATCTTGCTTGCTCTGAAGATGTGTGAATAAACAAAGAAAATAAATTCCTGATTTTGTATAAATGTTTGGTGCGCAAGACCCATGGCACTACGGATAAGGTTAATTAAATAAATTATCTAGGATTTCTACCCAGTCATGATTGACAGAGAGCATGCTACCCTTGTGAATTAAATAAAGGGTTCTGTGAGAAATTTTGTGCAGATTTCAGAGTTTGACAAGATACTCATAAAGAAATGTGGAGGTTATATTAATGGAAACATTGTGAATATATCACTCAAGATGAGAGCATTAGTCTGAATTATCAATTTGAAACAAGTTAGAAGTTATTTCCGCCTAAAATAAATATCCATTTAGAGTTAAAGATAATTCCGGAGCTTGATGGGACTGGTGCAGTCATTAAATAGATTGAGAAAGTGGAATTAGTGTCACTTACCTGGAGTGAAGTGTAACAATATTGACGGATTAAAAAGAGTTGATATGCCACATAGACAAACGTCTGAATTCAGACAGTGCAATACAAAAACAATAAAAGGTAAAGAAAAAGGTTTCAACTGTGTTAAATGCTTGTAGGAGTCATAAAAAAAGGTATTGATAATGAAGAGAAGGGCCATGTTAAATTCGCTTCTCTGAAGATTTGTGATAAAAAAAAAATAAAAAAATAAGCTGACATTTTGATAAAAAGTAATGGCTTTTTATCCAGGCATGGTAATCTTTCACTGAGGGTAATCTTAAAAACTCTGCTGTGAGCTGATCTCGGGGAGATTTTATTTTTTTTTTATTTTTTTATTATTATCATAATGAGAATATTAGGATCTTGACCAATATCTAAAACAAGACACTGCTGACCAAGTTTCCTGTATGTGTCAAGTGGTGAATTGCTGTCAGGGCTGAGAGGCAGTATTAATTAAATTTCCTGCCAAAGGACCCTGTCTGTGATTGATGTTTCAATAACAAATTAAACAAAGAAGGATTGTTTTTAATGCAAATTAAGGAAGCACATTTGCGATTTCAGGGACCAGCTCAAAGAGGGGGAGAAACCTCCCATTAGCTGGGAGAGATGAAAAATAGATGAAGAAAAGGGCAGATCTAAAAATTTATTAGCCACTCATGATCTGATAATGTATACTCCAGAGAAATTGTAGAATATTACTAATAATGTATTATTGAGAATTATGAATTGAATTCTATTGGGGGGGGGGTGAAGTTATACTCCTCTGATTCTTAACATAAGTCGGTGCATGAGTGAGCTTCAGTGACTCAATTTTGTTCGCCTGCTAACTCCATATCGTTAAGAGACTGACCCTCAGGCTTAGGGTTACAATTGCTAAACTTGAAAATCTACCAGACTTAACGCTGTCCAAAGAAATATTTGGAACTTAAGTCAAAGATATGTGAATAATCAGATTGTATAATCTTTCAACAAATAATTGTTACTTTATTCAAAAAGACCAATCGTCAAAATGTTATTGTTTTTTCCTTTGACTTGAAATAACCTTTACTCCCCAGTGATACAGATTTTGGTGGCCACTTCTGAGCGATTTGCTCTTTCTATTTTTTTCACAACATGGGGGAAGTAGTGAGTCATTGGACAGGACCTTTTTAACATCTAGGGTCTTCGTCAAAGTGACTACCGAGTGACTACCGGATACCAAATGATCAACAGGAACCCAAAACAGCCGAATTTGGTGACATCACTCACTGGATATCGTTGTAGGGAAGTAAGCGGTACAGAAGCAGCTTTGACTAACTGGGAGTTGGGGAGTGGGTTGTTGTTTACCAACAGCTGATTAAAGAACAGAAATCAAATACAGCGCAAATTGAAGAATCACTCTTCACTGCCTTTGCCGATGACAAGTTTACACCATATGAGAAGTTTGAGGTATGTGTTGTATATGGACAAGGCCACAGATGTGTATTTGGTAGAGTTGCAGAAGCTGTCAGACCCTGTGTTTTTGTACAGGCTGTTGCAGTCTTTCTCCAGAGAGGGTTATCTGACCTTAGAAGAGCTGTTAGGTTGAGTTTGACTTGACTGTATAACAATGTTCTGGACCATGCATAGCAATCCCTAGAGGTCAAGATAATAATAGATAGCAAGTTCTGAAACCAACAACAAACATTGTAAACCTGTAGACTAGAGCTAAATTGGATGTCAGCTTTGATTGCATTTTCACCCCAAACAAGGCATAGTGCCACTTTGATGTAGGGGCTACTATCTGGAACATAAGTTGCAGAGGTACTATGTAGGGAGTTGAGCAGTAAGATGTCTGTTTACATCACACTTGAACTTCTACATGTTAGTACAGTTAGGGAAGCGGGAATTCCAAAGTCTAGCAGTCCTATGTGAGAAACTATTAAAGTAGAAGGCTTTCTTACATCTAGAAATCTCTACTGTGTAGGGGTGGGATTTTGCTGTTTGTCGGGGCTATTTACATCAAGGAGGTACAAGAGCTTGTAGTTTGTTGGAGCACCTCCCATTAAAATACTCGTAAAACAGGCAAGAGGATGCAGCATTTCATCGATGGGACAAAGGTTGAAGGTTAGCTGACAGTTTGGGACCTATTAGGTTGGTGACTGTCTTTTGAACACTGTCTAAGAGGGAGAGACTAGTAGCAGATGACCCAGCCTAAATGTGGCAAAAATACTCTATACATGGACGAATGGTGGCCTTGTAGAGGTACAGGATACTCTCAGGCTTAAGTAACTTTCTAGCATGCTAGAGAAAGCCCACTTTCTTTGCAGCAATGCTCTCGATGTATTTGTTCCAACTCATGTACCCCGTGAACGTTAAACCAAGGAGTTTGAATAAAGTACTTTCAGGTAATGTATCATTAGCCATGGCTATTAGTGGTTTTGGTCAAAACAGAAGATGGTGGTAATTAAATTGACTGGTGATATGCAGAAATTGCATTATTAGGATTTGTATAAATACTAGTAAAATTACTACAATCAATGTGCTGGTTATGCAAGAGAAACATAGATTTTTATATGCTACTTGGTATTGATGTCATTAAAGTATTTGCTAGCATTTGCAACACAGTTTGGAACTTGGGAAGACAATCCATCTGTTCAGTGCGGTGTATTAATGCAGCTGATTTAAAAAAAAAAAAAAATTAGATAAGCAGATGGCAGTGTAGGTTGCAGCATGATCACCAGGTTGTGTATAAGAGAAATCGGAATTTATAATAATTAAGGGAGGATTATGAACAAGAATTGAAGACCTCAATCAACAGTTGATCGTTGCCATATAATGAGAAGGAATTTGACTGACCCAACAAACTAATATTACTGATGGCCATACATTATTTTATTTTATTTTTTTTTTGAACTCGTTTTCACCCCAAACAGGGCATATTGCCATTTGGCTACTATATAAGATTGCATCAAACAGAGTACTGTGGGGAGTTCAGCAGCAAGATGTCTGTTCATAGTACATTTAATTTTCTGTAGCAAATGGAAGGAATTTTAAAATCTAGTAGTCCAAGAGTAGAAACTATTACAATAGAAAGCTTTCTTACATCTAGGAACCTCTACGGTAAAGGGGTGGGATTTTGCTGCTTGTCAGGTGAGTTGAGAGCATGTACATTAAAGAGGCACAAGTTTATGGGATCATATGCCATTAAAATCCTTGTAAAATGGGCACAGGGACGCAACATTGTAACCTATTAGATTGGAGACTCTTCTTTGGACTCTGTTCAAGAGGGAGAGACTAGTGGTAGATGCATTTGTTCAGACGTGGCAACAGCAATACTCCATGCATGAAAGAATTATGGCCTTGTAAAGATATATAATAGTCTCTGTGCAGGTCAGGACAACCTGATATGGGGATACTTCCTTCTACAAAAACACTTGATTAAATATTCAGAATAGCAGTATTTGCAGCCCAAATAAGATTCTCAGTCATGGCTATTACACACTGGCTTATATAAGGAATGGTGCACATTTCCCAAGTGATGTTGCCAATAGTAACGAAGAGAATAATCCACCAGACTAGAAGGATTCTTGTTTTTGAATCCGGTAAGACCAAGAGACCAAATGAAATACTATGACATAGTTAACTGACCAATTAGGAAAGAGGAAAATGAAGGTTTTTCACTTCTTTACTCAACATTTGAGAGGCAAATTAGAACTTTCATGGAATATTCAAATATCCTTGTATCTCATATAGAAAGAAGTGTTAGCCTCAAGAAAGGGGCCCCCTTGATTTCTGAGAACTTTGACTGAAGTAAAATGAAGCAAAAAAGTGCTCGGATCTATTAAGTTATGGTTTATCTGAAGGTGTCTAGCTTTACATATATTTGTCTGACGAGGGAGTTTGCAAATTTCGTGTGCCACGTTGTTTAGTTAAAAATGTTTCTGTGGTCATACTAGACCTCCTCTCAACTCCTTCAGCAAACGAGGATTGAACCTACAACAATCTAATTGGTAGTCAGCAATTTTAACCACTTGATCACAAGATGAGTACTGTTGGCAACTGATATCTCAATTTATAAATTATAAAAAGCAGTTTCACATCCATGACCTATGTAAACCCGTTTTAGATATAACACAAGTTAACATATTACAATCAATAAATGTAAATAAAGTAATATATTAGATAAATATAAATATTTTCTTTGTAGACTAAAACCTTTTTAGAACATTTTTAATTCAAACATTAAGACGTGATTAGCCTTACAATATAATTCGAGATGGCTACATAAACAGAAATGCGATGCTGGGCCTTCTATGATTTTGTTTTTTCTGGCATTATTATATTGTCATCATTTTTACTTTCTAAGGAAAAAAATTTCCATTTTTCTGAGGACTATATGCAAAAGAAGATTCGATATTGAAATAATAATAAATGATTGTTTTACATAACGAAACAGGTCTGTAAAAATTGTACTGACATTTTAATATGCTGAAAGAATTTTTTTGTAAGAAAAATAAATATTTGGATCTTGGAATATGTAGCTATACTGTTATTCTTTTATATATATTCAACATACATTGAGCTTCTAAGCAAAAAGGATTGATATACATAAAGAGTGAAATATAATTAAAAAATCATATCTTACGAAAATATAAATAATTTATTAAGGGTGTTTACTAAAAATGAGTTGAAATGAATCCAAATAAACTCTTGCCAAAATCCAGGGATTTGTTGTCCGGTCATTTGGCATTGCGATTAATCTACATTATCGACCTGAAACACACATCAAAGAAGTTTATATGTTTCGGTGGAATCATTAATGCACGTTGCAGTCTGAACGTATGAAAAAGTTTTCCTTGACATAACGATCTCACTCTCTATTAGAAATATATAATTCAGCCCTGGTTTGCTTACACTTGACAGAGTTATTGCGTAGGGAAATGTACACAGACAGACAGACAGACAGACACGTTCACTTTTATAGATATATAGATTTCCAAGTTGGTCTAATTATTACGTACTTAACTCACTGTCTTTATTTTTGGTTTTGATCTCAGCTCGAGTATTTTTTTTTTTTACTTACAAGACGTGAACTGTTTAGAAAAAAAACAGTACTTGCATGAGCATGTCTCGGTTTCTGTATGAATTCAAATATAATATTTATGTATATTTTACAGCCGTTGCCTGGGATTTAATGATGATCAACGAATATTTCACACTCCTATATTTTTATTGTCATCGAAATCCGTGAAATCGACCCGGGACGGAGCTTCACATGCCTCCATACAGTAACTTAGTCCAAAATATATGTTATTCTACATTGCACTCTAGAGTATGACTGTTTTTGTTTTTTTAATAAAATTATTTTATATAAATTTCTTTCCAGTTAACGAAAAAAAAAAGTTAGAAATTTACTTATATGGCGTGGTCTGTAGATTAACGTATATCATAAGCGCGTTACAACTTAACAACTTTTACTACTAATAAACGATAAGTGCAAATAGATTTTAATAAATAAACTAAGGTGCAAGTAATATTTGTTACTATAAGAATCTGAAAAAAATCTTTATAATGTACGTACTTGTCACTGCATGAAAATGTCATATTCCAAAAATTACGTAAATCGATCAAGTAGTTTTTTTTTTATTTAAGAAAATCAAATATTATCGGACGTGATATCGAAGTTTCGCCATTCCGCCATTTTGTTTGAGAGATAACGCCACTAACGACACCTAGCGGATATAGGTCAACAAGGGCAGAATATGCAGACCATCGAATATTTTATCAATCAAGTAGTTTTTTTTGTTTTTGTTTTTTTTAAGAAAATCAATTTTTTTTTTTTAAGGAAAAACAAATTTTACGATTTTTAGGGATAATAAATAAATAAATTGACTTCTTTTAATAAAGAGAATGTGGAAAACACTAGTTTTTTTTTGTTCGCCTGAAAACAAACTTGGTGCAAAAGTCTATAAATGGGCCACAAGTAATATTCGTTACTATAAGAATCTGAAAAAAATCTTTATAATGTACGTATTTGTCACTGCATGAAAATGTCATATTCCAAAAATTACGTAAATCGATCAAGTAGTTTTTTTTTTATTTAAGAAAATCAAATATTATCGGACGTATTATCGAAGTTTCGCCATTCCACCATCTTGTTTGAGAGATAACGCCACTAGCGACACCTAGCGAATATATAGGTCAACAAGGGCAGAACATGCAGATCATCGAATATTTTATCAATCAAAAAGGGTTTTCGACATTTACTAAAAAAAAAAAATAAATAAAAATAGTCGATGGTCTGCCCTCCACGTTCTCTTTATTAAAAGACACATTCTCTTTATTAAAAGAAGTCAATTTATTTATTTATTATCCCTAAAAATCGTAAAATTTGTTTTTTCTTAAAAAAAAAAAAGTACTTCGCTTATTAAAGTTTGTTTTCAGGCGAACAAAAAAAAAAACAAAAAAAAAAAACTAGTGTTTTCCACATTCTCTTTATTAAAAGAAGTCAATTTATTTATTTATTATCCCTAAAAATCGTAAAATTTGTTTTTCCTTAAAAAAAAAATTGATTTTCTTCTTCTTCTTCTTCTTCTTCTTCTTCTTCTTCTTCTTCTTCAAAAAAAACAAAAAAAAAAACAAAAAAAAACTACTTGATTGATAAAATATTCGATGGTCTGCATGTTGTGCCCTTGTTGACCTATATATCGGCTAGGTGTCGCTAGTGGCATTATCTCTCAAACAAGATGGTGGAATGGCGAAACTTCGATAATACGTCCGATAATATTTGATTTTCTTAAATAAAAAAAAAAAACTACTTGATCGATTTACGTAATTTTTGGAATATGACATTTTCATGCAGTGACAAGTACGTACATTATAAAGATTTTTTTTCAGATTCTTATAGTAACAAATATTACTTGTGGCCCATTTATAGACTTGCACCTAAACTAATTCAGAATGTAAACATTGCAAACGTAACTTCAATTACATAAAAATCGTGCAATAGAAAAAACGAAATGTAAATTACCGTAGATGTAAACAAATCGTTACCATGTTGAATATATATATACCGTTAAATAATAAAAAAAGATACTAGGATGGAAAAATTGGAAAATTATTAAACATATCTACTGACTAAATAATTATGTTAAAAAATTCGATCAGTGGAATAAGACGCTGATAGTTCAAAAATTGAATAACATACACCAATATGAATTTTTACAATAAGTGAAGTTAATCTGTATATTATGACTTGTATTTTAATTTGAAAATAAAATAACTTGTATGTTGTATTTTTAATTAAATTATAATATTAAAAATTAGACTAAAAGATACCAATATAGGAAACTTGAAATTGAATTATAAAAAAATAACGACGAATCTTAAAACTTGTCTCCGGTACTGGTACTGTAATGTAGAATGTAAGCTTATCAAAAAAAAAAAAAAAAAAAAAAAAAAAAAAAAAAAAACAAAACTGTAAACATTAACTTAAGGTATAAAATATTTGGGTTTAAATCTAGAAAAAATAATATGTATGTTTGAAAAATATTGATTAAATAATAATTTAAACAATTAGCCTATAGAAAATAATAAACTGAATTATAATAACACTTGCTGCGAAGCTAACAACTTAAGCCTGAACGACTGGAAGTAGAACCCCCCCCCCCCCAAAAAAAAATAAACCGCGTGCAATAGATAAAAACGAACTGGCTACCAACTACTACAGAATTCGAGTGATTACTACATTGCAAGGCAAAAGTGTTCAATCCAAAAATGCAGATAAATCCTCCTTAAAACTTTATATATATGTTGTCGATAAAAAATGAATATCCGTTGTATTAACTGGAAAGGTCCTATTCGTGGGCTGTGAAACTTTTAAATATTTTTTCTACGCGCTGACGAAGCCCAAGTTGTGCGAATTATAATTTAATGAAAGGTAATATTCTTATGTGCCAACATCGAGGGGGTGAAACAATTGTACACAGGGTGTTATCAATAAAAGAAAAACTCCGGAAATGAGTAAATACTTTGTGTGTATATTCCTAATAACGTGATAATGTGGTATCTTTAAAACAAATATTCATAGCTCTAGTATCGTATTATTGAGCTATCTAAATGAGAACTTTATGTTATTTATTCATATGTAATCATTGCCCAAGTAGTTAAATTACTTTTAAACACACACACACACACACACACACACACACACACACACACACGCGCGCGTATATAATCACTCACTACCCTCCTCACACATCGCAGACACTTGTTTACTCTCGCGAAGCCATTTCTTATCTGCTCGGCCCATCAAACGTAATTGCAGTTTCATGTTTTGCCCTCTAACAATTGCGCTAACGAATTCAATTTTTGATTCGAACCCGGTGACAGCTCTAACCCTCCCGTCGACCAAAACGGTCTATGAAATCTGATTGCTCCCAAGTCCCTAACAACCTATTTCCCTGCCACCATTTATTTCTGCTCTCTCTCTCTCTCTCTCTCTCTCTCTCTCTCTCTCTCTCCATCCTCGGCTCGAAGGCTTTCATATTGCTTAAGCCATAGATATAAATTTATAGGATGGCAACAACAGCTAGATCAACATGACAACATTGAGAATCGATAATTTTATTTTTGTTCTACTATATAAAATGAGAGAATTCTTCTTCTTCTTCTTCTTCTTCTTCTTCTTCTTCTTCTTCTTCTTCTTCTAATGGCTCTATTTAGTCTCCATGATTTAGCGCACGCAGCAGTTTCCCTTTACTATCTATATGTATAACTAACTACTTACGGTACTTATCCAGAACTTTACCCAAAACCACGTCGGCATCTTTTGACTGTTTAGTGTAAGCAGCCGGAAAATTGCCAGGAAAAAGTCGACGCAAACACTGTTAGACAATAAATGCAAAACGCTGTAAATAAAGCTTTAAAACCAAAAGATAAAACTTAATGATATCAAAGTAACTTATTTTAACTATGTTCTGCAATATAGACAATATCTTAACTCTTTAAAACCCCTTAATCACACCATACCACCATCTTTTGAATCTTAATATACATTAATACTGTATTTTAACCTTAGCTTCAACCGTTTCTTTTAAATTCAAATTGATAGGAAAAAATGAGCCGCTACTCATGTTTATGCAAAATACATTTTCGAATTTTAATGACAGGAGGATTTATTTTTAAACGTTAGAAGCCAGAAGAACTTTTAATTAAATAATCTGAAACTTGACGTTTCTGAACTTTTGAGATGAGAATTGGTTTTTCGTATTATTTGGATTCATCGGACTACTGTTCTCATCTTGAGTGTGATTTTTCACAACGTTTCGGTCGATGTAACTTCCGACCTTTTCGAATCGTTCATTGCTTTCAACACCTGACAAAAGCAATATGTAGTAACAACAGTGCATATCAATAGAAGATGGACAGTTTAAGAGAAACCCTCCACCGAAACAACTATTTAGAGAGCATAACATCAGCTCCAAGACATCTGGATCAGACACAAAAGGACACCAATCAGAAACTCACTATATTTTGTATACTATATATGAAGGGCTTGTCTGAAAAACTACAACGAAAATGTAAACCATATCACATCAGGACAGTATTCAGAAGTGACTCAACTCTCTGAAAACAGCTTGTGAGAGTCAAGCCCCCTACAGAAAAAAATCATGACTAAGAACTGTGTATATGAAATTCCATGTAAATGTGGAAAACTATTCAATAGTGAGACGTGCCGTCCACTGAAAGTACGGTTAGAAGAACATGGAAAAATCTGTAGTACGTGAAGAGATCGAAAAAATCAGGTATAGCTGACCGTATCTGGAAGGAAAAAGGGAAACCATCTACTATTATGGAACGAAGTAAAAATTATAGACAGAGAAGAACGGTGGAGAGTAAGACGACCCAAAGAAACTACACATATGCTGGGGAATAACAAAATATCTGATTCCATAATTAATCAAGCTCTAGTTCACTACCTTATAGTTGGTAAATTCTTTCCGACCAACAATATAGATTTAGGCAAGTCTCTTCTACTGCAGATATTCTAACTGTAATATCTGAACGTGTATACCACGCATTGGATAAGACAGTGGAGGGGAGGGTAGTAGCCCTAAATATATCTAAGGTTTTTGACAGGGTATGGAACGATGGTCTTCTTAGGAAAATCATATCATATAATATTACTGAACGAATACTTAACATAATTAAATCCTTCTTAAATAAGAGATGAATCCAGGTTGTCCTCGATGGGTGTACGTCAAAGCAATATGATATAAATGTGACTGTACCTCAGGGGTCGATCCTTGAACCTTTATTATTCCTGTTATTTATAAATAAAATAATAATAAATAAATCTAATAAAATTGTCTCTGAGATGGGTATATTTACTAGTGACACCACGCTCTATAACAGGTTTGAGAGGAAAAGAAATGAGCACATATCCAAGGCAACGGCGGAAACCCTAGAGGAAGATCTCCAGTCTGTAGTGGAATGGAGACAAAAATGGATGGTCACATTGTTTCCTTTAATAATTACAAGAAACATTCTCAACCACAAATCGCTATTGCTAATGATACATTACCTGAAAATACTTTGTTCAAATTCCTAAGCTTGACATTCATAGGGAACGTGAGTAGATACACCGAGGACATTGCCGCGGCGTCTGCGAGGAAGGTGGGCTGTCTCTACCGTGTAAGAAAGTTACTTACGCCTGAAAGTATCCTGTACCTCTACAAGGCCACCATTCGCCCTTGTATAGAGTATTGTTGCCACATCTGGGCTGTTGCATCTGCTACTAGTTTCTCCCCCCTGGACAGGGGTCAAAGGAGAGTCGCCAACCTAATAGGTCCCAAAGTGTGACCTAGACTTCAGCCTCTGTTCCATTGACGAAATGTTGCATCCCTCTGTCTGCTTTACAAATATTTTAATGGTGGATGCCCCGACGAACTACAAGCCCTTGTACTCCCTCGACGTAAATACTCCCGAAAAACCCGACAAGCAGCAAAATCCCACCCCTACACATCAGAGATCCCAAGATGCCAGAAAGTTTTCTACTCTAATAGTTTCTTCCACAAAACTGCTAGACTTTGGTATTCCCTTCCGGGTTTTTGCTTTCCTGACTTTACTGACATGCAAAAGTTCAAGTGTAATGTAAAAAGACATTTTGCTGCTGAACTCCCTACATAGTATCCCTGCAATTTATGTCCTAGATAGAAGCTCCCTACGTCAAAATGGTACTGTGCCTTGTTTGGGGCGAAAATGCTATAAAAAAAAACAAAATATTTTTTATTTTTTCTTCAAGAAAAGAGTGCTAATTTTTTTTAGCAAATATTTCAGAGAAATAAGTCTTTTTTTTTAAAGACGAAAACATCAAAAGAATTATGAACGAAAATCAAATGTTTGTTTTTTTCCTTCTAAATTTTTCATGGAAAGAATCTAAAAAGTTTTTTTTTTTTTGTAACGGCAAAACATTATTTTTCCATGGAAACAACTATGATCGAAACATTATTTTTCAAGAATAGTATTAGATAAATGATATTTTCCTGTTAACAAAAACATCGTCTGCTGACAATTGATTGCTGATTGGATTATCGCGTTGGACTTTTCAGCTATTTTTTCTGATAGTTTACCGTAAACTACTGCAAGATGTCAACGAGAACTTGTGTTAGATTTGCGTACCTTATCTGCATTGAACACTACGAGATGTAATCCCATATATCAGGTTGACAAAAGAGTTCTTGCGGTTTTTAAGTTTTAAATTCAGGTGAACATATCTCGGCCCAGACAATACTTTATTGATCGTCATAATATCCACCAGAATCAACATACTTTTGCCAACGCAAAACAAGTGTATTTATGCCAGTAACGTAAAAATCTTGCGTTCTGATGGCAATAAAGTCACCGAAGGCATTTTGATATCGCTTAAGTTTTTGAAGCATTTCTCATGCAGAAAGTTGTTGAGATGCTTGAAAAAATGGTAGTCGGTAGGTGAGAAATCTGGAGAGTATGGCGAATGAAGCAGAGTTTCGTAGTTCAATTCGTTCAACTTCTGCAAAGCTCATTTAGCAACGTGGAGTCGGGCATCGTCGTGGAGGAGAATTCTTTTCTGTTGACTAATGCTGGGTGTTGTTGTCGAAGTTTCTGATGCATTTCATCTATTTGTTAATAATGCTTCCCCGGCATCCTAACCCTAACCCTAACCCGCCATAATGGTTTCGCCTGTATTCAAAAATCTATAATGGTTTCGTCTGTATTCAAAAATCTATAATGGTTTCGCCTGTATTCAAAAATCTATAATGGTTTCGCCTGTATTCAAAAATCTATAATGGTTTCGCCTGTATTCATAAATCTATAATGGTTTCGCCTGTATTCAAAAATCTATAATGGTTTCGCCTGTATTCAAAAATCTATAATGGTTTCGCCTGTATTCAAAAATCTATAATGGTTTCGCCTGTATTCAAAAATCTATAATGGTTTCGCCTGTATTCAAAAATCTATAATGGTTTCGCCTGTATTCAAAAATCTATAATGGTTTCGCCTGTATTCAAAAATCTATAATGGTTTCGCCGGTATTCAAAAATCTATAATGGTTTCGCCTGTATTCAAAAATCTATAATGGTTTCGCCTGTATTCAAAAATCTATAATGGTTTCGCCTGTATTCAAAAATCTATAATGGTTTCGTCTGTATTCAAAAATCTATAATGGTTTCGCCTGTATTCAAAAATCTATAATGGTTTCGCCTGTATTCAAAAATCTATAATGGTTTCGCCTGTATTCAAAAATCTATAATGGTTTCGCCTGTATTCAAAAATCTATAATGGTTTCGCCTGTATTCAAAAATCTATAATGGTTTCGTCTGTATTCAAAAATCTATAATGGTTTCGCCTGTATTCAAAAATCTATAATGGTTTCGCCTGTATTCAAAAATCTATAATGGTTTCGCCTGTATTCAAAAATCTATAATGGTTTCGCCTGTATTCAAAAATCTATAATGGTTTCGCCTGTATTCAAAAATCTATAATGGTTTCGCCTGTATTCAAAAATCTATAATGGTTTCGCCTGTATTCAAAAATCTATAATGGTTTCGCCTGTATTCAAAAATCTATAATGGTTTCGCCTGTATTCAAAAATCTATTATGGTTTCGCCTGTATTCAAAAATCTATAATGGTTTCGCCTGTATTCAAAAATCTATAATGGTTTCGCCTGTATTCAAAAATCTATAATGGTTTCGCCTGTATTCAAAAATCTATAATGGTTTCGCCTGTATTCAAAAATCTATAATGGTTTCGCCTGTATTCAAAAATCTATAATGGTTTCGCCTGTATTCAAAAATCTATAATGGACGAGACCGGTTGCAGGCTACAAAACAGTCAGCATGACCTTCTTTTGGTGCAACTCTGGCTTTGGGAAGTGTCGTGGAGCTTTGTCGGTGCCTAACCAATGAGCTGAGCATCGCCGATTATCGTAAAGGACCCACTTTTCATCGCAAATCACAACCTGGTCGAGAAATGGGTCATTCTTGTTGCGTAAAAGTAGGGAAGATGACACTTCATAACGGCGTTTCTTTTGGTTGTCGTTCAATTCGTAAGGCACCCAATTATCCTTTTTTTTTTCTTTCCAGACTCTTTCATATGGTTGCAACTCATAGCTAACGTTATGTCTAATTCAGAAGCAAGTTCTCGAACAGTTGTGAGTGGATTTGGCTAAGACTCTTAATCGATCGTTGTCAACATCCGATGGCCGACCACTATACTCATCATCTTCAAGATTCTTGTTGCCGCCACGAAATTTCTTAAACCACCATTATACTGTGCGTTCAGTATTGGTTACTGGGCCAAATGCTTCGTGGATATCGCGAGTTTTTCATCAGCTTTTCGTCCTAGCTTGAATTGAAATAAGGAAATTGTGCGAATTTTCTTTTTTGCTATATTGTATTCAGAGTTCTGAAAAGGCTAAATTGTTTTAAAACGTTTGTAATTTAAACGGTTAGATAGAGCGAAAACGCTTTTTAAAATGATATATAAATTAAAGGGATTATAACGAAAACTTATTTGAAACTGTATCATTTGAAATCAAAATTAAAAATTCCGCAAGAACTTTCTACTCAATCTAATATATCTAAACGAATGCAGTCATCAGCAGCAGCTAAATAACTTATAAGCGGTATCTGTAATCTAAACAAAAATAAAACTGTTCTGAATTTATGAGTTGAGGATTAATTATTTGTATTATTTAGATTCTTCAGACTATTGTTCTCATCGATGTCACCTCCGAATTTATTCAGGCGTACATTGTCGAACTCGGGAATCTTTATGTCGGACGCCTAAATGTTTATATCGAACTCGGGATTCTTCACGGATTTACGAACGGAACGTTTTATTTAGTCCACAGGATAGCATTCTCTCGTTCGATCAGCCACGACTGGGTAGAAGTCCAAAGTAATTCGCAATTGTATTTTTTGGGTCACCCGCACTGAGGTTTGAACTGAGTTCGATGTAATGATTCACATGTTCGACATAAAAATTCCCGAGTTTGATAAGATACATTTAAAGAAGGTCGGAGGTTACACCTACCGAGACGTTGTAGAAAATAACACTCAATATGAGAACAGTAGCCCAAAGAATCCAAATGATGCTAAATAAGTGTTATTTACAAGTCAATTTAAATATAAAATTTGTAAGTAAATTGAAAATTAATGTTTATAGAGGAAACTGGAGTTTGATTTTATTTCACAATATTTGCAAAGTATATGTGTAAGAAGCAAAATATTTAAATATCCTGTGGCTGTAAAAAGTCGCAAATAATGGCAGTGTAGTGTCGCTTCAGGTTCCGGATACATTTTGTCGCTATAATGCCTTCGAAAAATGTCAAGAACAGTTTATATATATGTAGTTAAATTGACGAATGGAAAATATAGATAAAATCATTAACTTTATTAATGGAGCACTAGTTAACAAGAACTAATTTAACAACTTAAGATTATGGGAATGAAACGAGGAAACATGAATCAGAGAGTCAAATTTATTTATACCGACAATTTTACAAAGATGTAACATATACTACTCCACAGCAATCCTCGATCGCATGCTGCTAAATCGACTCTGCAGAAGTTGAACGAAATGGGTAAATAAACTCTGCTTCATCTGCCATACTCTCCGAACCTCTCACCTACCGACTAACACTATTTCAAACGCTATCAAAAACGCCTCCATCGTCACCAGAACGCAATTTCTTTTTACGTTACTGGTATAAATACACTTGTTTTGTGTTGGCAAACGTGTGTGGATTCTAATGGTGCTTATTTCAATTAATAAACTCTTGTTTGAACCGACATATGTTCATCTGAATTTAAAGTCAAAAACCACTGAGTTCCATAAGTGGCCATCTTCCGTCTCGTCTGTTTGACTCAGGCGAAAACGTTTTTCATGCATGGGAGATACAAGGGAGACGTTCGCCAAGTTTCTCAGGTTTTTATTTGGAGAATTTATGAAGGAGAGAGAGAGAGAGTAGTTCTTTACTTCTAAAACCTTTCTAACTTAAGAAATGAGTGACACAGATGGATAGAAACATGGGTGACATTCGCTGATATCAGTCATCTACCTCATTTAGCCATGTCTTGTTCGCATGGATTCCCGGAGACTCTGATTTGAGAACCTTAGTTTTCTCTCGCTCGAAAACGTGACATCATTTATCATATCAACATATCGTTCAACTCCTGTTTTTCTACGGCCTTTGGCCTATTGACCTTGCCCTGTGGCTCATCTTTGATTGAACCCTAAGAACGATTCTATTTTGCCGGTCTGGGTTATTATGCGCTCGATGTGATATTTCTCAAAATTCATACTAGCTAACTTAATCACTTCTGACGTAGGATCCCTAATATATAACGCCATTTGTTTTTCTGTCTTCACCGTCTTTCAATCTGTCCACAACATTATCTCTTACGTGACATAGTTATTTGGCCTTGTACCAAGTTTCACATTTCTTAAAGATCAACTGATTTTATTAATTTATTTTTTCTTATATGCCCCTGTCATTCTCCATCCTTCTCTATCCTATTGGCGCAAACGCTTAAGAACTGGGAGGCGATAATCAGCATTACCAGGTCTACAAGTAGCTTGTCTTTGACTATGGAATAAACGTTAGCCACATGTGTGATCTAGCTGTGGTTAAATAACCAATTTCGTACTTTGTGCTAACAACTGTTGGGATTAAATTCGACACACTGCTGCCAAAGCGCACGGCTCAAAATTAGATAAATTGCTGTCAAAGCGCACGAATACAAATTTAACACGCTGCTGTTAAAGCTCACTGCTCTAAATTGACCTCAGTCCTTGAAAAACAGTTTTTTTAATTCTAATCGGCAGCATTATATTTGCATATGAAATAACTAGAAATTTCGTTATTCCATGAGACTCATCAGCATAAAATTATACGCATCAGTCATTAAATTATTTTTTTTGTCTGCTACTGAACCTTACATGCTGCACAAAACTGAGTTTTTTAAACCAATTTTTATTTGCTTATCCTAGATCTATCAGAAACCACTTAATATAGAACATTATAAAGAATATCATATTAGTGAAAAACACATAAACATTTCTATCAGTGTAAAAGAGTCCGATTCGAAAATACTTCAAGCATACAAAAATGAGTAAAACTCTTACAAAATACTGATTGATAAACTAAAGTTATGAGTTCAAACAAAATAAAAACATGATTATTATCGCATGAACATTTCAATCATTATAAAAGAGTACGATTCGAAAATACTTCAAGCATACAAAAATGAGTAAAACTCTTACAAAATACTGATTGATAAACAAAAGTTATGAATTCAAACAGAATAAAAACATGATTATTATCGCATGAACATTTCAATCATTATAAAAGAGTACGATTCGAAAATACTTCTGGCATACAAATATGGGTAAAACAGTAACAAAATACTGAATAAAATAACTAAAGTTAAAAGCTTAAACAAAATTAAAAAGAAAACGATTATTATCACAATGTACTTAATTCTGAGAAACTAGTTTACTTTTTATAATTTTCTACGTGCCTTCCATCTATTATACATACCACTGGTGCGAGCCATTCTTGATTAGGATCGGAAAAAAAAATGAGCTGCGATAGCTAAAGACGCTGTAATTGTTCGGGAAGAAGTCGGCTCAACCCGACCAGTGCGATAGCTACTAAAGTACAAGTCATAAATAATCTTACTTTTAGCTTCCTTTTCGATAAAACGTTTCCGTCTTTTATAATTACAGATAAACGCCGACAATATTGTCCTTGATCCAATTCTTGTTGACAGCAGTATAACAAACTACGTTTCTGGTTTTATCAGAACCCGGATGTCATTATTTAGTTTCCGAAGTGAAAGGGACCAATCACAAGACAACAAGAGGTAAAGCCTTCGATTAACAATAATTAAACCCGTCTGCGCTTTTTCCAATGTCTAATAATAATAATAATAATAATAATAATAATAATAATAATGCGCAGCGTTTCGCCGAGGTAACCTCCGAACTTTTTCAACTGTATCATGTCGAACTCGAGATTCTTTCTGTCAAATTCAGGAATCTGCACGAAATTTTGAATGGAACTCTTTATTTAACCCATGGGGGTAGCATGCTCTCATTCCGTCAACCATATTACATCTCTGTATACTTGATGGCACAAAATTGCATATGTTACGTACTACAGTGTTTAACAAATAAAATGACAACTTTTTGTTTATAAAAAAACGGCTTTATTTTGACATTCGGCATTTGACTGGTTGCGGGAGAGAGGATCGTGATGGCTGAGTTTTGCTGACCACAGTCGAAAAATGCGGCCAACACGCATCTCTGTCTCAACAGCGACCGTGTTTCCGTTCAAACTCATCTGTTTTTTACTTAATTCGCAGTGACCATTCCGAACGTGATTTTTAATCCATAAATACTGTTTTCGTTATTTATTGTTTTGCTCCCTTTGTCTTATTCGTGTTGACGTTAGATTCTTACGTCAGAATTCAATGTTGCCCAGTCTATATTTCCTTGGTTCGGGACGAGTAATCCTAACACTTAAGAAGTAATGTAGCATCCCTCTGTCCTTAATCTTTAAACTTGTCGATATTGTTTTGACAAATTCTCGGATACGTGTCAGAAACTTTTCAGAATGATATCGTCAATATAAAGAGCACCTATAAAGATGTCTCCTCCAAAAGAGTTTATTTAGATGCAAGGGTCATTCTCTAACTACTTGAAATGCATCATTTCAGCTGACGATCCAGTACTTCACTGACGTGTTGAAATTAAAGTTTTCCTTCGAATTGCTGAATACCGTTAAATGTTCGTGCAAAAAAAAAAAACCTGTTTTTCTTCAGCTTGCAACGTTCTCGGCACACGCCAAAGCCACACTCCTTTTTCTGTTCCGGTTTCGATGTTCGTAGAAAAATCGTATTCCTTTTTTTCTCACTGACATGCGAACTAACCGTACGTGTAAGCAACTCCGAGTAAACAAACAATCTCCTCCCGAATGAAAGAAATATACTCAAATTCGACCGCTTCTTAGTTTTCACAGGTCACTTTTTCGTTTCCTATCGATCGGATTTCGAGTTCTAGTGTCGGCGACTTTTTACAATACACACACGCCACTCTTGAACGATTATTTTATGACTATTGTTACACTTCTCTCTGATCTCATGATCACACAGACAACATCCTGGCGGTGACCATCTTTGTCAGGTGCTTCTACGCAATTGAGCGGCCTCTTCAAAACCGTGGGCTTCATCAGGAAGATAACGTCGTCTTTTGGAGTCATGTTGTACCAGTAGATCGCCTCTGATATGGAGGAGTGCATTCTAGTTGCGAACTGTTTCACAGTGTGATGGCATCGCTCTGATATACCGTTCCCGGCTGAGGCATATGCACAGCAAAATCTCAAGTTCACGCCTCATTCATTTGCGAATGCCCTGAATTCTTTGCTGTAGAAGGATGTGTCGTTAACTGTCAGTAGTTAGTGAGGTGGGCCACGTTCACAAAACACCACGTCCAGTTGGCTAATTATAATTGCCGAGTCTTGCCGTATTAACTGCCTCCCCACTGAAAACCACGATGAGCCACAATCTGTGATAGTTAGGAAATAACTAAAATAGAAGACTTACATGAAATCTGTTGCCAACGTCAGCAGAAAAATGATTGCCTCATTTTACCGCCCCAAAAGGTATCTCATTCCCGACATAATCATATACTTTTATAAGAGCCAGATACATGCTAGAATAGATTACAAATTAAAATAGATTACTGCTGTCACACCTGGGCAGCAGCTTCTCATATCACCCTATCTTGCCTGGACAAAATTCAAAACCGGTTTCGAAACCTAGTAAGTTTCGACCTTTTCTCTTCTTTTCAACTCCTTTCTCACAAGAGAGGCTTTTTCAGCGTCTCTGCTCTATCGTTATTTTCTTGGCAAGTGGTCGTCTGAGATTCGATCTATGCCCCTTCTTGCTAAACTTAAAAAAACACTCGTCTAGTTACAACTATTATCAACAATTTCCACCACTCTCTATCTGTGCCGAATCTAAACGTAAATTCTATGAATAAAACTTCTTTCCTAGAACTACCTGCCCGTGGAACTTTGTTCTGCTAGCCTGCTTTCCGCTGATTACAATATTGTCGTCATCAAATTTAATGTAAACAAGTTATTGTTGAACCTCCGCCTTAAATTATACCTAATTCCCACCACTAACGACCACTACGCTGTTGTCTCAGTGACTACCGTACACTCATTAACCCTTATTCTCGAGAGGCCTCCGAGACGTGATAAGTAGTGACACACTTGTAAACAAAAGTCATTTCTTTTATTTTCTCCACAAAAGTTATCTCTCTTTTTCCTCTTTTGGTCGATAATGTTATTCCTAGACTATGATTCATTTCACAACGTATAATACGTCCCGTTTCTAGTTTTGTCCGGACCCGGACGCCATCATTTTGTCCAGGAACCGGAACGAGCCAATAAATGTGCAGCAAGGGGAAGGACCTTTCATTTACACTAATTATAGTCTGTTCCCGCAAAGGGGAAATCCGGGATCTCATCTCAAGAAAAATGAGACGCTTTATATTATGCATAGTTACTTAATACAACCAAACAAAATAAAACAAAACCAAAAACCAAAAAAAACAATTATAAAATATAATAATATTAGTAGTAATAAAAATAGTACTCGTACTAATAATAGTAACACTGATTATAATAGTAATAATAATAATAATAATAATAATAATAATAATAATAATAAATAGCAATAATAATAATAATAATAAATAATAATAATAATAATAATAATAAATAATAATAATAATAATAATAATAATAATAATAATAATATGAGTAGTAGTAATAATAACGATGACTCTGATGGTCATATAATAATGGTAGTAGTAATAATAAAAGTAATAGTAATAATGATAGCAGTAGTTGCAACAAAATAATAATAATAGTAATAATAATAACATTACTAATAATAGTAGAAATAATAATAACGTTAATAATTATAGTATGTGAAAAATTTCCCCCACTCTATATCTGTGCCTAAATCAAAACGCGGATTCCATGAACAAAGCTTCTTTCTTAGAACTGCACGCCTGTGGAACTCTGTTCCGTCTGCCTGCTTCCCACCGGACTACAACTTGGATGTCTTCAAGTCCAACGTTAACAAATTCCTAATGAACCGCCCCCTTAAGTAAACACTTCATCAAATCTCCACACTAACGTAGTGTACTTGCAATAACCCTTATCCCTGAGTGGCTTCCGGGCCTTGACAAGTGGTGATCACTGTGTAAAAAAAAATAATAATAAGGATTATAGGAGTAATAATAAAAATATCCAACATTAGTTAATTTTATTTTTATTTCGGACTATTAGTCTCATCTTTATTAGTTTTTGTTTGTTTGTTTGTTTTTTTTTTTATTGGTTCACAACGTTTCGGCCAACTTCCTCTGGCCTTCGTCAGGTGGTAACCGCGACGGATAGGAACTTCGAATCTCCTAACTGCATTCTCAGCCATCACTGCCATCCGTAGTTGTCGTCGTCTCACCACATTTTTGACCAATTACCTCTGGCACGCTTTGGGTGGGATTGAAACCGCAATCTTCAGACAATGTTCATCTGGAACCGTAGAGATTCAACGTCTCTATCAACTGCGCCAAACAAACAAAAACGTCTCTGCGCCAAACAAACAAAAACGTCTCTATCAACTGCGCCAAACAAACAAAAACTAATAAAGATGAGACTAATAGTCCGAAATAAAAATAAAATTAACATAAAAATGCTCATCTCAAAATAAAAAAAATTCCAATTAAGGAATAATGCATATATATCCAACATTAGGTTGTATATTTTTGCTAGTATATCACTATCTCCCCCCTCACTCCAAAAGAAGGCAATCTCCTGGAGGATTGCATTATGATCACAGAAAAGATGCTATAATATCACCACTCTCCCCAAAAAAAACTTAAACTTAGAGGAAGAAAGTATTGCCTGGACCGATGATATGACAAACTAACATATATTACACGGGTTTTCCAAAGGAGGTGGTAATACCTGTGAAGTTGATATCATGAAGTACTAACATATACTACAATACTCGCTCGAACAGAATTAATGGTTTAATTACAACAGAAAATATATCCTCCAAGGAGGAGATAATGTCCGGGAGGCTGATAACATTATGAAAGAACATATACTATATTACCGCCCCCGAAGGAAGAGGGAATGTCTGGGAGAATAGTATCATAAATCATGAGCATATACTGCCGTACCTATCTTCAAAAGAAAAGTCACATGGAGACGTTCCTGAGAGTTTCTTAAAGGTTTTATTTTTAGAGATAATTCACACATACTGGAGAGAGAGACTTACATTCTCTTATCTAATTATTTAGTTAACTTTTCAACTGAAATGAGTGACACAGGACAGCAATTTCTGTGTAATATTTCACACTTAGCGATTATCAAAGTTTTCTACATTATTGGCCAACTGCATCGCGCAATTCAAGATAGACTTGCATTATTCGATTTCTGCCGACTTGCTTCTACAGACTAATTTGAAAACCTTTGTTTTTCCTCAGCTCGAAAATGCGCCGTCATTCATCATATCGATTCATATCTGTCTTTTTTTATTTATCTTACCTCCGCTAACCTTTAACCTTGCATATCAACCATCCTTGGAATGATCCAATTTTGCAAACCTAAGTTATTATCCTGCACTCAGTATGACCCTTGTCGAACTTCACACTAGTTAACTTAATCATTATTGATGCAGGGTTAGAATACTTTTACATGTTACGATTTCAGAGTTGGACGTTATTACTTAAGTAGATATAGAAAAATATAGAAAATATATGTATTTTTTAGACTTCCAAATAAGACAGATTTGTCGAGAGGATATCCACTAACAAAATTTTATTATAAGACAATATCAAAAATAGAAATCTATCCATAGATAAATATACCAAGGTAATTTATAGAAAGCAGTACAGTGCAGAGATGTAACGGATCGAAACAAGTTGAATTAGGAGCTATGCTGATTCACCTTTTTATTTATTGCGTGAAAGAGTATTTCGTGAATGACAGAAGTAGGGTATAGTCGATGTGAAAGTATGTGCAAACTTGTGTATACGTGAATCCAATAAGCCGTGTGCATACAATAGTTTGTGAATGTCACTCGCCATGTCTGCGGTTTTCGGTTTTGTTAGTGACGGAGTACTTATACGTCGTCACTGTGGATGTAGAATCCTATCCTTACATCATCAACGCTCTGATCCCCATCTGGCATCAATTGTGATGGATGGCTCTCGTCTGGGAGAGGCCCCGTGTTTTGACCAGCTTCTGGGGTTGACCTTCACTCCTGATCTGAAATGGAACAATCAAGTCTGTTGCCAAGGTCGCTGGAAAGATGGTGGGATCCTTCTACCGCTCCAGAAGATGATGCAATTCTCTATCTATATAAAAGCCAAGTACGTCCAAGGATGGAATACTGCTGCCATATCTGGGCAGGAGCTGCTAAAAATAACCTATCCTGCCTTGACAGACTACAAAATAGACTTCGTGGCTTAGTGGGGGATGCCCTTTTCTCTACCCTGCAACCTCTCTCCCACAGAAGAGACGTTGCGAGCCTATCCTTGTTTTATCGTTATTTCCATGGCAAGTGCTCGTCTGAACTCCAATCTCTGGTCCGCCCTCGCCAATCTTTCACGAAAAACACCCGTCTAGCTGAATCCACTGTGAAAAATTTCCCCCACTCTATATCTGTGCCTAAATCAAAACGTGAATTCCATGAATAAAGCTTCTTTCTTAGAACTGCACGCCTGTGGAACTCTGTTCCGTCTGCCTGCTTCCCACCTGACTACAACTTGGATGTCTTCAAGTCCAACGTTAACAAATTCCTAATGAAGCGCTCCCTTAAGTAAACACTTCATCAAATCTCCACACTAACGTAATGTACTTGCAATAACCCTTATCCCTGAGTGGCTTCCGGGCCTTGATAAGTGGTGACCACTGTGTAAAAAAAAATATATATATATAGAAGTTCGTTAAATTCTCGTTGCGCTTGCCGAGGGCCTTTGGCCTCAAATGCTTAGGCTGGATATTTGACATATATGCACGTGTGTGGTGTCTATACAGAAAAACCTTAAAGAGGGGAAGAAAGTCGTGTGTTTGGGGGTTTTATATGGTATTTATGCAAAATAAAGACCATGTTATTCTCGGAATTTTCGAGGCAGTTTGCATGAAACTCTAGAAGATCCCGAACAACAGTTTCGTAATGTCTCTGCGCAAATGCTGGCCAATTTTTTTCTAATGAAAATAAAAATTAATTATTACAAAGATAATTTAATGACAAAATAAAATGAAAAATGAAAACAATATTCTTTTTATTGTAACGAAGAAAATACAATGGATAATTACCAGGGACGTGCAGAGAGTGGTGGTGCTAGGGGTGCCCAAGCACCTGCTCCTTTTACTCCTGTTTTAAAAATGCCCTCTTAGAGGAATGTATTATAGGCCTGTGTCCCACTTAAACACTATTCTTTTTACTTTAGCAACTGCTCTGAAGCCCTACTCCGCACGGCCATGATGACCATAGAGCAACTTTGACAAAACTTTAAGAAAATCATCATCATCATCATCATCATCATCATCATCATCATCATCATCATCATCATCATCATCAACAACAACCATCATCATCATCATCATCATCATCATCATCATCATCATCATCATCATCATCATCAACAACAACCATCATCATCATCATCATCATCATCATCAT